>NW_005369443.1:132357-145497 GCF_000412655.1 Myotis brandtii | reverse complement strand
CTGCAAACAGCCATCAGAGTTGGAAGTCAAGCCTTCTTATCACCATTTGAGAACAGGTCTTTCTCACTACACTTCACAGCCATTTGGTGATCATGGTTATCTCCGAGGGACACTGGCGCTTGGCTTCAATGCTATTCTCAAAGCCAGGACAACAGAAATGCATTACAGTTGAGACCATGGGAAGACCAGGTCCTCTGGCTTTGACATTTCTACTAATTAATCCCCTTTAAGATGTGGTCTAACAAGTATCGATGTGAAGAAAATTTAATATTAAAATCCGTCCTGCTCTGGTGAAGCCCAGAAACAGATCAGAACCCACTCTTACCTCAGTCTTCATGTTTTCCAGCTGTGCCTTCAGCACACTGATCTCTTGGTACAATTGATCAATTAAGTGGCCCCTGTGAACAGACGGAGAGCAAGTTTGCTTCTACTGTGCTCCTACCCCTCTCTTTTTAAATGTAAGCTGGGAGATCAGGGGAGGAAGTTAAAAGCTGGTGTTGCCCTGGCCAGCATGCTCAGTGGTTAGAGCACTGGCCTGCACACTGGAGGCTTGCCAGTTCAGTCCCCCTCAAGGGCATGTACCCGGGTTGCAGGTCTGATCCTGCTCTTTTAAATGCAAGCTGGGAGATCAGGGGAGGAAGTTAAAAGCTGGTGTTGCCCTGGCCAGCATGCTCAGTGGTTAGAGCACACTGGGGGGTTGCCAGTTCAAGTCCCCCTCAAGGGCATGTACCTGGGTTGCAGGTCTGATCCTGCTCTTGGTCGGGGTGCATGCGGGAGGCAACCAATTAATGTGTCTGTGTCACATCAATGTTTCTCTCTCTCTCCCCCCCTCCTCACTTCCACTCTCTCTGAAATCAATGGAAAAAATATTCTCACTCCGTGGGTGAGAATTAAAAAAAAAAAAAGCTAGTGTTAATCTGAGGACAATACTTTGAAATTCCATAAATTTTACTCTAAGACTGTCAGTATTATCAGATACTAATCTAACACCCATGGGTCCCCTGTTATTTCAGCATCATTTGATGTTCCTTTGGATTAAAGGGGCCAATATTTGAAGGTCAAGACATTTCTCTAAGAAGCCCAAGCATCATTAAGATGTAGCTGATGTAGCTCAGTTGGTTGAGAGCTGTCCTGTGCACCAAAAGGTCCCCAGTTGGGGTGGTTACAGGAAACAACCAATCGATGTTTCTCTCTCACAGCAATGTTTCTCTCTCTCTCTCTCCTTCTCTCTAAAATCAATAAAGACATATTTAAAAAAATAAAGAATTCCTCTTTGGTTAGGTGTGGCGAGTCAGATCATGGCTTAACTTAGTTTCTGTGTCATCTACATTAACCCAGCTTGGACTCACTTCTCATCCTTGTTCACACCGTTCTGACTGTTGAAATTGAAGGGATCACTGCTGAGCGAGCTGCCAAAGATGTCATCAAACTTGTTGTCAAATAAACTCTGCAGTGGCCAAAGAGGATTGAGAACAAAGTTAGAGACCCAGAGAATGCTGGGTGGGGGGTCAAAGGAGTGACACCTAAGAATGGGCCCTATCTTAATTTGGTTAAAATCTACTGATGTTCCCTCTTAGGGACCACAGGGCAGGGTGCGCAGTCTAGGTTACAGCCTGGGTTAGAAGGCGTTGTCAAATAAACTCTGCAGTGGCCAAAGAGGATTGAGAACAAAGTTAGAGACCCAGAGAATGCTGGGTGGGGGTCAAAGGAGTGACACCTAAGAATGAGCCCTATCTTAATTTGGTTAAAATCTACTTATGTTCCCTCTTAGGAACCACAGGGCAGGGTGCTCAGTCTAGGTTACAGCCTGGGTTAGAAGGCAGTGAGTGACCAGAGCCCTTCCTGGCCTTTTCCCAGCACTTGGGGTCAACAGGAAGAGCCAAGTTTCTCTCCCAAATGGTCCTCACCTGCTGGGAGGCATCCATGTCCATGAGGTCATCCTTCTCCAAGACGGGCTCGCTGTCAGGGGACGAGGCCTCGGCTGGGATCACCACCACAGGGCTGATGTGTTCCGACAGCGCAGAGGCTCGTAGGAAGTTGGGTGGGTTCTGAAGAGGGAAGACACATCCTCAAACGTTGTCATTCATTCGATCTGCCTCTAAAAGAGCATCCTGGCCAGGTACACTTACCTCCGGCAGCTGAGGGATCTGAATGAGCCGCTTGAAGTACTGAAGGTTGCTGGAGCGGTAGAACAGATCTTTCAACCTAGGGATGGAGGAGGGCCCGAGGGGGCTGGGGTCTTCACCAGCCCCGGAGAGGAGGGGACAGTGCAGCCACCCAGCTTTCCTCGTGTGCCTGCCCAGGCCAAAGGCACAGGCTGTCAAGGAGAGAGCCTCCACGGGGCAAGGATTCAATTATGACGCTATAGAGAAAGAGCATTTATAGCCAGCCCTCACTTACCTGGTGGTGAGGAAAGAGGAACTCAAACGACAAAATCCTTTACAAGAGTAGATAACCCCTAAACTAATTTCTGCACCATTGTAGAGTAGTTTATTGATTTTTAGAAAAAGGGAGAGGGAGGGAGGGAGAGAGAAACATTGATGTGCGAGTGTAACATCAATCGGCTGCCTCCTGCATGCTCCCTACCATGGACTGAGCCTGATACTTGGGAATGTGCCCTGACTGGAAATTGAACCAACAACCTTTTGGTGCCCAATGAACTGAGCCACACCAGCCAAGGTAAGGTAGATCTCATTTTAATTAAATCATCTTGTGTTAGAGCTATTTGTTATCTTCCCAATTAGACAATCAGGTTCTAGAGAGCAGAGACTGGGCCCTGCTGATCTAGGTTTACCACAGTACCAAGCATAGAGGAATTATTTAACAAGTATTCATTGGGAGAATACTGTGGCCTCATCTTGGATGAATATGGGAATAAAGAAATCATTTTTTTCCCTTCATCCTCAAGTCTGTATTTTGAATCTAAACATTGAAGGACAAGAAAGCTGAGAGCACCAGGCATATTTTCTGAGATGGAAGAGGGCATGGATCTCAGCACCTGCTCCCTGCAACACAGAATTTTCTTCAGCTTAGCCCAATAAACTAAATCCCTGGGGTCTCATGACAGCCCTTCAGACCCCACGGTTAGGACCGTCCCTGTGACGTCATTGCTGCTTTCCCAGAATTAGATAGTTACACCTCAGAGAACCGCTGTGCCTGCTAGAAGAGACAGTGAGGTGGATACTCATGGGAGATGTTTTCATAAGCTAGAAAAAATTAAAGGAAATAAAATCACCTGACTACACGTCTCCTTTCTGGGATGGAGCCAACAGTAACAGTCTCTACTGCTTTCAAAAGCTACTGGAATTTAACATTCCAGGAAATCAGCCCTAGGGCCTGTCTCCTAGGGTTTAGTAAGCCATTTGTTATAGAATAAACAGATGAGGCTTTTCAACTGGAACAAGGAAATCAAGAGGTTAGTACAACCCTGAACTTGTCCTCTGACTGCTGCCTGGGAACCAGTAGCAGGAGAAGCCTAAGCCTGGGATTTGGGGGGAATGCTCTTCCTGTTGTCAAGGCTGAAGACATTAACAGGAAAAACAAGGGTGTCAGAATGAACCCTGCTACGCTGATTCCCTTCCTCGGTTCTTTTATCTCCCACTCCATTCCTTCCCCTCTTCCTGGACACACTTAACTGAGAGATGAGTTTTACTTTTTATCTAGCTACCAATTTTCTTTTCCAAACGCACCAGAATAATTAGCCTCTCAATCAGACAAGCTCTTCTTCTTCTAGACTAAATAGTTGACTTACTAGCTCATTAATTCATGCAAATATTTATTAAACACTATATGCTTAATTGTTCTGTATCAGCCGATAGGGATATAATAGACAAGACAGTCAAACAAGAAATAAAGTTGTGATAAAAACGATGAAGGAAGTAAACAGGGTGCTATGAGAGAGAATACGGGGGGTGGGAGGGATGAGGTTGGAGGATCAGGAGATGGGGACTACCCAACTCAAATAAGGGGACCAAAGATGGCCTGAGAGCAGGTGACCAAGGATGACCTGAAGCTGGTCAGGCTGGGCAAAGAGAATCCCCAGGAGAAGGAATAGTGTCCCCAGGAGAGGGAACAGCAAAATGAAGCCCCCGAGGGAGCACTGCACTGAGTCTGTTCCAGGAACTGGAGGAGGACCCTGTGTGGCTGAAACAGGTTGAGCTCTGGAGACAAGGTCAGAGACGGCAGGCAGGCATCAGCTCATGCAGGGGTCTTGTAAAGTAGAGCTTGGCTTTTATTCTCAATGCAACCAAAAGCCATTGAAAGGTTTTGAGCAAGGGTTTTTACATTTTTACAAGGATGTTCTAACTGCTGGGTGAGGATAGTATTGCAGGTGGGCAGAGTGGAAGTCTAAATGGGAGGAGATATGACCGGAGCCAAGATATATTTGTAGCTTGTGAATATTTGAACCTGTGAATGGATTTGGATATGGGGGATGAGGAAAATGGCGAGTTCTGCCCTGCAGGTGTGGCTCAGTGGTTGAGCATCAACCTGTGAACCAGGAGGTCACAGTTCGATTCCTGGGTTGCGGGCTCAAATCCCAGTGGGGGGCGTGCAGGAGGCGGCTGATCAGTGGCTTCTCTCTCATCATTGATGTTTCTATCTATCTCTCCCTCTCCCTCCCTCTCTGAAATCAATCAATCAATCAATCAATAAATACAAGATGAGCTCTAAATCTCTGGCCTAAATGAATGACGGCAGTATTTACTGAGATAGAAAAGACCAGGGAGAAAATGGTTCTTGGAGGAAAACCTAGAGTTCGGTTTGAAATTTAAGTTTAATGTATAGATGTCACATAGACAATGTGGCATGTGAGACTGGAGTTGAGAGGTAAGGTTCTGCTAGCGATACAGATTTGGGAATTGTGAGCATGTACATGGTAAAGACCACAAGAACTTAGGGAGAAGAAAAAGTGAAGAGGATGAAGCCCTGGGCATGAAGCAGGTGATGAAATCGCCTTCTTCTGTGTGCTTTTATGGGATTTATTAGAGAAACAACAGCTTCCCCAGACACTGGTAGGCTTGCCACCCCCCTAATTCTTTTTCTTCACTTTATTGCTTTAAAATACCCTCATTCCTCAATTATTTTAAAGCAAATGCTCTTGTATGGATTGACTCTATGCACTCTTTTGATTCACCTTCATTTCCATCACTTACTTTGTGAACTGCTCCATGAAACGGTCCCGGTGGCCTTGCAGGGTGTCAGCTGGGAGACCTGGGAGAAATTGTAAGAGTGAGAAGGATGAGGAGGACCAGCAGGCAGGTCAAGCCACAGGGGACCATCTCTCCTGGGGCTTGTGGCCAACCCTGCCGGTGGGCATTCCTGGCCTAGAGCTGCCCCAGGACGGGTATACAAGGAGGCTCAATAGGACCAACAGGGAGTCTGGGTGCTTATCCTGCAAATCTTTCCTTCTGTTCACTCCTAAAGTGCAAGCCATGCTGGACACAGTGGACTGGAAGCTGTGTCCCTGACCATGGAAGAAGCAAGTGTTGACCTGGCCAAGCAGCAGAATGACCACAGCTGGCCCCAGAGAGAGGGGGATGAGGGTTCTTCCCAGAGGTGTTTGCACTGGGTACCCTGGATGAGGGCCAGTGCAGACATTAGTCTGGAAGAAACCCATAGAGCCTGCCTGAGAGGATGCCTGTCAGAAGGAAGACCATGGACTGAGACTCGGAAGATTAGGCCCAGGGCCCACTTGGTTCTGCTAACGCTGTGATGTGGGACAAGCTGCAGCCTCCTTCTGAGTGGGTTTTCTCTACGGTCCTTTCGCCTCACAGGATGTGTGATTCTGTGTATTTCAGTTATAGAGCACAACTCAGCCTTTTATTTTTTTTGTTTTATTTTTAAAATTTAAATCTTATTGACTAGGTCAGTGGTCGGCAAACTCATTAGTCAACAGAGCCAAATATCAACAGTACAACGATTGAAATTTCTTTTGAGAGCCAATTTTTTAAAACTTAAACTAAATAGGTAGGTACATTGTTATTAACTTAATTAGGGTACTCCTAAGGCTTAGGAAGAGCCACACTCAAGGGGCCAAAGAGCCGCACGTGGCTCGCGAGCCGCAGTTTGCCGACCACGGGACTAGGTGATCTATTCATTTGGTATAAAGAGGTAGTACATGTATAAGGTCTGATAATCCAAAATGGAAGAAGTATAGAGGGGGTGGCAACGGCACTTTACCTTGGTGATCTGTCTCCCAGAACCCCAGTCCAGTCACGAGAAAAGTGTCGGACTCAAATCGAGGGACATGCTACAAGATATCTGACCAGGACTCCTCAAAACTGTCAGCGTCATCAAAAACAAGGGAAGTCTAAGAAACTGTCACAGCCGAGAGGAGACTAAGGAGCCGTGACTGAATGGGACCATGGGCAGAAAAATGACGTTAGGTAAAAACTATGGAAACCTGAAGTAAGTATGGACTTCAGTGAACAGTAATGTATCAATGTCAGTGCATTAGTTGTGACAAATATATCATACTAATCTAAGATGTTGACAATAGAGAAAACTGGGTTGGGAGTATATGGAATTCTGAACTACCTGCAACTTTTCTGTAGATCTAAACTATTCTAAAATAAAATTTTATTTTTAGGAAAGTATATACTGTATAGAGTGTCTCTCACTCTTTTTCCATGCTACCGAGTTCCCGGAGGCCATCCAGGAGGGTCTTGTTTATGGCTTTGCCTTTAATGAAGGCCTTTAAACCCAAATACTTAATTACCTGTCTCTTCTCATAACTCACCACTTTATAAGAAAGTGGGGATGTTCTAGTGCAGCGGTCGCCAACCGGTGGTCCGTGGGGTCCGAAAGGTTGGCAACAGCTGTTCTAGTGGGAAACTGGGTCCCCTAGCATCTTAGAAACAATTACAAGTTCATCTATATTCAGAGCTTCTAAGTAACTGCCCACTTTCTCTTGGAATTTAGTCCAATCTCTGCTCCCTGCAGACATGCCCATCTGCTCCAAAGCCCTTCTAATCCTTGAACATCGAATTCCAACCTCCCTTCCACCAAAACCTCCCGGATTCATCAGAGTAATGCTGGCTCCCTCGTCCTAAGTAACCAGACCCAGTCCTTGTCAGGGACCACAGTTCCAGAGTGCCCCTGGTCCGAGAATTCTAAAATACACCTTGCTAGGACCATTTATGTCTTGATTTTTCTTGGTTTCCATCACCCCCACCTTCTGCATGTGTATACCCCTCACTGTGGCCACCTTGGTGTGTGGCCCGGGCTACCCCCACATCAGATTCATCATTTTAAACCAAAAGCACATGAAGGTATAAGAACTTCTGCAGGACCTGTAATCTCAAAAATCGATTCTGCAAAAGCATCCCAAGGATCTGTGGCTAGGTCAAGACCAGCACTCCATTTACTTGAGCAGCTGTTTTATATTTTATATTTCTCTCTAAAATTCCATTTGTACAAAGAGACTGTGTTGATGAACACTTTGAAAACCACTGCCTTTGCTGCTTTCGGTGGTTTCTAAAGTGTTCATCAACACAGTCTCTTTGTACAAATGGAATTTTAGAGAGAAATATAAAATTTTTATATTTCTCTCTAATAGTCTAGGGCCAGGTCTGTCATCATTTGTGTGGTTCACAGAATACATGACATGTATGGATGAAGAGGAGGTAAAGCCAGGGATGGAGGGAGAGGACCATCCTGGGACACCACTGTGGAAAGCCAGGGGCTTCGCTGGGCACACCAAAGCCTGCACCCTGCTCTGCTCAAGCTGGCTGTTTGGAACAGAGGCTGAAAGCTCAGGCCACTGAGGAGCTGCATTTCTGCAGGGACAGCCTCAGGCTGAGCTCCTCCTTCCAGCCAGAAGCTCAGAGAAGATCTGGCCAGTGTACTCACAGGAGTGGAGTTTGAAGAGAAGCTTGACAGTGTAATCATAGAGGTGACTGCAGTCCAATATGACCTGGATCAGCGGGGCGAGGCGGCACTGCCCAGCTGTCGTCACAGATACAGAGCGGGACATGTCCAGGGAATTGAACACTGGAAAATAAAAGAAGGGGGAGAGGCAGTGGAGCTAGGAAACTACAGGTGACTTTCTCAAAGGGCAGAAGGCAGGGGTCTCACATACACTGAGGACCTATTCTGGGCATACACTATCGTATTTAATGCACTTAAACCCTACACCGTTTCTACAAGATAATTAAAAGTACCCTGGTACACAGATGAGGGAACTGACGGTAAGTGACTTGAAAATGGTCCCAAAGCCAAGAACTGATTTTAGAAAAAAACAAACAAACTGGTTTTGCTGAGAGGTGATGAGTTAAAAGATAGCGCCTGTGTGGCCAGCAATGGCCGGACCAAAGCCTGTGCTCTCATAAGCCGAGGTGCTCATGTCATGAACAGGTGAGCTCTGCTCTTCTGTGCACAGCCCTGTGAAGCCGGGAAAGAAGGGATTTACCCAGAGCCTGGTGGAGCACCTCGATGAGGGGGATCCCTCTTAGAGGAGCTTTGTGGTCTCTGGCCAGGCTGATCAGAGAGACTGACAGATCATTTTCCAGCTTCTGATTTAATGGTAATGAGGAGACGGAACGCCTCAGCTCTATGGGACATCAGAATTTCAGGACTGAAGGGGTTGCTGAGATAGCCAATCCTGCCCTTCCTCTCACGCATGAACAGTCTGATGGTAGTCCTGACCCTGAGAAGCAGCCAATCTGGTGGTGGCAATAGTTAGTTAACATGTGGGGAACATATCAAACATGGATCAGAACACGAGGAAGGGAATAAGTCAGCCTTGGGTTCCTGGTGGCTTGCCACAGGGTTGTTGGGGTTTTTGCAGCAAAAGGGGGGATGTGCCAGAGCCTTGAGTGATGATTGGAGAGCCTGCAAGAACCCAGGCCAGGCACTGGGAGGAGGATGGCCATCAGGATCAAAGGCTGATGAGGTCCTTGGAGCAGGTCAACAGAAGTTCTGCCCTGCATTCTCCCAAGCTCCAGAGAGCAAGTTGCTCCCTCAGTGTCTTGCTCCCAAGACCCCTCCACATTAACCCCCTGCACTTGCTCCTAAACCAAGCAACGAGATGCCTGGTTGTCGACCCTCAGCACAAACCAGTGGCCTGGGCCCATGTCCTGTCTGCAGTGGCTGCCCACCACCTTCAGAACTACACACATGGCTGGCAACGAAAGACCTTCTCTGCAGTCCCTCAGTGAGTGGGGCTGCCCCGGAGGAAAACCCAGAGCTGCTGTGCCTGGCCTGCCCGACTGTACTAATCCCTGTTAACTGGCTTGGTCTGGCAGCTGGGAAAAAACCCCAAACGGTTCTAATTAAAAGGCAGCTTTTCTTGACACAAATTAAAAGCAGCTGTCACTGCAAGGCGGCCATCCTCAATTCTTCTGGCTTGCTTAGGCTCCACTCTGGCAGGGAAATTACAGAGTGCTCCACCTCCAGGCCTAACGCTGCTTTCTAGGAATGCCCATTGGCATCCAGGAACATCTAGACTCGCAATGTGACCATGGACACGTTACTCAACCTCTCGTGCCAACAGATGATTTTCTATAAAATGCAGATGGTTCTAATAGCACATACTTCATAGAGGTCTTGTAAGAATTAAATGAAAATGTTGTGGAAAGTGTGTAGTACTGGGCAGTGGTTCTAAACTTTGGCTTTGAGATTGATTAGAATCATCTGGGGAAATTTAAAAACTACTAATGTCTGCCTGCAACTCCCCCACACCCTCATTCTGTTTTATGGGTCTGGAGTAGGACTGGGCATCAGTAGGTTTCAAAAGCTCCCCAGGTGATTCTACTATGCAGCCTGTCAAAAGCTGTATTTTCTAGCTCAGTAGTTCTCAAACTGTAGCAAGCATTAGAATCACCTGGTAACACTGGCCAGTTGAATTCTGTGATGATGGAAGTGTTCCAAATATGCCGTCCAATATGCTAGCCACACGTGGCTACCGAGTGCCTGAAATATGCCTAGTGCAACTGAGGACCTGACTTTTTTTTTTAATATAGTTTTATTGATTTCAGAGAGGAAGGGAGAGGGAGAGATAGAAACATCAGTGATGAGAGAGAATCTTTGATCAGCTGCCTCCTGCACACCCCACACTGGAGATCGAGCCTGCAACCCGGGCATGTGCCCTGACTGTAATCAAACCGTGACCTCCAGGTTCATAGGTTGACCCTCAACCACTGAGCCATGCTGGCCGGGTAGGACCTCACTTTTTAATGTTATTTAATTATAATTAATTTTATTTTTTAAAATATATTTCATTGATTTTTCACAGAGAGGAAGGGAGAGGGAGAGATAGAAACATCAGTGATGAGAGAGAATCTTTGATCAGCTGCCTCCTGCACATCTCCTACTGAGGATGTGCCCGCAACCAAGGTACATGCCCTTGACCAGAATCGAACCTGGGACCCTTGAGTCTGCAGGCTGACGCTCTATCCACTGAGCCAAACGGGTTAGGGCTAATTGTAATTAACTTAGTCACACGTGGCTAGTGGTTGCCATACTGGACAGTGCAGACCGGGGGGCCTTGTTAGGACACTACTTGCTGGGTCTCAGTCCCAGATCTACTGTGTCGGGTGGGACCTGAGCATGTGCTTTTCCAACAAGTTTTTTAGGTGATGCTAACGCTGCTGGTCCAGGGATCATAGTTTGAGAACCACTGTAAGTGCTCAAAATAAATGTTAACTGTAACTGGTCCATCTCCCAGAGCTGAAAGCCAGCGGCATCCTCCTGAGGGTACCGTTGGAACCTCACGGAGTCACAGACCAGGACTTAAAAGCTGGAGAACTTCCTCCGACACCACCTTCATGGCTTTTGTGTCACACAGCAGGTGAACAGGGACAGGGAAGGCAGCAGGGGAGACAGGCAGAAGAGGGCTCTTGATTCCAAATGAGGGCTCTTTCAGGGACGAGAAGGCCTCCAACATTTACCTCGGAAAGGTTGTGCCGACTCGGGTAGCTCTCCTCTAGAAAACTCTAAGTAGCTAATCACCTGATAAGCCCAGAGCATTCAGCCAGATGCTGTCACCATGTTATGAACTCTGTTCACCTGCTGTTTCTTCACTGCTGCTCATCTAAGGCGAGCATCCTTGAACTTTGCTGTTGAGCGCTTGCTCTAGACCAGGCACTGGGCTAGAACAGAGATGAGTAGGGCACGGTTCCTGATTCTGAGGAGAAGCTCAGCATCTAGTGGTAACAATACAAGTGAACAATGCAGATAAGAGCAGCCAGGTACCATGGGAGGTGGGAGCAGGCTGGCCACCTGGGGTGCGGCATTTGCCTGCACCACTTACTCATCCTCCCAGCCTTGTCACATCCTGGTGGGAGTTACCACTCCTTCGCTTACTCTAACTCCAACCGTTTGCCAGTGACGGGAAGGGACAGCCCCAAAGGCTGAAACATTTGCCTTGTTTTCCCCACCCACGACTGCAGTGGCGGGCAGACTGAGAAGAAGGCCAGAGCTCCTGGAAGAGAGCCTGGGTCAGCTCAGTGGCAACTTCTAGGCTGACTCTCCCCAGGATGACAATCCCTAGAATATCACTCATACCTGCTTTCAATTAAGCACATTCCAAAGCTGAATGTCAATGAATTCTGACTTATCCACCCAGGCCCTTCCTGCCCAGAGCGCAATAACTGAAAGTCAGCCCCAACAATGTGTAGTTGTTTGTATACATTTATGCAAAGATTTCTAATGCATTAAGAAAAAAAATTCGCCTCTACACCATTTCTCCTACCTTGCTGGGAATGCCTTACAGCAGGGACTGGATTTTGTTTCATTTTTACTCCTCTATTGACTTCTGTGGGAGACTCTGCTCAAACAGGTTGCTAGTAGGCCCAGTGCCTTCTTATTTCTTCCACAAACCATAGTTTCCATCTGTTTCTGGTGTTCCTCTGACCACATCCTGCACTGAACTGATTAGTCAAAGTATCAAGGCGTTTGCTGCCCTGGCACAGGCCTGGCACAGCTGGACTTAACCGGCCAGTTGTGATTATTTGCTACATAGATGAACATACTGCAAAAAGCTGCAACTTAGGGTGAGAGAGTTTCTGTCTTTCATGAGAATCAAAGCCCCAGGAGTGGCCTACATGCCCAAACGCTGAGGTCGCCAAGCTTGTGCACACATACTTGTGCTTTCACAGAGCTGGACACTTGTCACAGAACCCCCTGAATCTCAGAAAACTGGCTCTTCCATTCCCCAGCGACAGAAGGGAGAGCCATGCTGGGAAGTGTAGGGATGAGAGCACACAGGAGACAAGGGAACCAGTTGCTTCCCTCTCAAGTCTTGGCAGGAAGTGTTAGGGGCTGACAGCCTAGAGCAGTGATGGCAAACCTTTTGAGCTCGGCGTGTCAGCATTTTGAAAAACCCTAACTTAACTCTGGTGCCGTGTCACATTAGAAATTTTTTGACATTTGCAACCATAGTAAAACAAAGATGTATATTTTTGATATTTATTTTATATATTTAAATGCCATTTAACAAAGAAAAATCAACCAAAAAAATGAGTTTGCGTGTCACCTCTGACACGCGTGTCATAGGTTCGCCATCACTGGCCTAGAGGCACCAGAACTCTCAGCAGGAGGGAGCCCCAGGGCTCCCCCACCAGGGGATTAGGACTTCTCACGTGGCCTTCGGTAACAACCCAGCTCAACCTGGCTACCGACCAAACAGCAGACAGCAGCCCTTCTGACAGAAATTGAGCCCGAGTGCCAGCCTGGCTGAGCAGCAGACAGGGCTGGCCAAGGACCAGCCAATGTTGGGGCCATAGTCCATGGGCTGTCAAAGAGGTCAGACCCGTCTTTGGGCTCTTGGAGGCCTGGACTTCAGGGGTGAAGCCAGTGAGCTGGGGAGTGTGGTCATCCTGCTCAGATCTGAAATCACCGACTCTGAAAACGCCCCAGAGCTTCAGCCCCTCTGTGCACGAGGGACGGAGAGCCTGCATCTTCATGCTCCTGAGTCTGTGCTGTGCAGCCCGTAGGGAGAGGCGGACAAGCCTGGCTGGTCCAAGTCGGGAACAAGCCTGGGAATGAGGCAATTCCCATGGAAGCCCGGGCCAGATGGGAGGGAGAGACTCACCAGTTTGGAAGAGGTTAAGTTCACACTCCAGGTAGTCGAACATCTCCACTGTTAGCTGAAAACTAGACCCAAGAAGAAAGAGAGCTGATGCTCCCAAAGCGAGCACT
>NW_005369443.1:129422-132328 GCF_000412655.1 Myotis brandtii | reverse complement strand
ACACACACACACACACACACACACACACACCAGCTCCAGTTCTTAGCTCCCACCTAAGTGGGTATTGAGGCCATCTGAAGAACAAGCAGGGTGAATTCAATAGTGACAGTGGCAAAGGGGGAGGGCAGGTACCACACTGGGTTGGGAGGGTGGAGGGGACCAGAGGATAGAGCTGAAGTGTGAGACAACCTGGAAGGTTCTGGATAAGGCATCAGCAGTAAGTGGCCCCAAGGCCTTCAGTCGCCACCCCAGCCCCAGCCTCTACCATCAGGGCCTCTGGGAAGTGAGAGATTCCCCAAAAGCTCTCTTCCCCACTGGGTCCAGAGCACGAGGACAGCCACTTACAAGTTGTTAACATCACTCTCTCCAGCCTCGTCCAGCTGCCGGTCACTCATCTGAAGGTTGCCTGGGAACCTGGGATTCTGGAAGGGAAACAGAGAAAGGAAGTCAGAACATGACACCTCAGAAGCTCTCTACATAGCCTTAGCCGGTGTTTCTCAGTGGTTAGAGCGTCGGCCCGCACACTAAAGGGTCATGAGTTCAATTTCTGGCCCAGTTAAGGTGTTTGCAACCAATCAATGTATCTCTCTCACATCAATGTCTATCTGTCTGTCTCTTTCTCTTCCCACTCCCTCCCGCCCTCCCTTCCACTCTCTCTAAAAAATAAAAATCAATGGAAAAAATATCCTCCAGTGAGGATTAACAATAATATAAAATAAAATCCTTCTACCTTATTCTCTTGGGAAACTTCACCAGGCTGTCAGGAAGTCCTGACTGGCTCTGAGCCTCCAGGAAGAGAGAGCTGGCAGGCCAGCCCCCCACTGTCGCACTCCAGCCAGCATCTGACTGCAACTACATGAGACCTGTGGCTAGAACTGCCCCACCAGGCTCTTCCAGATCTCCTGACCAACAGAAAGTGGGAGACAGTAAAGGACTGTTGTTGGTGCGAGACACTAAGTTTGGGGTGTTGTGTTGTGCAGCACAGACAACTGTAACACCCTACGACTGAGCTCAGGTGTCACACTGCCTCTGAGAAGCTACCTGGTTCAATCTAAACCAGAGAGCCTCTATGTGCGTTTGTGCCACCTCCTGCTTCTCTCAGTTCTCATCCTGACTGCAGTCTACTAGTATCTTCTCTCCCTCTATCACTTCTCTCCCAACCAAACTACGACTCCCAGAAGCAGGGCCAACGTCTATTCACTTTTCTCTCTTCAGAGCCTACTAGCTCTGGCCCTTGGCAGGCACTCAGTGAGACCTGAGGGGAGGTAAGGGTGGCCACTGACCCGCACAGGCTGTGGTGTCATATGGGCCTGGGTCCAAATCTCCACCTCCCTACCAAGAAGCTACGTGACTCAGGCAAGGGACTCAACCACTCTCTGAGTTTCATTTTCCTAGGATGTAGTAATAGCTACTTCGTAGGGTTGTTGTGAGGATTAGGTGATGTACAGAAAAGGTTTAATAGACTAGGATGGATTCAATGAATCAAAGCTACCCTTTAAGTTAATAAAAGATAATGGAGATAAAAGACACCAAAGAAGTTATTTTTTCTTAACGGTCCTTCCTTCTCCATTTGTATTGCCAGCTCCCTAATTCAGGTGGTTTCTCTCCCACCTGGCATGCCATCCCACCGCCCAATGCACCACACCCACCCTTCAAGGTCCACATCAAGCCCCCTTCCTTCATGGTGCCCTTTCAAACACCGTAATCCTCAGGCATTTCAAAACATCTCTGCATTTTTCCCCGGGCACAGACACATGTAGCTGCTTCGCACTATACACGGGTGCTTAAGTACATAAGCCTCTCCCCAGCGAATCTGCAAATGCCGAAGAGCACCCTTTTTACTTATTCTTGCATGCCACTTGGTACCAAGCACACAGTTTTACATGAATTAGATACATAAGAAATACTGACTAAAGTTATAGAAGGTTCTGTGTGAAAACTCGCTATATAAATGGAAGGAATTATTTTTATTAACAGTAAAGTCAGTGCTTCTAAAATATTTTCATAAGGCAACCTATTGGATAGGGTTCCTCCTCCTATTTCCAAAATGGTGCAGAAGACACGGGCCATATCCCAGGGCCTGACCATGGCTGTCCTATAAAATGTTTCCTCTCACACAGCTGGGAGGTGGTATAAATACTCCCTGAGCCAGGCTGTCTTATTACCTGGAAGACCTGACAATTAACATCATCGAGGTGCTGAGGAGACAGGGGGAGGTGAAAGAGAGCAGAACTGTCAGCAAAGACTCACTTTGGTGTGGTATTCCATCTTCGTTCTGAGCAGTTTGAGGTAGATGCTGCAAAGCTGTCCATACCCCTCACTCAGGTGGCCCTTTCAGGAAGAGGAGAGACAGTAGGGTGTTAACACTAAGAACAGATGAGTTGAAGACCTACAGAGAGGACTTCATTTTTAAAAATATGTATTTTTTCTGATTATGAAAATAACAAATGTCCATTGTTAACAATTTGGAAAATATAGGGAAGTACATATGTGAACATCAGATATAATCATGGCTAACACTTTGGGGTACAAAATGTTATTTATTTTCTTTTTTCCAATTCAAATAGACTTTATTTTCAAAGTAGTTTTAGCTTCACAGCAAATTAAACAGAATGTATAGAGATTTCCTATATGCCCCTTGCACACACACAACCTCCCCAATTGTCAACATCTCACACCAGAGTGGGACATTTGTTACAATTGATGAACTTATATTAACACATCATTATCATCAAAAATAAATTTGGCATTAGGGTTCACTCTTTTTTTCCCTTTCTTTATTGATTAAGGTATTACATATGTGTCCTTAACCCCATATTGCCCTTCCCCACCCCACTCATGCACCCCTCTGGTGTCTGTGTCCATTGGTTATGCTTATATGCATGCATACAAGTCCTTTGGTTGAT
>NW_005369443.1:102843-129380 GCF_000412655.1 Myotis brandtii | reverse complement strand
GGTCTGATCGATGCTTCTCTGTCTCTGGATCTGTTTTTGTTCATCAGTTTGTTGTTCATTACATTCCACAAATGAGTGAGATCATGTGATATTTATCTTTCTCTGACTGACTTATTTTGCTTAGCATAATGCTCTCCAGGTCCATCCATGCTGTTGCAAATGGTAGGAGTTCCTTCCTTTTTTATAGCAGTGTAGTATTCCATTGTTTTTTAATCCACTCATCTGTTGATGGGCACTTAGGCTGTTTCCAAATCTTAGCTATTGTAAATTGTGCTGCTATGAACATAGGGGTGCACATATCCTTTCTGATTGGTGTTTCTAGTTTCTTGGGATATATTCCTAGAAGTGGGATCACTGGGTCAAATGGGAGTTCCATTTTTAGTTTTCTGAGGAAACTCCATAGGGTTCACTCTTGATATTGTATATCCTATGGGTTTTGACAAATGTATAATGACATGTATTACCATTATAATGTCATACAGAGAAGTTTTACAGCCCTAAAAATCCTCTGTGCTCCACCTTTATTTTAAAATATAAAACGGAATCAATTTGCCTTTTTAATATACTGCAATTTTTTTCTATCTTCTTAAATTTTTTTCTGTAACATTATTTTTAGTGACTGCCCAGTTCCTTATAAGTATGTACTATATAATTTATCAAACCAACTCCCTACTGTTCATTCTTACAGTATAATCTTGTGTACAAACATGAGGACTCTTCTGGATAAATTCTGTACGAGGGCTTCTTATTTAAGAATTTTAAGTCTCCTAGTCTTAGTAATCACAGTCTGGCTATGGGCTATTTCTTTCCTTCTGTCTCTCTAAGCACAGGAGAGGAAACACCTCCTCCAGAGGGACTCCAACGGATTAAGGTCATCTACAGTATTAGACATGGGGTGGGGATTTTAAATGAAACCAATCCCAGCAGGTGAAGAACAAACATTCCCATAGAGTCTGCCCACGCAGTCATGTCCTGGGTGCTTGGGAGGAAGCTAGGATTAGCAGAGTAATGCTGGGAACTCCTAGTTATATACAAAATGTCCCCACATCCACAAAGAACCCTTCAACTGAGTAGCTGTGGCTTTCACATGAGTTTTGACTTTTGTTTTCTTTTAATTGCATCTATATCCTCTAGAGTAGAGAAACCCTGTTGAAACAGGCCTTAAAGGACACCAAGGGGAATTGAATAATCAGAGGTTAAAAATGCAAATTCTACAGATGAGTGTTTCATAATTTTCTATGAAAATTAACCTGATTAATTTTTACATTATACTTATTTATTATAGGAAAATACTGAAAAGAAGCAAAAGTATTCTCACCACCAAAGACAACTATCCTTCACATGAAAATGCACAGGATCAAAAAGTAAAAGATGAATGAATGGATCACAGACTCAGTGTAAAACACAAAACTATAAAAATCCTAAAAGGGCCCTAACCGGTTTGGCTCAGTGGATAGAGCATCGGCCTGCAGACTAAAGGGTCCCAGGTTCGATTCTGGTCAAGGGCATGTACCTTGGTTGCGGGCACATCCCCAGTGGGGAGTGTGCAGGAGGCAGCTAAATCGATGTTTCTCTCTCATCGATGTTTCTAACTTTCTATCCCTCTTCCTTCCTCTCTGTAAAAAATCAATAAAATATATTTTTTTAAAAATCTTAAAAGATAACACAGGAGAAAAACCTAGTGATCTTGAGTATGGTGATGACATCTTAGACACAACACCAAAGATACCATCTGTTAAAAAATTAATTTATAAGCTGGATTTCATTAAAATTAAAAACTTTTGCTCTACAAAGGACAACATCAAGGGAATGAACAGATAAGCCACAGACTGGGGAGAAATATTTGCAAAAGACACACCTGATAAAGAACTACTGTCCAAAATATACAAAAAAAAAAAAAAAGAAAAAAACAAAAAAAAAAAACCACCCCCACACAAAAAACCCTCTTAAACCTCAGTAAGAAAACAAACAGCCCAATTTAAAAATGGGCCAAAAAAAAAAAATACAGATGGCAAATAAGCATACAAAAAGATGCTCCACATCACATGTCACCAGGGAAATGCAATTTAAAACGAGATACCACTACACACCTATTAGAATGGCCAAAATCCAGAACATTGGCAACACCAGATGCTGGTAAGGATGTGGAGCAGCAGGAACCCTCCTGCATTGCTGGTGGGATGCAAAATGGTACAGCCACTTTGGAAGACAGTTTGGCAGTTTCTAACAGAACTAAGCACACTCTTACCATATGACTCAGTAGTGGTGCTCCTTGGTTTTTACCCAAAGGAGCTGAAAACTTATTTCCACTCAAAACCTACCTACGGGTGGTTATAGCAGCTTTATTCATAATTGCCCCAAATTGGAAGCAACCAAGAAGTCCTTCAGTAGATGAATAGATAAATCAATTGCCATGTATCCTGACAATGGAATATTATTAAGGGTAAAAAAAGAAATGAGCTATCATGCCATGAAAAGACGTGGAAGAAACTTAAATCTATATTGTCAAGTGAAAAAAGCCAATCTGAAAAGGCTACATACTATATGATTCCAACTGTATGACATTCGAGAAAAAGCACTGAGACAATAAAAAGATCAGTGGTTGCCAGGGGTTGTGGGCGGGGGACAGGGAGGGATGAATAGGTGGAATATAGATTTTTAACTCAGTGAAAATATTCTGTATGATACCACAATGATGGATATATGTCATTACACATTTGTCCAAGCCCAAAGAATATATAACACCACGAGTGAACTATAATGTAAACAATGAGCTTTGGGTGATTATGATGTGTCAATGTAGGTTCTTCGATTGTAATCAATGCACCACTCTGGTGGGGGATTTTGATATAGGAAAGGCTATGTGTGCTGGGGGTGGCAAGGCGTATATGGGAAATCTTTGTATTTTCTTGTCAATTTTGCTGTAAACCTAAAACTGCTGTAAAAAAAAGTCTTAATTAAAAAAAAAAAGTAAAAGAGGTTTCTAATTTCAGAAACTCTTAGGCAAATGAGAGAAATAGACTACATAGGGAAAAAGACCTAAAGGAATTCTATTTTGGATAACAAGGCAGGCTAGCTACCTGGGTTGACCTTCCCACTGAAAACTGATAATACTGGGAAGATATTTACAATTTTTTGAAGGTATTACTGAATTAACAAGAGTAAGGAATCCATAGGCCAGGGACTGAGTAAACACAGATTCCTGGAGAGTAAATGGATTACTGGGTTAATAGAGTTGGGGGGAGAGGGGACTTTGCCAGAGCAGGTGAACTTGAGCTTTGATTTCCTGGGCCTCAAGGGCCAGGTGGTAAACAGAAGGCAGGGCTCTGCCCAAGTTGAAGAGTCTACTGAAGAGCCAAAAGGCTGCCTCCTTTGTTCAGGGGAACTAACGGTAAATCGGTAACCACACATTTCCATGCTCCTGCACTGAAGGAGTCCTCCATGTGGACTACAAAGAAAGCCAGGTGGTAAACAGAAGGCAGGGCTCTGCCCAAGTTGAAGAGTCTACTGAAGAGCCAAAAGGCTGCCTCCTTTGTAACGGTAAATCGGAGATCACACATTTCCATGCTCCTGCACTGAAGGAGTCCTCCGTGTGGACTACAAAGAAATTCGGCCGCCTCACGCCACTGTTGTGATCAGAAGGAGGAAAAACTGCTGCTGAGAACTGGACTCATGAGCTAATACTCAAGAGGCTCTGCCTAGAAGTCACAAAACCTTGAGAACTTAAGAGTGGTCAACAGAAGCAAATGCCAATTCTCTCTAGAGGAACCTACAGACTCCAAAGACTTCCCACAAAGAAAATTCTAAGGAAAATGAGAAGCTCACAGTAAGAAATAACTAAACACAGACAGTGGTTGGCAAACTCATTAGTCAACAGAGCCAAATATCAACAGTACAACGATTGAAATTTCTTTTGAGAGCCAAATTTTTTAAACTTAAACTATATAGGTAGGTACATTGTTATTAACTTAATTAGGGTACTCCTAAGGCTTAGGAAGAGCCACACTCAAGGGAACAAAGAGACGCATGTGGCTTGCGAGCTGCAGTTTGCTGACCACGGCTCTAACTAAAGTCTCAAGGAAAAGACAGAATGTATAGCAAAGGCAATATTTGAAGAGACAATGAAAATTTTTCATAACTGATGAAAGATACTAACCAACAGCTTAAAAAGTCCAAAGAATCACACATAGACATGTACTAATATCTTTAAAATGGTCAGATAAAAAAGACAGATTAGCTTCAAAAAGACAACAATGAGTCTGACAGCAGACTTCATGAAAATGATGAAAGCCAGAAGTCAGTGGAAGGATATCCTGAATAATATCTTCCATGTGATGATATAAAATAACTGTCATACAAAAATTCTAAACCCAGAGAAAGTATGTTCCATGAATGAGGGTGAAATAAAGACATTCTCAAACAAGTAAAAATGGTTGTTGGCCAAAAGCAAACTTTTACTAAAGGAAGTTCTAAAGGAAATAATTTAGACAGAAAGACAGTGATCTCAGATAAAAGATAAGATGTAAGAAGAAATTAGGAACACAGAATAAAATACCTGATAGGGTTTAAAAAGAAACAAATAACTTAAGATTAAAAGATATGACAATAATATACAAGTTGAGGTGTGAATGGAGTTAAAATATTCTGAGGTCATTGTATTATACAGGAAACAGATAAAGATATGAATTTTAGACCTTGATAAAGCAAACATGCATTTTATAACTATTAGATAACATACCAAAAAACAACACATAAAAACAGATGTTTTCTAATCTCCCAACTAGCAATTAGAGAAAAATGGAATGAGAAAAAATAATCAATCCAACTGAAGACAAGGTGGGAGAAATAGAAACAGACCAGATGGAACAAATGGCACAGAATAAGGCTGAAATATAAATCTAAACATATCACGCATTATAATAAATGTAAATGGAGCAACTGCACAGTTAAGAGACAAAGACTGCCATCTTTAATAAATCAACAACGAAATCCAACTAATTGCTATTTCCAAGGGATATTTTTAAAACATAAGAATGTGGAAAAGTTGAAAGTAAAAGGATAGAAAAGGGCATACCAGGCAATTTCTAACAAAAAGGAAAAAGGCCTAAGCCCTACATGTTTAAAGATACAACGGAAAGCTCTCCAGCATCCAGCTGGGAGTTTGGGGGACAACTCTCAGCTTTGTTCAGCTGAACTAGCCTTATGACTAGGAAAAGCAGCTTTCCTGTCTGGGCCTGTAGTTATTCATCTGTAATGGGTAGACTGGACTACACAATTGCTAACATTTTGTGAGTGCGGACAGATACAGGTAAGAATTTAAAGGGGAGAGCTAAAGTAGTGGTTCTCAACCAGTGGGGGCAAAGGAACACATCAGGATCAACCTGGGAGATTCTTCAAAATGCAGATTACCCCCTATCCATACACATACTCTTTGGATATAAGAATCTATTTTAAAAAATCAATAAAGAAATATATATTTTTTAAAAAGAATCTAGTGGAATTCTGATGCGTGCATAAAAACACTCTTTTCAATTGATTCTGATATTGTCAGCTACCTCCTCCCTCTTTCTGAGAATCCCTAGGCAGAAAAGAAAAGGCACTGGCACTGCCCTAGCGGGTTTGGTTCAGTGGATTGAGCATCAGCCTGCGGACCCAAAGGTCCCAGGTTTGATTTCAGTCAAGGGCACATGCCTGGGTTGCAGGCTCGGTCCAACGTGCAGGAGGCAGCCAGTCAATAATTCCCTCTGCTCATTGATATTTCTTTCTCTCTCTTCCTCTCCCTTCCTCTCTGAGATAAATAAAAATATATTAAAAAAGAAAGAAAGAAAAGTCTCTGGCATTAAGAAGTGGGAATGCTAGTCCTCAATGTATTGTGACCCCAATAGGACCAGTAAAACAAAGAGGTGAGAACTGTGGCAATGTCATTGCTGGGGGATCCCAATGCCTGGGGAATGTTGTGACATAAGGTTTATTGGCAGAAGAAGCTCCCAGACTTCTACAGCTTCCAGAGACCCCAGGTAAAACTGTGGATATCATGGTACTATTTGGGGGTACGTGCAGGAGGCAGCCAATAAATGATTCCCTCTGATCACTGATGTTTCTATCTCTCTCTTCCTCTCCCTTCCTCTCTGAAATAAATAAAAATATATTTTAAAAAAAGAAAAGGCATTGGCATTAAGAAGTGGGAATGCTAGTCCTCAATATATTGTGACCCCAATAGGGCCAGTAAAAACAAAGAGGTGGGAACTGTGGCAATGTCACTGCTGGGGGATCCCAATGGAGGAGAGAGAACAGCCTATGAGAAGAGAGGAGACAACGGATGGTAAAAGATGGTTCTCAGGGATGGAGAGGCTGATCAGAGAGAGACAACCCCACCTCAGGTCAGTAAGCAAAAGGCCAGAAGAAGGGGTAGGTGCCACCCTCAGAGCAGGAGCGGATAGCGGCCCAGGCAATCACACTTTCCCAAGTAGTCCTTGTGCAAATCTCCAAACTCACCCACATCCTGCTCATGTCACTCAATTCGTTTTTGTATCTCAGAGAGTCCTTCAGGACCTGGGGAGGAGAGAGAACAGCCTATGAGAAGAGAGGAGACAACAGATGGTAAAAGATGGTTCTTGGGGATGGAGAGGCTGATCAGAGAGAGACAACTCCACCTCAGGTCGGTAAGCAAAAGGCCAGAAGGGGCAGGTGCCACCCTCAGCACAGGAGCGGACAGCGGCCCAGGCAATCACACTTTCTCCACACAGCTCCCTGGCCCTCTGGCCCATCCCTTGCAGCCCCAGGAACTCACGTTTGGGTGTCCATCTCGGAGGAGTTTGTGGAACACGTGGCAGAACTTCCAGCAGAGCACAGCGTTGCTGGAGAGGGGCAGCCGGTTGACGACAGACCAAAAGGTCTGTGCCCCTTTCTCATGGTGGGTGCCCAGTATGCACGGTGAGGAGGGTCATGGAAAACGAAGCACAGGCCCTGTCTCAGGCAGCCAGCCCATCTTTGGGGCTGAGCCTGCAACAGGCTACTGCAGGGGGTGGTGCAGTTGTTCAGGGCACAGTGGCACTACCTGGGAGGGGACACTCCTTATAACGAACACACCAAAGTCCTGTACAATTTTTTGACGGATGCCAATAAAGTGTCCCGTTCTCATAAAATCCTCTTTATTAGACAATTTCCCCAGAGAAGGCAATGTTTTGTGGGAGGGGTCTTTTTCTAATTTGCATCAGTGCTCTCTGGGCCAGCAGTGGTTCCGGTTTGCCTTTAGTGGGAAGATAATTTGGTTGGCTCCTCTTCCGGCAGCACCTGACTCCTCTCTATCGGGTACCCTGCTCTTGCCCTGAAAGCAGAAGTGTTTGTTCAAACGTCCTTTCTCTAAACTTAAAATGACTCTGACACCCCAACTCTTCTATAAACATTCCTGGCCTGTTCAGGGGTGCCTCCATCTCTTAACACCTTCAACTCCCTGTATGTCAAATCCTAGGGCCACTTCCTCCCAAGATCCAATTCCCACCAGTACCCACTACCCAGGGACCACCTGCCACGGTATGAGTGTCATAAATATTCGTCTGGGTTCACATGCTCTTAAGTTAGCACTCCAGACTCTGCAATTAGTGAGCCCTTTTTGGGGTGAGTAAAGGATGCCCACATTTCTTTAGTGATTGTCTACCTAAACAGGCCACACACATTCAATAAATGGGCACCATCAACCTCAAGTACAGCCCTTCCTTCAGAATTTCAAGCTCTTTATCAAGGCTCAGGCAAGAGGCATGGTGCCATTTAGGACAGAAAGACTTGCCTCAGGTCACAAACTATATGATTCACCCAGACACATGTTGTTTTGCTTCTGAGCTAGAAGGGATCATAAAGTTCCTTCCCTAAATGGAAACCTGCATTTTGAGGGGGCGGGGGCTTGAACATAGAACTTTTGGGTCCGGAAGCTGAAATCAGGTATTGGTCTTGGAGTGATTTCTGAAATAACTTATACTTTCACCTAAAACACAGCCCCTTAGGCTACAAGGGAGTAAGAAGAGAGATGGGCAGCACCCTCTCTCTCCTGTGATAACCTCTCACACTGACTGTGAACAGTTTACCTGAGAACAGTTTGCCGAGACAAGCAGGAGTGGAGCGAGCGGGACACTCTTACTTTGAAAGAAGCAAGAAGACCTTTCTGTCCTTCTTTGACTTTATAAGCATTTTAATGTGTGACCCATTATGTGTCAGGAACTGTAAAAGGCACTCAGGGATATAAATAAAAATAAGAATCAGTCCCCAGGCCTCCAAAAGTGGATGCCATGGTGGTGGTGGGAAGGGGAGTAACCTCTTTGCCAGTTAAGCACCTGGATAAACAGACGTCCGAGCAGCATTTCTGAAGCCAGAAGCATCAGGGTGGCTGCTGCTCTTTATTTATCCACCACGTAGACACTGAGAGTCAAAGAGATGCACAGAATATTAGAGCTGGAACATGACACCTTTGAAATCTTCTTCAACCAACTCTTTCATGACAGATAAGGGAACGAAGGGCCATGGAGGCCCCACAGGGTCCAGAGCAAGCCAGAGGCGGGATCCTGGGCCCTTCCTCCAGCTTCACCCCAGGTGACCTCCCTGGAGGGGTGTGGCATGGCCCCGCCGCTGCAGGCCTGGTCCTCTCTGTGCCAATCCCCCATCCAGAGGAGCACACTGGCCTACAACAACTGTCTCTGTTTTACTTCAAATCTTGCACCAGACCGATCACAAACCCTTAGCCGGTAGGAGTCAGGACTAGGTCATTCTGAGAAAATCAATTGGGCTTTTCTTGGTTTGGTTTTCTTGACTCAGTAAAGCAAGGGGACTATGCCCTTCTGGGGATAAAAGAACAAGATCCGGCAGGCTCCTGGGGGTACCAGGGCGAGGTTCTACAGCCCCCACCACAGAGCAAAGCCCTAATTCCAACCAAAGTATCTTCCTGCTAAAGAGCAGTACATGCTGTTAGCAACAGTTCCTGGGTGCCTGCCAGCTTTGGCATCTAACCTAGTCTCCCCCAGGGGCTGAGGTGCAGCCACCATGACGAGCCCAGGCAAAGAGGAGCTGCCATCCCAGACAGAAGCCGAGCCTGCACTCGCTCTGCCCAGTGCCCTGCTCTGCCCCTGGCACACACACAGAGGCTCAGCCCCACTGGCAGCCCCTCCTTTGGTCTTTGAGGACTCAGCCCTTCAGCTCCTGGACTCTATACCTCAGGGGCAGATCCCCATGGACCCAGAGTGCTGCCTGCACTTATCCCCAAAGCCACCGACCCACGATGGTGGTCACCCAGGGCCTCTGCTAAGTTGGCGTGGTGAAACCTTTAAGTCACTGGTTCCCTCCACCACCTTGAGGTCCCTGTCTTTTCCCCTTCTGGCTTAGGGTGAACACCTGCATTGGCGTAAGGCCAACCACTGTAGCTGGGACTGCTGTTTTGCTGTTGAGGTCAGAAAAGGGGAGATGATCATGTCCCCAAGGGGATGGTCAGTGTGGCCCTGCAGGCAAAGGGCAGGGCCTGGAGTGCTTTGATGGCACAGGTGAAAATCCCTCTGGTGCCTGAGGAAGAAAGTAACTTCAAAGGACTTGGCAGTTCTGGGAAGCTGGAGTCCCGGGAGGGGAGTGGGATCTTGGTAAGCCTGAAGGACTGGCCTAGATGCCACTTTGGTGCCTTCCACCCTGATGAGCTTGGTCTCTGGGGCCAGCTGCGGCTCACCCACGCTGCTCAAACCCTGCAGGGACCTGGCCTATGTGAGGGTTCCCTTTCCCACAGCTGAGCAAGGACTCCTCACCCTGACCTCAGTACCCATAATTCAACCCCTCTCAGGGTCGGTCTTCCAAGCAACATCCAAAAGGATATTTCTGGCGTGTTTTTCCTTTACAGCCACTTCCTGCGTATTAATGGCCTTATTGATGCTGACAGTCTGAAAAACAAGAGGGAGGGGAAGGAGAGGGGAGGATGAGATGAATAAGCTTCTGAGAGTGGCTGAGACCCTCCCAGGGGCCACCCCTTTCTCTCCCTCCAATGACTCTTCTCTCCTTTCTTCAGACCCTTCTGCCCCACTGTCCCAGTGCAGGGCCCCTAGCGGGGGTGGGGGGGACGGAGGGCAGAGGTGGGCAGTGCTCCCAGGCCAGCTGGCCCAGGCTGTCCTAAGGCAGCGGGCTTTGCTGCCTGGCATTGGCTGTGCCCAGCTGCTGCGCCTGCCTGCCACTCATTCACTTGGCACAACAGCATGGCAATTAAAGCCTGCACAAAGGGATGCTTTTTCATCCCCCAGGGAAACATTATTTCTCTGGGAGCAGGAGGAAGAGGCGCTGAGATCAGGGAGCGACTGTGGCTCAAAAGCCTCCACCCGCCCCTCTCTCACCACTAGAACCTTCCCCAAGAGCCTTCCCTTGCTGGCCCAGGTCACTCTCGTCTCTTGTTTTTCCACTCTTGGGTAATTTCCAGCTTGTAACCAAATTCCCTTTTATCTCCTCACATCAAAAGGCATTAAAATATGTAGACCTTTCCAGTTATTTTAAAAACCGTAACTCTTAATTTAGCAAAGCACATATACATGTGAATATAACTTAAGAAACACATACAATCATATCACATAGGCTGTTTTTAAGATAGATTTTTCCTTTTTCTGTTCTGCTTTGCTTCCCTTCCACAAATGTCATTCTACCCCAACCTATGTTCACAACCTGTTATGCATATCACACACACACACACACACACACACACACACACACACACACACACACACACATCCATGCCTACGTACCGGAAGAGGTTAATTTTGTCCCTGTTCTACAAAAATCAGACTGTCACATTCAGATTTTCCTACATTTTGCTTTTCTCACTTGAAAATATCTCATGAAAAATTCACCAAGTGGAATGGCAACACTCTAGTTCATTCTTTAAAAAGACAACATCATAGTCCATGGTGTGGGTGGATGTGATTTATACAAGCATTCCCATGTTGGAAGGCAATTTCTTTCCAGTTTTTTTTTGTTTTTATACTATAAACCATTGTAGTAAACATTCTTCCACACATATCCTTATTAATTGATGCTTTTATTTCCAAGGGTCAGATTTCTAGGAATGAGATTACTACGTGTTTTTTTTTTTTTAGTTTTTAAAAAGCTTTGCATTATGGAAAAGTCCAAACACAGAAAAGTATGCAGACTAGTCTAATAAGCCCTCACATCACCAGTCCCCAGAATCAACCATTGCAAACTTTTAGCCAAACATGTTTCTTTATGGATGAGGGATGGCAAAGATTTTCTGTAAAGAGCCAGTTAGCATGTAAATATTTTAGGCTTTGCAGGCCACATGGTCTCCATTGCAGCTGTTCAACTCTGCTGCTGCAGCGCAAAAGCAGCCTCAGTGATACTAAACAAAATGTAACTAAATGAGTGTGGCTGCATTTCAATAAAACTTTATTTAAAAGCCAGGTGGTGGTCTTGGTTCGGCTGTGCTGTAGTGTGTTGATCCTGGCTTTATACTATCCCCTTGCTCCCTGGATTATCTGAAGTAAACTCCCAGGAGTTATATCATTTTAACAGTAAATATCCAGTATGACCCTTTAAGGGGGAAAAAAAAAGGACTCTAAAAAACAACGATAACACTATGATCATGCCTAAATCCTTAATATTATCAAATGGTTAGGTGTTGCTCACATTTCCCTACTGTATCAAAACAAAAAAGCATTCTTGCAGTCATTCTAATCAGGATCCAAATAAGGTTGTCACCTTGCTTTCTAAAAAGGCCCTAACAATCCGCCTTCCCACTGAACATGTACAAAAGCATCCCCAACAACAACAGGGATTAAGACTTGTTGTCATTTTGTTAGTCTGATGAGTGTAGTGACATTCCATCTCTACTTTTAATTTCTATTTCCTGGACTTATATGTCATGATTGTTGATTGCCTTACATAGTTAGGTATGTTCACCTTATCTTTTATAACTTCTCTATTTATTTAAGGCTTTTTCTACCTGGGGTAGACTCTTACATTTTCTTCTAAGTGTTTTATTGTTTGTTTTTTCACATTTGAGTCTTTATCTGAAAAAAAAAATTACATACATACATACGTACATGTACATATATGTGTATATATGGTATAAAATAGGTTATTTCTAGGCTTTACCAAGATACGTTCTTTTATATCTGGTTTATATAATGTTTGGATGTGTTAAGTCTACTATTCCACATGTCTTTTCTCCTTACCAGACTCATCTCTTTAACAGCATAAGCTCTGAATCCCCCAGTACCTATGAACATGATCTCATTTGGAAATATGGTCTTTGCAGATATAATTAGTTAAGATGAGGTCATACTGTTTTAGGGTGGGCCCAAAATCCAATATGACCAGTGTCCTCATAGGCAGGGCATGTGAATATAAAATCATATTGAACATAAACTGTAATTGGAAAATAAAGTAATAATTTTTTACAGGCTATGTGAAGACACGGGGACACGGAGACACACAGGGAGAAGACCATGAGAAGCTGGAGGCACCGACTGGAGTGCTGTGTTTATAGGCCAAGGAACACCAGGGGTGACCGCAGTCACCAGAAACCAGGAAAGAAAGGCACGGAAGGAGTCTTCCCTGGAGCCTTCAGAGGGGCATGGCCTTGCTGACACCTTGATTTTGAACTTGTAGCCACCAGAACTGTGAGAGAATACAGGTGCTTCCTGCCCTCTTCCCTACTGCACATGACACAGGGCTCTACTGAGAAGGAATCTCATGTGAGATGTTGCAAGAGAGAAGTAAAAGCTTATTCCCCAAATACCTCCCAGTGAAGCAGTTTGTGAGGCGGAGTGCTTCCAGCTTCCTTTTAACAATCCTTACTTAGACCTTTCTCAGCTTCTGCTTCCAGGACCAACCCAGGCCATTCACTTCCCTTCAGATTTCCTTGGGTGATTTACAGAGGTTTAAACTATGTTCCTCCCCTGGCCCAGGACAAGGAGGGGGTCCTGGCTGCAGACAGAGCTCTAGGCAAAGTCACCACCTTTGTTGAGTGCTTAAAGGTTGCCTATATTCCATAAAAAAGTATAAGGGCCATAACCATGTAAAATGACAACAAGAGACCCAAATCCAGTGAGGTGCTGAACTGGACGTGGTCAAGTTCTAGGTGGCTGGTAGAGTCAGTAGTACAGGCTGAGAGAAAGAAGAGCAAACCCATGCTGGTGGGAAATGCTAGAAACCACGTCAGGGCCTCGAGGGAGGACCTGTGATGGGTGGGATTTAGACTTATTTCACAAATATTCCTCAGCCTCGCCTGCGCCCTCTCACAGTCCAGGAGCCCTTGGGGGATGTCTGACTGACGGCTTAGCGCTGCTGCGGAGGTGCCTGATTTAAACACTGGAAATGACTTGAGTCACTAATGTTTTTTAAATTCTGAATCTATTTTTACTTTATTTTTATTTTAACAATACCTGGATAAAAATTTGTTAAGAGAGTTCATTCAATTCATTCTTTTTAAAGGAATCAGGAGCCTAATTTTATCATGACTCCCAACACACACACCCTACATACATTTTAGATAAAGTGGGATAAAGGACAGAGACACATTCTGTTGGCTATATTTTGACTTAGGAAAAAGAGTCCAAATATTATTGTCATCCTGGAGCCATCCTATCCTCAAACCTTAGATAGGCAGATTATTTTCCATGGTCTCTGTTCTCTCATCCTCTTGAGGACATACCTTACTTGCAAAAAAAAATTTAGATTACATGATCCCACAAAACTTAGCATAGAGAAGCTAAGAGCAAATGTTTGTTCTATAAGGATGGGTTAGCAGTGTTAAGGTAGTCAGACTGTTGTGTTGAAACTTCCTTTGTTGCCAATTCTACCTGATTAGTTTCAGCTCTTTAATAGCTTAGCGGTTGTAGTAGTTGATGTCACAGGGGTTCAGAATATTGACACATGACTTCAAACAAAAGATTGAAGTGAATTTTTAGGAGATCCAAATGTGTTCTGTAACTGCTGGTAAAGAGTTCCAACATTCATGATTCATTAACCAGATCTACATATACCACATAGAACGAGGTGGATACTTGGTTCTTGTCTAGTCATTAATTTGTTATCCACCTACACTGACACAACACATTAATTATATTAACTGGTTAATGGACAGATCTCTACTTTGCTATTTGTTTTATAGGCAGTTCTAGCTTATAGATGCCAAATGTCTTGTCCTAACCTTGTGCACAATTCTTAGGATGACTTTTGGCCAGTCTAAACATTGCCTAGGAATTGTTTATCATGGCTGATACCCCTCCTGAAGCATGTATACTGTTAATTTCTGCTTAAGAATCTCCAACAAAGCAAATATTTACACAAAGAGGGTGATTCCCCTCAAGCCGCAGGGGTAGATCAAGCCAGTGGTACCGAAATAGACATGACTGTGTCCAGTCCCCAAGATTTTAATCACATTTAATGACTGTGCAAGTTACGCCAGGAAGAAGGAACATGTGATGTTTCTCTGGGGCTTTGTAATATAACTTATGTTTTATTTACAAGGCTGCAATAGAGGGGTTATGTGATTGCTTTCTCCCCAACTCCACTTACTAGCTATTTGTATAAAGCTATATTTGGTGTTTTTTAAAAACACTGAGAACAAGGCAAGGCAAAAGAAGAGGAAAGATGTTAGGATAAAGGGAAGTTTCCCACAGGAATTACCAAGAATTTATTTCATAGAGGAAGGCCTCAATTGCTTCTTGCTCATGGAAATGTTTTCACCTGCCTTGCTAAAGCCTTGATACTCATATCTGGGACGTATTAAGCAATTCAGAAAGTTTACTCATTAACTTTGATTGATCTAATTCAGTGATTCGCAAAGTGGGCGCTACCGCCCCCTGGTGGGCGCTGCAGCGATCCAGGGGGGCGGTGATGGCCACAGGTGCATTTGTTTTAACTTTTTTTGTATTACCTTTCTATTCTGAGTTCAATAAATAGTTTCATAATTTCAAACTTCAATGTTTCTAATTTACACCTTTCTTTACTATATTTTACGAAAAAGGTAGAAACATTAATACATATATCTTTCTGTTTAATTGCTATTAAAATTTTAAAAAAATTAATTTCCAGGGGGCGCTGAGTAATATTTTTTCTGGAAAGGGGGTGGTAGGCCAAATAAGTTTGGGAACCACTGGTGTAGATGCTGATCAACCAAGTGTCCAAGCTTGTGATCATTATAAGCCTTGCTTGCAAAAAAAAAAAAGTCCTCAAAATTCCTTTAAGCAACATAAAATACTATGAGTTTATATCTATAGACTGTGTGTGTGTGTCTGTCTGTCTGTCTGTCTGGAAATTGGAACTGTTCTGTGCTCTAAATGTTTAAGGAGGGAGAAATCCCTTGAAATGGTGATGCTGCTCAGGAAAGACTACTTAGAGAAAGAGAGGGGTAACTTTTCCCAGGTGCCATCCCCTGCAATGTATCTACTTCTTTTATTTTCACTGCATTGCAAACTCAGGAGCCCTTATGATTGCTGCACAGAAAGGCTAAGTGACTTGCCCGAAGTCATACTATCCACTTCTAACCGTGTGGTTGACTAGATCTAGATCTGCAAGCCCATCCTGAACCATGGAGGTCAGGGAAGAGGAGGACAGGCCCTCGCGGCAGAGAGCACAACAAGGAAACGTGCGGAGTGGAAAGGCCTGGAGCAGGCAGGCAGGTTTAGCTGGAGGGCGGCATCTATGCAAGGGAAGAAGAGGGATGACGCCAGAAAGAGAGGTGCTGCTGAGTGTGAAGGCCAGTGTGCTTCTGAGTGGGCAGGAGAAGACAGAGCAGCTGGAGGAAGACCGGCCAGCCGCAGTGTGAGAGCTGGAGGAGAGGAGGACAGCCTGGAGGTAGAGTTGAAGGAGGAAGTTCTTACTAGTAATAACAGACAGGAGTGAAAGAATAAAGGCCTCAACCAACAGGATAGACGTGAAAATGTTAAGAACCCTATACTAAGTGGACTATGAAATGAATTTCAATAGGATTGGCCCGTAGGAGCTCCCATTTACAGGGACACAGGAGGGGAGGCATCCAAGATGCCGCAGAGGTTTTGAAACTACACAAGGGGGAGAACAGAAGCAGGTACCTCAGGCTGAGGAGACATTGTAAGCAAAGGACAATGAGGCCAGGAGGACTTGGGGTGAGACATGGCCATTTTAAAGAGAATGAGGACGTGAACTAGCCAGTAGCAGTGGTTACAACCATCAAGATTATGCAGCGAACACATGCTTACTACCAGGCCCTGTGCTAATAAGCATTTTGTATGAATTATCTCATTAAAGTCATAACTCCGCATCCTATAAGCGGGCGAGCATTACTACCAATTAGCTCCATTCTATAGAAAAAGAAGCCAAGGCTTGGAGAGGTGAAGCAAATTGCCCACGGCCACTCCCCCAGCCGGTGTGGAGCTGGGACTCAGGACTGCAGTGAGGCCCTATGGCCCAGGCACTGGGTCGTGATCCCACACTAGACACGGCCCTCCATACCGCAGAAGCAGAATCAGAATCCAAACCATTTCCATACATTGGAAAAACGGGTTAAACCTCACAAGATGCAATCCAGTAGGTACCAAGGAAATTTCCTATATTTAGATCTAAACTCACTGTCACAGGGGAGAAATGCCTCAAAGCAGCAATTGTGAGAACAATGTCGGTGTTTTATTTGGCTACCAACTTGACAGAAGCAACATTTTGGTGTGGCTGGTCAAAATGCAAGTCAGAGACTGATGTATTAAAAGGGATATATAGGGTTCGGAACGAGGGGGCGTGTCCAACTCACTATGCAGAGCAATTCACATGTAAAAATTAAAAATACTAGGCAGTTTCAGGCTTCAGAGAGGGGAACTGACAAATTAGACCACCTCTAAAAAAGGGTGACCTGAACGGGGATGGATGTGGGGCCCGAAGAAAACTTAGAGGAATATCAGTATTCTGAAGGGCGGTCGTGTGGGAGAGGAATAACTCCAGAGGATCAATCCTAGACCCATGGGTACAAGCCCAGGCAGGCCGTTTCTGGATAAACGTAAAGGCATCTCATGAAAGACAGACTTACCCATTATTAGACGCATAGAGGCAGAAGTGAGGCAACCTCTCCTTAGGGTTATTGTGAAAAAGACTGATCGGCTCTGGCTAGATTAGACTTCTGGGTCCCTTCCAATATTTAGACTCTGTAAAGGCCCTCAGATGACGGAGGGCTTTGGGTATCAAGATAGGAAATTGTGACCTGATGGATACGAGGGAGCCACAGAAGGCTCTTGAGCAGGGAAGCGTCCTAATACAAATGCCCCTTCATCCTCCAGAGTTTCAGGAGTTGCTGCTTAGTGCCCTGATGAAAGAAAGTGTGGAACCACTTCCATGTGGACAGAGTCACAGTCCCCAGCACGAGTTTAGCACTGACAAAAGGCCCAGCCTGGCACTGGGCTGTGGAACGTTTCTTCCCAAACCAACAACGATAAGACACCTGCAAGCCTTGCCTGCCCTTGTCAGGATGGCCCCACACCTTTCTCTTGCAGCTCCGCAGGCTCACAGGAGCACCCACGTACGGCAGCCAACGTGACTGATGTCCTCCGACCAATCCTTCCCCAGGAGAACTCCTGAGAGGCAGAGTCCAGCCCGAGACGGTAGGCCCACTGCCCAAGGTTTCCATGGCAAGGCTTTCTGGGCTGAGGCAGGGCTGAGCCTCCGCACCCTGGGCCGGTAACAGCAAGCTGTGGGTCTGCCGGGGCCCCCGGAACGTCAGATACGGGGACGTTTCCAGGGCAGAAGTTCTCGGCTATGGCCAGTTTCCCACACTCACGTTATACTTGGTGCCTGGGATCCCACCCTGTGTGACACACTCCTCCACTTTCTTCTTCATCCCAAATCCTTCCCAGCACAGGCCAATAACTGCTCCGTTTCTTCTTTTTTTGAATTCCTATTTTTCTTCATGAGTTTCACACTTAGTATGTTATATTGTCTTACCTCCCACCCAGATTAATATCCCCAGGGCAAATATCCGCAGTTGCTAAGGCAGGGCTTACAGCCTTAATAAATCATTAAGGGCTACTCGCTTCCCCCCTCTACAGACTACAAGGTCCGTGATTCATGGCCTCTTGAGGAAATCTGCTTCCTTTTCCTCCCCTCCCCAGACTCTCTCTGAAAGAAATAACTGGGTTCTGAACTGGGCAATGGCTGGGGGCCCTGCCAGGGCAGAGGGTGGGAAGTTCAGGGCTCAATTTCTCACCTCCGGTCTAGGTTAGAGAACATCCTCTGAGAACAGACTGTTTTCCAGATTTCCCTGGAGTCACACGGGACCTGAGACCATGCAGTGTGCCCCCTGAAAGAGCAGCATTGTGCACCACTTCCTGACCCAGCTGGCCCTTGTGTCCCAAGCTGGTTCCGGAGAGCCAATTATCAGCAGGCACCACAGGAAGGGTGGCTTTCTCCCTGCCCCCCCCTCCCCCATCCCCTCAAAGCCCAGTCCCCTCTGCCAGGCTGCAGCCAATGGAAAACCCTTGGGCCTTGTTTCTTTGGGGAGCAGAGCCTGGGCCTGGCCTGTGGGGTCCAGCTGGGCACTGTCGGGTCACACACACAGCTGCTGGCAGGGGCCCAGCACTTGGGCTGCCAAGGCCGAGCTGGCTCACAAGGGTCCCATGGGCAAAGGTTCCATGGCAGGGGCAGGCATAAATGAGGTGCCCAGGTGGGGGTGGCAGGTCTTAAAGCAAGGGACGGAAAGGCCCACGGCCCAGACCAAGCAAAGGAGTATCTGACACCAGAAAGGGCAGAGAGGAAAGAAGGAAGTAAGGTGGAAGGGAGACAGAAAGAAGTAAAGCGAGCAGGGGAAAGGAACTTTTCTCAGCAAAGGCATAAGCGGCCACCACCAACGCCCGGCCTGGCCGTGGTGATGACGGCCCTCCACGGGGCTGCAAGCTGGAAACGGGCCACGACGCACAGCATTCCTCACCTCCTCAGGTTTAGAAGCCTGAGGTAAACAGATAAGGGAGGTGGTCCCCGTTAATTCCTGCAATTTAGTCTAGGCTCCTTCTCCCACCGCTGCCGCATTCCCGCAAAGGCTTCCAGAGTCCATGCGCCAAGCTCAGCCAACATGGGGTTAAAAGAATCTTTTTTTCCCAAGTACCTAATCCTGAGAGAGGGTAGGAAGGGATCCTTAAGCGAGCGTCAGCTCTGTCTGGGGAGGAACAAGAATGGCAATGAGGGAGGGGAGGGTGAGATTCCAGGAAAGGAGAATACAAAAGGCTGCTGTGGCATATCACAGTAAAGGTGGGGGCAGCTTAATTTCACAGCTGGGACCCCAAGCCTGGGTGAGGCTGAGAGAGTTCCGAAGCAAGTCGAGATCACGTGAATCTCAGGGAAAGAACAAGCGAGGCACAGACCCTGCCTTCAGCATTGAGTGAGACTTCTCTGGTCTTGGCTGTGATACTTAGAGGCTAGTATCTCTCTCTTTTAAAAAAAAATAAAATTCTTTGTTTAAAAGTGTTACATATGTCTCCTTCCCCCCTGCCAATGACCTCTCCCCAGCCATTCCTACCCCCCAGCACATGCCCTCACCCCCCCACTGTCTGTGTCCATGGGTTATGCTTATATGCGTGCATACAAGTCCTTTGGTTGATCTCTTATCCTCCCCCCTCCTCTGAGGTTTGATGGTCTATTATATGTTTCTATGTCTCTGGATTTATTTTTGTTGATCAGCTTTTGTTGTTCATTATATTCCACAAATGAGTGAGATCATGTGACACTTATTCTTCTCTGACTGGCTTATTAAATCTTTTTGAAACAACCACAGGCTTATAAAAAAGTTGGAAGTACAACCAAACACTGTTCTTTTTCTGAGGAAGTTTCTGACCTAATGCCCTATCACCTGTGAATAATAGTATCTATTTCCTATAAGCAAGCATACTTCCCTCCATAACCTCTTGATCAGAAATAATAATAATAGTACAGCAGGCGTAGTTGTTGTAAATGGATTAGTGGTAACAGCAGCAGCAGAGCCTCTGCCTCCTACTAGCCACTGCACTTGGGCATTTGCTTCTGATCTACCCCTTGGCCCTGGAGGGTAGGGATTGACCCCCTTTTCTCTGAGTCAAGTTGCCCAAAGTAGCACAGGCAGCAGCAGGTAGAGCCAGGATTCAAACCCAGGTCCCTTTCCCCTCACCGAGCTGCCAGCAGTCCAACACCGTAGTCAACACCGTCTGCCTGCCTCACTTTCTACCCCATCATGCTGGTCTCCGATCTATTTATATTCACTCCTTAGTGATCTCAACCAGGCCCATGGCTTGAAAGCTTAACTTCTGCCAGCATGCCCACCTACCCAAGTATTCCTCTCCACTCTCCCTAGAAGCCTTCCTTGACTGCTGCCTTCGCCTCAGTGCTCCCATCCAACCCATCAGTAAAGCTGTCCTTTCCACCCCAAAGCCCCTCTGCTTCTACTCCTCTCCTCTGCCTCCACTCAAGTCCAAACCACTACTATGTCCCCACTGGACCACTGAAACAGCCTCCCAAATGGACTGGCCCGCCCCCTGCTGCTCTCCACCCAGAAGTCAGAATGAGCTTTATAAACCACTCATGAGGTCACACCACCTGCTCAGAGCCCTCCACCACATGTGGAATGAGGTCTGCATCCCATGAGGCCGTCCATGCACGGGCATCAACTCCCATTCTCCCTCCTACGCCTTATGCCCAACCATACTGGCTGCCTCTTTGTTCTGCAAATATTTTTTATTCTTTCTCTGATGCTCCTTTGGCCTGGAATAGTCTTTCCCCCCATTCTTTGCAAGGCTGGGTTTTCCTCCTTCTTCAAGCTGTTCAAATACCACCCCCTAGGCTGTCTCTAATCTCTTCACCCATGCCCAGCGCTTTTTATCACAGCTCACAAACACCCTGGCTACTTCCTGTAGAGCAGTGGTTCTCAACCTTCTGGCCCTTTAAATACAGTTCCTCATGTTGTGACCCAACCATAAAATTATTTTCGTTGCTACTTCATAACTGTAATGTTGCAACTGTTATGAATCGTAATGTAAATAACTGATATGCAGGATGGTCTTAGGCGACCCCTGTGAAAGGGTCGTTCGACCGCCAAAGGGGTCGTGACCCACAGGTTGAGAGCCGCTGCTGTAGAGGCCCTTATCTCAACCTGAAATTCCCTTGTTTGTTCATTTGCTTGTCTCCCACTAGACCAGCCGTGGGCAAACTACGGCCCGAGGGCCGGATCCGGCCCGTTTGAAATGAATAAAACTAAAAAAAAAAAAAAGACCGTACCCTTTTATGTAATGATGTTTACTTTGAATTTATATTAGTTCACACAAACACTCACTCCATCCATGCTTTTGTTCCGGCCCTCCGGTCCAGTTTAAGAACCCATTGTGGCCCTCGAGTCAAAAAGTTTGCCCACCCCTGCACTAGACAGTGAGCTCTGTGAGGGCAGGGACCATGGTCCCTCTGTTCCCCCAGTGCTCACACACGGGCCTGGCACACAACGGACAGGAATGAAGAAGGGCCTGCTCTGCTCAGTCCTCTCCAAGCAGACTTCCTCATCAGCGCTTGATACCTTGTCTGCCCCGCCCTCCTGCCTGTCTTGTCTTTCCTCAAGTCTCATTTCTTTCTCTTTCCAATTGAAAATCTTACTGATATTCAAGTGTAAGCTACACTAACTGATGACATCCAGCTATTCTCTCTTACACTTCTTTAATATTTAGTAGGCTCCGTATAATTAAATACTATGATTCATTTACATGTTTTTATGGAAGGTATTTGTCATGGACTGAACTGTGTGTCCCCCAAATCGTACGTTGAAGCCCCACTCCCAACATGACGGTATTTGGGGATGGGGCTTTTGGGAGGCGCTTAGGTTTAGGATTAGATGAGGTATGAGGATGGGGCCCTCATGACAAGATTAGGGCCCTTCTAGAAAGAGACACCAGGAGGGGCTTGCTTTCTCTCCCCCCTCAAGAAGGTGGCCATCTAAAGGTCACGAACAGTGCCCGCCCTCAGTGGGGATCTGAATTGGCCAGCTCCTTGATCTTGGACTTCTCAGCCTCCACAACTGTGAGAAATAACTTCCTGTTGTTTAAGCCACCCAGCCTATGGTATTCTATTATTAGTATTTTGTGTGTACTTTCTGCTTCATAAGCTGGGGACTACTGAAATTAGGATCACATCTCCTCCTTTCCTCTCACCCCAAAGCCACCAACCATTCCCTGGCTTCTGGATAGTGGTTATTAACCAATCTGTCTGGGTCACACATATTTCAAAGGGTTTAGCAAAAAGAAAGGCACTATTCTGCAGTCTAATAATCCAGTAGAGAAGATGGAGTAAGAAAATTGAGATTAATGAAAAGGTCAATCACTTCTGCAATCAGCAAGGTGTACGATCCTGTGTTGGGAGGAGAGTGTAGCAGTGGTTCTCAACCTTCCTCATGCCGCGACCCTTTAATACAGTTCCTCATGTTGTGGTGACCCCCAACCATAAAATTATTTTCGTTGCTACGTCATAACTGTAATTTTGCTACTGTTATGAATCGTAATGTAAATATCTGATATGCAGGATGTATTTTCAGGGGTCTCGACCCACAGGTTGAGAACCGCTGGGTAGGGGTTACTTTTCTCAGGGAAGAAAGCGTTTCAGTTTGGAAGGAGCTTCCAACTGTGTCCAATCCTGCTGAAGGAGCAGGAGAGATGGGGACTGAGAGTTATCCACTGCATATGGCAAGGACGTCATTGGTGACCTGGGCAAGAGCTGCTCCAGGTGAATGATGGAGGAGGCAAAAGGCTGTGTGGGGAGGGGCAAGAGAGAAGGGAGGAGAGGAGTGGGGGACAGTCTAGACCAGCCGTGGGCAAACTACGGCCTGTGGGCCGGATCCAGCCCGTTTGAAATGAATAAAACTAAAAAAAAAAAAAGACCGTACCCTTTTATGTAATGATGTTTACTTTGAATTTATATTAGTTCACACAAACACTCCATCCATGCTTTTGTTCCGGCCCTCCGGTCCAGTTTAAGAACCCATTGTGGCCCTCGAGTCAAAAAGTTTGCCCACCCCTGGCCTAGACAGAATGGTCGTCCCTTCTCTCCCAGGCCTGGGGCTCAGTGGTGGGGCTCTTAGGGCCATGAACAGTTCCACATCTCTCTCCTTCCCTCCAGGACCTCCCACCGGTCCCCCACTTAGAATCACAGCTCCATTGCTGGTTCTCCTTCCCCAGACACGGTCAGATAGACAAGGAGTACAGACAGGCACGGGATCTTTCCAGATGGGGAGCAGAGGGGCTGCAAAGGCCGTCTCTTTTGCCAGAGACAAATATCTTTCCGTCTCTGAGAATGATCCAGGATGCTCTTCCATGCCTAGAAAAGTGTTCTCCCTACTTTTCAACAAGACCTCTCTCCCATCTGCCCCCCCTCTCAGTCCTGAGGCTTTTTATTCTGTGGGGGACAAAGTGGGGGAGCCGAGCGAGCAGCCTCCTTTGTGAACCGGTCCTCCACACACTTTCCAGCCTCTGAGAGGCCTTGTGGGGTCAACCCCATTCCCACGCTGTCATGCATCCCTCACACGCTAATTTTCTCTGTCACTAAGTGGAAGACACATTCCTTTCCCCCACCAGCTCCGTACCCCCAAAGCTCTCCAGGACTTTTACTACAGACACCGAATCAGATCATTTGGCGGGGAGGGGGGTGCAGGGGGGCAACTGATTACAGAAAGGCGGGCCCCATCGTGATCCCTCCTGACCTGGAGAAGCCAACAAGCTTAGTCTCTCTGCCATCTCCATGACCCAGTCTCACCGACCTCAAGTATCATTACAGCTGCCTAAGAGTCCCCTGTAGCCGGGTCATCCTGTCATCCTTAGGCAAAGAACACAATAACCCCTGCACTTTAGTCTCCACCAAACTCCCATGCCCATGTCACCCACTGACTTGAGCAGCCCAGTTTCTCATTTGAGTCTTGCAGCCACACCCTTTCTCTGCACACTGGCTGCCTCTTCCCACATGAGAACTTTTAAGACCTCAGGGACCCAAGGAGGCTTCAGAAGGGCCTATGGATACTTAGGCCTAGAGATACTTAGACACCAGGTCTCGGGGAAAAGAAGCCAGCCCCTCTCCCTTCTCTCCCACCTGCAGGGGACCATGGCTTCAGAAAGGCACGCCCTCTCCTACAGTTCTGCTTCTCTTTTCACAGAGGAAAGCTCAGTTCTGCTTCCCTAGGAACCGGAACTGCAATGCCAAGGTCACAGGTCTTGCACTGAGAACTCTTTAGGGTTACTTTCTGGGCAAGTCACTCTGCTTAGAAAGTCAGGCCTTGGGCAGGCCTTTCGAAATGTCCTTGCCTATCAGATACACAGCTGGCCTCCAAGAGTGAAACCCTGTGCTATCTTTGCCCACAATACCAGCATTGCCTAACTTCCTCTCCTCCCCTCGACCATGTCCTCCACCACCTTCCACCTCCCAGATTTCTAACTGTGAGGTGAGTTTTGTCTCTTCTCTGCCCGACTGAAAGACAGGTGGTCCCCAGGCACAGGAAACACCCATTCTCAGGCTCTGTGCCTCTCCCAAAGCCCTACTCCTGAGAGTGGCTCGTCTGTCAAATGAATGAGTCAGGAGGCACTTGTCACATCCACATCACACCATGGCCTGCCACTCCTCCCTCCCAAACATCCTTCAGATCTCTTTTTGTTCTATTTGTACAGCAAATACCCTCATCTTACACCCGTATTCCTCTATGTAACTGGCCCTTTTATCTCTAGTCACCACAATTGACCCCAAATAAAGCAGCAAGAAAAACTTTCCTCATGAGTTCTCCCAGCAGAGAAATCTAGTGGCTCCTGACCTTGTGAATTCCAAACTCTCCAATATAGCTTCAGCGCCACCCCTCTCAATACTTCAGCTGCTTTTCTCGCTGCAGATGGTGATCTTCACACAACCGTGATCCCGTTTTCGTGGAATGCCGTTTACAGATAGAATCCCATTTTACGCAAGGGGGTGGCTATGTGAAGATACCTTATTTGACTCTAGCCAATAATTCTGTAATGTAAACATTCCCAATATACAGGTTTGGCTCATTCAAATGTGTAAATACCAGGTTTGAACAATAATGACAACAGCATTTCTCATTTTGTTTAGCCCTTCACAATCTTCAAAGAGCTTTCATATGTACTGTCTTCCTGATGCTGAGAAAGCCTTGTGAGGGATGCAGGGCATACTTTAAACAAGCGGGCTCAGAGAAGTCAGACACACAGAGGCCGGTACCTGCCTTTCTCAGTCGGGCATACATTCTACATCCTACTATTTAGATGGTTACAAGTGGACTCTTAGCCAAAACCAACTTGTTTCCTAAACCTCTTCCCTGACCTCAACACACTGGTTGTCTTAATGGCAGATTTCTCTGTACCTTATAAAATGTCCAACCTGCCCTACTAGCAGATGCTACATACAATCTTTCAGTCTAGTGAGAACCAAAAGGAGAATGTGTTTCAGAAAATCTAGAGTGGGTACATAAATGAGACCCGACCTCAGGCCAAACAACCTGTAACAAGTCGGCCTTCTATTGTTGTCAAGAAGCAGGATCTGGTCTTCGTTACTCGCATGCGTTCCACTGAACCCTGAATCACAGTTGTGTTCTCTCGAGGGGCCCATTCCAGTTTGAAGGAAAACAGATTGTGTGATAGGACTGGGAAGCCCAGGTTCATTACAGGCACACTCTGGAGAGCACCTGAACAAACTCCGTGAGGTCCTGGCCACAGGATCTTGCTCTCATCTAAGAAATCAGCAGGGTGAGTGATGTTACTACGAGAGGAATCTGAGCCCTGAACTCAAGCCCCCAGACAAATCATCCAGTTCTGTATCAGTCTGTGGTCAAATTCACATCAGCCACCTGCAGAGCCCCAAAGGGATGCTCAGCCAGTCTCATCAGTTCTGCAGAGTGTAGGCTCGGATGTGGGGAGGGTGAATAGGACGTGGTTGCCTCTTTGGCCAGTGGTTCTCCAACCTGGTTATGCATGAATATCACCTGAGCACCGAAGCCTGTACCGCAGTAGCATTCACACACTCCTAACAGATTCCTTTGCCCACCCCCAGATTGGATTCATTTGGTCTGGAAAGGAGCCACTGCTCATTGCACTCTAATTCTGGCAGTGTTACAGAACACGCTATGTCAGAGTCTAAGAAAACACTCAGCTATAGGGAAAGCAGGAATGAAGAGGGGAACGAATGAGAGAAAGGGAAAAATAAAACAGTAGAAAAATGGAAAATGAAGAGATTTTCTCAGCTTGGACCAGCAAACCTTGATATCAGTAAATATAAACTTGGGGTGAAGTGGTATGAGTTGACACTAAGGCCAAATTAGGAGACTGCTACTCATTTTATAAAAGAATTTGGCACCAGATTCCTTTAAATAGCAACCTCCACTAGTACATTTAAAATGGAATTCCGTTTATAGAAGCGTGGTTTATATAAAACCACACCTGTTATACCAGCTCAGAAAAATAGCTCTCCTCCTGGCTAACTATAGAACTGGTCCAGTATAGATGGTCATCTATTTTCTTCTTAAAGATACCCAGCCCTACTCCCTGTCACCTACTTCT
>NW_005369443.1:95664-102795 GCF_000412655.1 Myotis brandtii | reverse complement strand
TATATTGATTTCACAGAGAAAGGGAGAGGGAGAGAGAGATAGAAACATCAATGATGAAAGAGAATCATTGATCAGCTGCCTCCTGCATGCCCCCTACTGGGGATTGAGCACACAACCCGGGCATGTGCCCTTGACTGGAATTGAACCCAGGACCCTTCAGTCTGTAGGCTGATGCTCTATCCACTGAGCCAAACTGGCTCGGGCTTAATAGATTCTTAAGGGCCACTCAGATCTCTTTTGGTCTTCCCTAAACTCAGGGAACACTGCTTTGAGTTCTTTTCATATTCACGTATTCATTCAACATATATTTGTTGAAGACCTATCATGTGCTGGCACTACTCTAAGAATAGAGCTGTAAACAAAAAACAATGCCTCTGGCACCATGGATCTTATATTCTAGGGGGAGAGCAAAAGTAAACAAATGAGTAAAATATAGGGTGGGGAAAAAGTTGTTCATATGGAAAATAATACAATAATTAATAAAAATAATAAACTGTGTTTCGCATATTCAGGACTGTAAACCTAACTAAAGCCCAACCCTATATACTAGATATACCAGTTAATAATGCAGATTTTTTTCAATAGATGGAGTTACACATATGTTGATATATATGCGATTTGATATGTATTTTGTTGTATTGACAGCAAGCTTCAAAACTTCATATGTCAAATTTGCTGAAGGTGGTAACATCATAGATATTTTTACGCTTAAAAATGTCGAATTTCGTGCCAAATAAAGAGCATTTGTGGGAAGTTTTAATTCATTATTTTATTTTGAAGAAAAGTGCTGCTGAAAGTTATCGTATACTTCGGGAAGTTTATGGTGAACATGCTCCATCTCAAGATAGTTGTGAACGCTGGTTTAAATGCTTTAAAAGTGATGATTTCGATGTGAAAGACAAAGAACGTCCAGGTCAACCGAAAAAGTTTGAAGACCAACAATTAATTACAAGCATGATTGGATGAAGATGCATGTCAAACCAAAAACAACTTGCAGAAAGATTAAATTGTTGCTCAGCAAACAATTTCCGCATGGGTTGATCCAGGTCAACCATCAACATCGACTGCAAGGCCAAATCGCTTCGGAAAGAAGACAATGCTCTGCGTTTGGTGGGATCAGGAAGGTGTGGTGTATTATGAGCTTCTAAAACCAGGTGAAAACCGTTAATACTGATCACTACCGACAACAAATAATCAATTTGAACCACGCTTTGATTGTGAAACAACCGGAATGTGCCAGAAGACACGGCAAAGTAATTTTGCTTCATGATGATGCACCATCACACACTTCAAAACCAGTTTAAAGACACGTTAAAAGATCTTGCCTGGGAAGTATTAACACCTAGTATATAGTCGGTAAGATGGCAATAGGTGCTATGGAAGACAAATAAGGCCGGCTCTGGGGCTGAGGCTTACTGAGCTGGTGGTATAACCCAATACAGGCTCATCGGGGCAGGTAACAAAGGAACACATTTGAAAGTGACGAGGAAACACGCTGGCAGACGAGAGTTCTAGGAATAGTCCACCTGGCAGGTACAGGAACAGCTAGAACTTAAGTGTGGCTGGAGCCAGGAGGTCTGAGATGAGAGGGGCCGAATCACAAGGGGCTTGCGGACCACGGTAAAGGCCAGTCTTTGTTATGAGTGAGACGGGAACCACTGGGAGATTTTGAGCAAAGGGGGGCCACAACCTGACTCACTTTTGAAAGAGGGTCCCTCTGGCAGCTATGCTGAGAAGGGACTGCAGGGAGCAGCGTGGAAGCAGGGAGGACAATGAAGATGCTGCTGCATTAATTCGGGCCAGAGGTGCTGGTAGATCAGGCTAGTCACAGTGGAGGCGCGGAGATGTGGTTGGTATATTTTGAAGGTAGAGCTCACAGGACTTGCTGCTGATATGGATGTGGAGTGTGAGGGAGGAGTCAATGATGGCAGCATGATAATTTGCCAGAGCAACTGGAGCAGTGGTTCTCAACCTTCTGGCCCTTTAAATACAGTTCCTCATGTTGTGACCCAACCATAAAATTATTTTTGTTGCTACTTCATAACTGTAATGTTGCCACTGTTATGAATCGTAATGTAAATATCTGATATGCAGGATGGTCTTAGGCGACCCCTGTGAAAGGGTCGTTCGACCGCCAAAGGGGTCGCGACCCACAGGTTGAGAACCGCTGAACTAGAGGGACTGAGTTGCCATGAACAAGGTGGAGAGAACCACTGAAGGAGTAGATATGGGGCGGGGCAGACAGGAGCTTGTTTTCAGACATGTCAAATGTGAGATGCCTATGAGATATCCAAATGGAGCCATGGAAGAGCAAGATTGGAATTTGAAAGAGGTTTGAGCTGGACCTATCAGTATGGCAGCCATCAGGGTATAGAGATGGGATTTAAGAAGGGTAAGTTCACCAAGGAGTAAGTACGGATGGGAATCTGGAAGCAGCCCAAGGACACCCAACATTCACGAAAGAGAAATAATGAGTAGTGGAAACAGGAAAGAAACAGCCCATGAGGTGGGAGGAAACCAGGAGAGTATGGCACATGAAGAAATGAATTTCACCTGGAAGTGATCGATTGCGTTAAATGCTGCCAACAGATCAAGCAGGATGAGAGCTGGAAACTGACCATCAGACTGAACATGGTGGTGACCTTACCAGGGCTTTCTGGTAGAGAAGCGGGGAAGACCTGCTGGGGGATTCATGAGAAAAAGGGAAGGAGGGGCCCTGGAGGCAGGGAAAGCAGGAGGCGAGGTCTAGGGGTTTTTTGCTTTAAATTAAAAAAACAAAACAAAACAAGGAAAAATTATAACTTGTTTGTATATATGTATGAGGAGAGAGAGGAGAATCGCTGGAATGGGGAAGGGATCTAGTGCACAACAGGAGGCAGCCACCCTGTTAGAATAACAGGCCAGGTCATAAAGTATGGGCACAGGTGCAGGCAGGCGTGCAAGCTTTCTCAGGGGTGCGTCTCAACTCATTTCACAGGAAAGAGGTCATGGGCTGAGAGTGAGGGCAGGGAGGAGACAGCACAAAGTTTCGTCTAGGAAAGTGGTGGCTGCACAGACCAGGGATGCACAGGCCTGCCAGGGAGCAGCGCTAAAGGCCCATCCCACTGCAGCCTGAAGAAAGAAACTAAAACAGCCTCTGCCTCCTCTTCCAGGACAATTCTCCTCATCCCTTCCACTTTTCCTCACACCAACCCTTCTTTTCTCATTGCCTTTCCAGCTTTAAAACTAACAGGTCTTGATGAAATCAATACTCAGATGTGCTTGCTCACTTTGGTGTCCTTCAATGAGGACTTTCAGGAAGGAGAGATGGAACTCATGGTGCTTCCTCTGGGAAGATAGGCCCAGGAGCTTGGCAATACGTAGGTGTGTGTGTGTGTGTGTGTGTGTGTGTGTGTGTGTGTGTGTGTTGGGGGAAGCAGAGGAAGTATAAGGCAAAATATCCAGACTCCCTCTCAGTTCTTCTCTCAACTTCCTTCCCCCGCCACCCCCACCCCGCCATCCCCCTTCCTTTTGGGTCTCAATTTCCTTATCTAAAACAGACTGAATAGTCTCCACCTCACTGTGTTCAGGCTCTCATTCTCTAATTCAATTAACTTCTCCTGGACTGTAATAGATCCCAGATTCATTTGCACACATTATTTCATTTAACCCTTACAGTAACGCTGGGAGTTGCTAATCCACTGACAAGATGGGGAAACAAACTTGGAAGGGTTAAGTGACTTGCCCACCTAGTTGGGACGCCTGGCTAGCTAGGTGACTCAGCTAGTAAGCAGCAGAGCCAGGATTTCAACCACGATCTCACTCCAGGTTCAGGCACATCAGTCCCATTTATCCTTCCAGGTTTGGGGAAATTCAGGCTCACTTTCACGGAGAGAACACTCAGGCCAACATCAGGCCCGGGGGTCCAGCCATTGAAGTCCTTATTAACACAGAACAAAAGCACAGGCCTCACTGATCTCAGATCAGAGCCGAAGAGAAGAGAGCGGATGAGTGGTGCAGGGTCTGGCCACACTCAGGAGGCCACAGAATGCCCCAGCTGGCGGGCAGGAGCTCTGATGGATACTTCCAGCTCCAGGCACAGGAAGTAATAACAAGCTAAGAAGGATGTGCTAAACGGTTTTCTACAGTGGAGAGAGGGGTGGTTGCTAATTCCAGAGGTGGATTTCCTCATCCGCTGCATGGCTGTGATGAACTTCCTCAGAAAGCAGAGCAGCCAGGAACTCTCACTTCTGTTTCTCGAGGAGTGAAGGAGAGCCCTTCCTTAGCGGAAGAGCCATGAGGTTCAAGAGAAGTGTAGGGGTGTGGACAGAGTCACCCCAAGTGCCCCAGGCAGAATGAACCCCCACTGGGCGTCCAGGCCTGATATTTCACTTGTCTCTGGGTTACCAGCTCCTGTTGGCCACACATGGCCAGACCTCTGTTTCTAAAGCACAGCTCCAGTCACATCAGACATGGCCAAGAGTTCACCCACACCTTTGCTTCATTCCACCCCTATAACCCAGATGAAGCACCCTCTTCAATCCATCTCCATTTATTTAAGTCCTGCCATTAATTAGTCAGTCATGATTTTATTCATTCACTAAATTCACCCACCAAACATATATTGAGTATAGTATGTGTCAAGTGCGTTGCCCAGTCAACTCACAGGGAAGTAAAACATAAGTCCTGGTTTTAAGGAGTATAGTCTAGATGGGGGAAAGATGGTGACACTGCGAACACTGACAGTTAGAGGAGAGACACTGGTGAGTGCAGGGTGCAGGGAGCCTGGACACAGGTATCTAACCGAGGCTGAAGGGTTGTGTATGGCTGCCCTTCCCTGGAGGAAAGGCATCCAACTGGATGAGCTAGCTGGGAGAAGGGGCATGGAGGGGCCTTCAGATGGGCGAGGCCCCACCAAGGAACATAAGTGGGGCCAGTGCACAATGTGGGAACTAGCCAGCTGTTAGTGTTGCTGGAGTGTGAAAAGGCAAAAAGGAGGGAGGAACCAGAGAATTCAGTTTACAGAGTTATAGAGCAACAGAAGAGAGAACCATCCAAGCAACCTCCCCTTGCATGCACCACTCTGCTCAAAACACATCAATAAAAAGAATGCTTTTTTAACATTTGACTGCTTTTGAGAGAGAGAAACACTGATTTGTTGTTCCACTTATATATGCATTCATTGGTTGATTCTTGCATGTGCCCTGTTTGGGGATAGAACCTGCAAACTTGGCATGTCAGGACAACACTATAACTCAGTGGTTCTCAACCTTCTGGCCCTTTAAATACAGTTCCTCATGTTGTGGTGACCCCCAACCATAAAATTATTTTCGTTGCTACTTCATAACTGTAATGTTGCTACTGTTATGAATCGTCATGTAAATATCTGATATGCAGGATGGTCTTAGGCGACCCCTGTGAAAGGGTCGTTCGACTGCCAAAGGGGTCGCGACCCACAGGTTGAGAACCGCTGATCTAACGAATCAAACTACTCGACCAGGGCCATTAAGAAAAATTCTTAAAAGCCAAAACCTTAAAGTGTAAAGCAATGAATGGATAGATGCTCTTAGATGTGTATATAAGGACATCACTTCAACAGTGGAAATGGATACAGCCTGGCTGGTGTGGCTCGGTGGTTGAGCGTCAACCCAGGAACCAAGAGGTGCCCGGTTTGATTCCCGGTTGGGCACATGACCGGGTTGTGGGCTTGATCCCCAGGGAAGGGCATGCAGATTGTTGTTTCTCTCTCCTCGATGTTTCCATCTCTTTATCCCTCTCCCTTCCTCTCTCTCTAAAAAAAAATCAATAAAAACATATTATTAAAAAAAAAAGAAAAGAAAATGGTTACAGCTAAAAGTCTATTAATAGGGTGTGATTGCAATGAAATGATACATTTCAACTCACTTGGATATATGGTAGTTAATTGCTTAACAGTTACGGAATGCTGGCCATCGGCTAGGCACTGGTCTAAGCACTTGACATACATACTAACTCCTGTACCCCCACAACAATCCTATGTAGAGAGTATTGTGACTCCTCCACTATACAAGGGAGAAAACCCACAGGGGGAGCCTCAGTAACCTGTCCAGGTAAGTAGTGGAGATAGAATTTGAACCCCAGAACGCAGGCCCTTCATCACTCTGTTTCTAGACCGATGGCATAGTATAAGCTAAAAAAAAATCTATAAACTGTAATTTGGTATGGCTATATTTTGTTTAAATATGTGTGTATTTGTCTATGTATGTATATTTGGTTGAATCAAATGAGAATTTGTTCACTTTTGACTTATAAAAACAGCACCTGCCGTTCAACCCAGCAGAAAAGTCCATTAGCATCTATATCAAATTGTTAGCGGTAGTTTGGGATGGTGAGAATATGCCTGATCTTTATTTCTTTACACTTTTTCATATTTTCTGAAAAATAGCACAGGATTACCTGTTTCCTCATCACAGCTGCCAATCACCACAGCTACGAGATATTTAGTTATAACCCAAGCGCAGGAGCCCCAGTCTCCCTTGAGCTACAGCTTCAGAGCCAAGAGCACTCATGGCTGCCTCCCCTCAGGAGCTGAGAAGCCCCCGTGCTGTCAAAAGCTGCCATAAGAAGAGCCCAGCGTTTAAAGTGGTGAGTTCTGCCAGCTGCTGACTTCTCTGAGCCTCAGTTTCTTCACCTTGAACATAAGAGGAGTGACACTTTTCTGGTAATTGAATTAAACCCAATTCTGCATACTCCATGAACAAAAGTGCTCTGTTGTCCCACCCTCATTCCAGCTGATGTGGCCTGGGTGTGGCTGAGAGGGCCTCCTAAAGTGTTGATGGCACCAAGTCCCCCCTGGACCATTGCCAGAGACCTGCTCCGTTGACACTCAGCTCCTTTAATGGAGATTCATTGGAAATAAGAGGCAGCATCTTCCCTCCAACTTCTATGAAATCTGAGAGGAACTGATAAGCTTGCATTACATCCAAAGTTGAAGGGACTGCGGCAAGACAGCATAGGGCAGTTTCAGCCAGATCATAAGCTAATAATAGACCAGGAATGGGGGTCCCAGAGTCCACTGGTGGTCAAGGACACCAGCTAGGAAGGACGGGTCTATCCCCCCTAACAATTCTTTTTTTCTCTATTCTTTTTTTTTTAATGTTAGAAGGAAGGAGG
>NW_005369443.1:88318-95608 GCF_000412655.1 Myotis brandtii | reverse complement strand
GAGAGATGAAGCGAGGGAGGGAGGGAGGGAGAGAGGGAAGGAGGGAGGGAGGGAGGAAGGGAGAAAGAGGTCAAACATGGATTGGTTGCTTCCTGCACGTGCCCTGACGGGATTGAATCCGCAACCTAGGTATGTGCCCTGACCAGAAATTGAACCCACCACCTCGTGGTGTATGGGAGGACACCCCAACCAACTGAGCTGCCTGGCCAGGGCACTTTAATAATTTTTATCCAAGCATCCTTAGGGCAATTCTGCATACTCCATTCCCTTTTCACCACTTTCCAACATCCTACACAATTTACTCATTTACATTTATCGTTATTATTTTAGCTCTCCATTCTCCTCTCCCCTTCCCCTCCTTACACACACACACACACACACACACACACACACACACACACACACACGGGCAGCTCCATAAAGCAAGGAACTTTGGTCACTTTGTTTGGTTCACCTAAGTGCTTTAAACAGCACCTGGTGCATGAAGGGTACTCCATTAATATTTTCTGAATAAATGAATGAATGAAAGGCCTGCAATGTCACCTTCCCCAACCCACCTCCTATACCACTTGGCAGAATTAATTATTCCTACCTGAGTTTCTATAGGACTTTCATTAAATCTCTAATATGGCACTTACCACACTGTATTATTTCTTCCACCTCCCTGAAGGTGGGAGTCTTCAAATGACACCATTTCCTTTGATAGTCTCGGTGCCTGGCATAGGGCCTCAGTGTTTGCTGACTCGGGGCATAACCTCAACATATGTATAGACAAAAGGCATGATCTCCAGAACCCTGGTCAAGACTGCTGGTTCTGACCTCTGAGCTGGTGGGGCTCGGGAGGCAATGATTTGGTAAGACTCCTTTCCAAAGAATCCAGACTGAGAGAACTCCAGAAAGAGGCTATTTCAGGTCCCAGAAAATGGGGCTGAACTGAGTACACCCAAGAAAGTCACAGTAGAAAGTTAAAAAAAATGTTCACTTCAAAAAAATTTTGCCCCAACCCACGGTTTGCAGCTCCCACGCTTATTCTGGGACCAGGAGGTGCAAGCCTGTTGGCCAGAATAGTACATCCAAGCCTGACTGTCCCATGGGGGTGGTCTCGATTACTGCTTCTACTGGACACCTGCTGATTATTTTTAACTTGGGCCTCACACCCTGCTCCCACTCATCTCTCCTCTCATTCTTCTGGCCCTGCTCCTAACAAACCTACTCAACATCCATCTGCCTGCACACAGCACACTCTACTGGAATGTCGTTTCCCATCACTTCATCCATTCATTGAGCACCTACTGTGTGTCAGGTGTTTTCATTAATAAAATCACTGCTCCTCTTCATCAAAACACAGCTTAAACACCTCTTCAGGAAGTACGGAGGCATAAAAAGGTAAGGACCCCTTGTCCTGGCTACTTTGCTAGTCCCCCGGAAACAGGGCCTGCACCTACTCACCGAGCATAAACCACAGGTAGCTCCTGAACACACTGGTGGACTCATGACCATGTGCTTTTGCATGTGTGATTCCCTCTGCCTGGGATGCCCTTTCTTTCCTTACCCACTGGGGGAACGCCTCTCCCCGTCCTTCAGCTTTCTCAGTGAGGCCCCTTCTCTAGTGCCAGGTCATTAATCTCACCCTTTCCCACACCAGCACACCCCTCAGATGTACTCTGTGCGTTTTACCACATGTACTGTAATCACTATAACTTGTCTGATTGCCCTACCCGACCGAGTTCACCCAGCAGACGGGTCATTCTCAAAGAAGGAACGTTCTAACCCATTATCTGAAGTTTTAAAATTTCATTTGTTGCCTAAATGAATGAGCAAAAATATTAATAATTGTAGCAGTGGCTTAGTAAGTCCCTCCCATGTGCCAAGAACTTTAAACAGGCCATCTCAGCCCCCTCCCATGTCTGCAGACACCAATCCCTCCGAGAAATGAGGAAGCTGGAGATAGCGAGGTCAACTAACTTGTCCACAGTCCTAGAGCGGCAAGTGGTGGCATCAGGATCTGGCCTCTGGCCTAGGTGACTCCAAAGCCCCTGGTCAGCATCTAGTGGTCTCTGGACACAGAAGACGCTCCCTGATCCTCCATGTGCAGGGATGATGCTGTGGACTCCAGGTGGCTCCCACTCACATGTACAAATAGTCTCCTCCCCTCTAGTCCCATCCACTGGAACCACCTCCAGACCAAAGACACATTAGGACAGCAGGGAACCTAAAGGAGACAGGAATCTCTTTTTTCTTAAAAGATGTATATCTTCGCTTCTTTGGGCCCCAGACAGCATGACAAATGCTGGAATTCTCTGGCTTAGGGACAGCTGCCAGACCACATGACTGTCTGGCTTTGGACTGGGACCTCTCAGGCAAGAACGGAGACAAAGGTGGAATGGAAATAGCCCCTGGACGTGCTCTTCAAGAAAATCGTGTGTGTGTGTGTGTGTGTGTGTGTGTGTGTGTGTGTGTGTGTTGGGGAGGGGCGGAGAAGCTTAGGGGGAAGTCAGCAGGAAGGAAGGGTTGTCTGTGTGCTGGAATGTCCTAACACCTACCTTTGTCTCTGAACTTAGACCCTGACTAGCAGGATGACTTGGACTGGCCTCTGAGGACACTAATTCTTGCTTCTCAAGGCTGTTTTGAAGGAGAAAATAATCCAGGTGAGAGTGTCCTGTCAATTACAAATGTCTATGGGTCATCTCACTCAATGCATTTCAAGGAAACCTCGGTCTCCCACTCTTGACTCTGAGTCTTTCCATGGATAACTCGGCCACCCACAGCTCTGGATCCCTAACATCTAAACACCACACCTGGACATAAAGTGGGTATTCAATGTGTCTGAATTGAACTGAACCTCATCTTAGTTAAAATCACTTGGATAAAATCATAGTGGTCAGTGACAGTAAGCGATAGCAGTTTTATGGTAAATCAAAACCTTTCTAAGCATTTTTAAAGGAGGCAACTTACAGATTTCCTTCCCCACTGGCACTTGGCTGAGGCCCACGTCATCTATAATTTCTGACCTCACTCCAGGGGCTAGATGGAGAAGGCGGCTGACCGTGATGCTCTGAGTTTTAGAAACTGTGGTGGGTGATGTAAAAAGCCAGGATACATCAACTCACTTCTCTGGAACTGCTCCCCAGTGTTCAAATGAGCTGCCCTTCACATGAGGCCGGCCATACTAGACCTCAGCCACGAACCCACGGGTCTCTGAGGGCTGTTCCCAAAGCCTGAGCGCTGAGCCAGTCTCCAGGTTGGCAAGGAGTCAGAGGCCATGCTCCTCCAAGTCCCTGAGCAGCACCAGTGACCAGAGATATCTCTCTCTCTCTCTCTCTCTCTCTCTCTTCAGGGAGTTGGTTTTCCCATAGGATGGCCCTGCTGTGGGAAGTCCTGGCCAGCCAAAATCTGCCACATCCAGAAAACAAATCCCACCTCCCAGAACCACGTGGAGTAGATGCACAATCTCTTCCTCCTGACAGCCCTGTTAGTCAGAGAGCAATCGGCCCTCTAGTCTTCGCATGAGGCTGACATCCTCCTTGCCCTCTTCTGGAAATTGTCTAGGCCAGAGACCCCAAACCTTTTTTTGACTCTAACCACATTTTATTAGGCCAGTCCTTACCTGTGTCTATGTGAGTATACAACCAAAATTAGTTTCATGAACTAATGCTCACCTCCTTACACGGAATACAATGTGGGATGTTTTCTGATATATTTCACTCTTTCAAATGCTGGCTACAAAAACACTAGACCAGTGGTTCTCAACCTTCCTAATGTCGCAACCCTTTAATACAGTTCCTCATGTTGTGGTGACCCCCAATTTCATTGTTACAAATTGAACATAATTAAAGCATAGTGATTAATCACAAAAACAATATGTAATTATATATGTATTTTCCGATGGTCTTAGGCGACCCCTGTGAAAGGGTCGCTCGACCCCCAAAGGGGTTGCGACCCACAGGTTGAGAACCGCTGCACTAGACTGATTTTGTAACCCAGAGCTGAAAACTGTGCTCTGGTTTCACCCATGCCATCCATGTCCAGACCCTAAGTGGGAGGACATCCTCCTTTCCACAGCTATTAGCCAATGTGGACTGTGAGGAGAGTCCTTGGCATCATTCTACCCTGGGATCTCCCCAGCTTGGTATTTCCTTCTCCCACATCCCAACTCAACCCAGCAAATAAATACACATGCGCGCCAGCAGCCACAGCAGACTGACCTGAATCTTCTTCCTGGCCACCATCATTATCATTTACCCAGAACATCTGAAACGCCTTTTCTCCACTCTTCCCACCTTCCTGCTGCGTAAGCTAGAGGATCCGAGGGTTCAGGTGACTCAGATTTGAGGGGCAGCAGAGATTCATGAAGAAACCCCAAGTTTTAAAAGTAGCCGTAGGTGATTGAGGAGATCCATGGTCCACCCGGAGACAGGTGTTAATCCTCTCCCCCTAGATCTTCTCCTCTAGGGGACCCAGAGACCAAAGGCCGCCACCCAGCTCATCTTTTCAGATTAGCTTATGTCCATCCTAGAATCTGGTCACTGAATCTTTTCCCTTACCCTTTATTTACTTTGTCATCATAGCGTACATTTTGGTGATCAGGAGAACTGGGTACAAGATCTGGTTCCACCACTTATGGAATGCGGGATTTCTACTGGGGGTCCACCACTTTGCTGAACCTCAGTTTTCTTATCTATAAAATGTGGCTTATTGTTTCTGCCCTGCCTTCCTCACAGGATTGTAATAAACATGAACAGATGTGAAAATGCTTTATAAACCGCATAGCACTATGCAGATATAAATTATATAATCGATACGTTCTTTTGTAAGAATTGACAGTGTTGACTCTGCTCCCCAAATTAGAGCTCTGCATTCTCTGTGTTCAATAAAGGCACAGACTCCATCATCAACCCCCAAAAGGCACCTGCACTTTACCCACCCAGGTGCCAGGTTAAACCAGTTCTCCTACCTGATGTCATAAAAAATTCATCAGTCACAGCAGCTGGTGAACCCACTCTCCCCAGTCATTTGCACCTTCATTCAGAAAATAGACATGGGAGAATTGGCCCCAGGAGCAGGCAACTGAAATACATCCTACTCTCAGCTTTTGGCCAATCAAGAAAACAAAGAGGGTGTGTTCGTGAGGGGGGATCAGAGTTATCTTAGATAAGACTTTGTAGACCATCATCATAATAGCCACCATATATGGAGGACTTGCTATGCCAGGTCCTATACTTTATAAGAACTCTTTCCAGCCTTCATGAGAATGCTCCAGGCAGGTACAGGCATACCTTGGAGAGATTGAGGATTTGGTTCCAGGTGACCACAATAAAGTGAATTGCACAAATTTTTTGGTTTCCCAGTGCATATAAAAGTTATGTTTATACTGTAATCTACTAAGTGTGCAATAGCACTATGTCTAAAAAAATGTACATACTTTAATTTAAAAATACTTTATTGCTTAAAAAATACTAACCATTTTCTGAGCCTGTTTGAAAAATGTCAATAGACTTGCTTGGTGTAGGGTTGCCACAAACCTTCAATTTATTAAATAAAAAATAGAAAATAAAAAAAGGAGCAAAATCTGTGAAGCGCAATAGAATGAGGTATGCCTGTATTACTCTTCTCACTTTACAGGTGAGGCTAAGAGGTTAAGAAAGCATGCAGGGAGTTGGGTGAACTATAATTTACGTTTCTCATTCAGCAATAAGCTAAAGAAACCCCCAAGGCTGACTCTGGGCTCTGCCAAACATACGGTGAAAATGCTGGATTTGAGGTCGACCCTGAAGCCAAGGGCCCCCAGAGTGAGGACTTCAAATAGGAGATGGGCTTTAATGGTCAGAACAAATAGTAACTTGGGCCTCCTGCAGGAATGGGAAGCAGGTACCAATTCCCCGGGGTGGGTAAGGTTCTTCTCGCTACACAGTCCAGGGTCTGTGCTCTTTACAAAGAGCCGAGGACAATCGTTTCTAAGCTGGGCATTTAGCTGCCCAATAATTAATGAGAATCCAATATCACTTTTGTTGGACCCCCAAGCTAAAAGAGGCAATATATGTACCTTTCCTATGCCCAAAATTCTCCAGAATTTACCCAGTACCTCAGGCCAAAGTTGAAACACCTTGGCTGGCTTTCAAGGCCTATCTGGTCGAGTGCAACCATTGATCTCAACATTTCCTAATCTCAAACCTGTGCCAGCCAGAGGTCCTCAGCTTTACCCAATGGGCTCGGTTCATTCCCCTTCCTGGGACTCTCCCAACAGGTGATGCCCCTTGCTGCTCCCAGCAGAGCCAACACCAGCCAGCCTTGAAGAGCCAGCCTAGGGCCTGGCCCTCCATTTGAATTCTGCAGCCCAGTCCCTTCTCAGACCTCCACAGCCCGTGGGGGTGTGGCCTTCTGATTAGGGTCTGCATTGATAACTGTTTGACAGCCACTGGACTAGAGCTGCAGGTCCTCCGTGCCTCCCCCTATAGCCTGAACAGGTGACTCTTTGGTCGTGCTAAGACACCTCTAGGACATGCTGCTGGTCAGCTTTCCACCTCCCCATCCCCACAGCTGCATAGAGTTTTATTTGTTTGTTTTTTAAGGATAGTTCTAATAGTCACCCAAAGAAAGTGAGCTTTCATGGTTCACACATACGGAATGGTGGTCCAGCCTCTTGGCATTGTCCAAACATAAACAGGTATGCATCCTCATAGGAAGATGGAGCCAGAGCCCCTCACTCCAATCCCAGGGCTGGCACTCAGTCGGTTTGAGACTGGTCTCCAGCCATGGGAAGAAATGACTGTAACCTATCATTTGCTCCCCTTCCTTCTATTCCCCACCCAAGACAGAATCCCAAAGGCCTGGCAGGGCCAGGAGCCTACCTGCCCTTTCCATAGAGATATTTGCTTCAAAAGGGCACTCTTGGAAAACTAGCCTAATTCTGTTCAAGATGAACTCATATTCCAGTTCCTTCCTGTCCCTAAGGTACAGGTAGACCCAGACCCCTCCCCAGACCCAGCTCCTTTCCTCTGAAGCACAGCCCATCATAGTTACCTCTCTAGCCTGACAAGCCCTCAAAGTTTGTAAGGTTGGGGGTGGGGGTGTTACCCTGGTCTAAAGCCAATGTCAGGGTGGTAGTGATCGCAAGTGCACCCTTAAATCTTCATTCTGAGTAGCAGCCAACCGGGAACCCTGAAAACACCTGCCCCACATCTGCAAGTGGTCCCAGAGACCTCCTCCCTTCAAAGTCCCTTAAATCACATCCTGCTACACCCAGACAACTGATCCTCAACCAACCAACAATGTATTCAGCTCCCACTGTGT
>NW_005369443.1:87425-88229 GCF_000412655.1 Myotis brandtii | reverse complement strand
CCTGAAGCGGGGAATCAGCCCACTCCACAGAGTTAGATGGTTAAGAGGCAAAGGTGTTTGCTGTTCCTCAGGCCCAGTTAGCTGGCGTCCACAAGTGGTAAATCTAGGACATCCCCCATCTATGACACGATTCCATTTCTGCCCACTCATCTTCTAGGATGGTTAACGCTTTGGCGCTTCCACACAGCCGTCCCAGGCCACACACCTGTGCCCTCCTGCCCACTGGCTCAGTCCAAAAATCTTTCCATAAATCTCAAATAGGTGTGCAAACAGGGGCTCTGGAGGGGAGGAGAGGAGAGAGGAGGAGTTCCCTTCCCGCAGCCATGCCCCCCCCCCCACACCCACACACACCAGCAGGTTTCCCAATTTGGGGGTGGGGGGAGCTCAACAACCCTCCCCCACTCTCCCCGGAGTACAGGGAGCTCTCCTGGGCAGCCCTGGCGGCAGCGCGGCGGGAAACGGGGAGCCCCATCCCTGCCCGCCAGCCGCCTCCAGAAGCCTGGCCCGACTCCCTTCTCCAGTACGCCTGGAGCTGGGGCCAACAGGCAGGATCAACAATCCAGAAACTTTCAATGGATGAAGCCGACTGGGAGGGGGAAAGAGAGAGGGAAGTTGGGGGTGGGGGTAGGGGCTCCAGGGCAGAGCCCCTGCTCTTCACTTACCATCTTGCTCACATCCATGACTGAGGCTGCAGGGCGCCCCCCACCCTTTGAGGTCCCGCTTCCCCCACACGCTGCTCCGGGCTAATCCAGCCCCTTTGGTGCCATGCTGCAGGGAGGGCAGCCGGCAGGGCCCCCGCGGACC
>NW_005369443.1:83713-87170 GCF_000412655.1 Myotis brandtii | reverse complement strand
TAGCCCCCGGTAGCCGGGGAAATCCCGAAATCAGCTGGGGGAGCCCCGATGGGGGTGGCGGGGAGCCCGGAAGGCGGGGAGAACCAATGGACCGATTTCGGGGCCGGAGCCCGCTGCCCGGCGCGCGGCGAGGATGTGATTTGAATAACAAAAGGTCGCTTCGCCACCCCCCCCCCCCAGCCCAGCGGCGGGGAACACCAGCCTGAGCGTGGCCACGGGGTCCTCCAGGAAGTGTGAGTGTATGTGTGAATGTGCGTGCGCGCGCGTGAGTGTGTGTGTGTGTGCGCGCGTGTTTGGTGGTGGGATCAGTGGGACTCAGGAAGTGAGCGGAGAAAAGGCGTCTGGAAAGGAGGGAGAGCTGGGGGGCGCCGCGAGCCGACATTCCAGTGGGGGCAGGGGGTCCGCTCAGCCCCTCCTCACTTGGCTTCACTGGACAAAGGCGAATTCAGAGCCAGTTGCTTGCCTCCTGAGGCTAATCCGGAGGGGACGCCCCGATGAGGCTGGGGTCTGCCAACAGATGGGCGAATTAAGGAAGTGGAACAGGTATCCCCGGAAGGCCCCGAGGTTCCCCGAGAGTAAGCCAGGGCCAGCCTTTTCTGGAGTAAGGGAAACTGGCTTCCAAATGATGTTGGCCCTGAGCGCAGAGCTGCTTTCTCTCAAACTAGAATCCCCAGTCTTCCATTCGTATTCAATGCCTTGTCTGCCGGTAGAGAAATGGGAGGCAGACATTCCTCTCTGCACGGGATGCAGCTGGTGTTGGAAAAGGACTCCTGACAAATGCTCTCTGGGGGCAGACACCAGAAAAAAGGCGGCGGCCCAAGCCTCTGGTTTCAAATCCACAGGCTGCTTCAAATTGTGGGCCACATGCTAACCTGACAAGCTCAGGGAAGGCCTGCATGGCGGTCTTGCAAACTCAGAGACCTAAAGTAACCACAAAGGATGGTCTGAAATTAAACTTTAACTAAAAGCAGTTATGGTGGTTACCTACCATAGGCCAGTATCTTCACTGACTTCTTCTACCTTAACTGAGCTTATCTGTCTTTTTGCATCTATGATAACATATCCTTGAAATGTCTGGGAAACTTGTAACTTCCCTTTTTCCGGACCCCTTGGGGCACAACATAATGTGCCTGGGTGTCAAGGACAGATACCACAAATTCCTTCAGTTATCAAGTTACCTGTTGACTGTTGGCTATCCTGCACCCACCTAAGTATGCGTCTATCATTTTACTTTTTATCCAATCCTAGAGGTCCCCCCCACCCCCGCTTTGCTTTCTCCCACCTCTCTAATCTATCACCAATGGATTTCATGTAACCCACCTACGTCCCCTCCTTTGATTGCAGTGTATAAAAATAGATGAAAAAAAACGCCATTCTCTGGAGCATTATCCCAATCTGTTGAGATTTTGCAACTGTTGACAGTTTGGCTCAAATAAACTCACAAATATTCTTTACCGGTTTGAATGTTTTTACATTAACAAAATCCTCAGATGAGGAGGAAAGTTTTGGGCAAAGCTGGGTCAGCAGAGACCTGAGACCACTTACACCAGTGGTTCTCAACCTTGGCTGCACATTAGAATCACCTGGGGGAGAGACCAAGATGGCGGCATAGGTAAACACCGCAGACTGCTGCCGCAAACAACCACTTCAAAAATACAACTAAAAGACGGAACGGACATCACCCAGAACCACAGGAAGGCTGGCTGAGGAGAGACTCTTCAACTAGAAGGAAAAATAACAGCACACCGAGGCTCAGAGGAGGCGCAGTGTGGAAAAAACTCAGGTGCGGAGGTGCGCGCGCAAAGCGGGCTGGTGGCTGAGAGCGCGGTTGTCGTTTTCGGTCAGGGGGGAGTCTCAGACTCTGAGCTCCAGATACGGGCGAATCGCTGGGGACTCGGACCCAAACGGGAGAAGCGGGAGTGTCTGGCATCAGTTGGAAGGCAGCTTTCCCTCCGAGGTTTGCAGCGGTTCCGGGGGTTCTGAGAAGCAGAGCCTCTGGGAACAGGACTGAGGGCACCATAACGGCTCCCTCCGCCCGCCCTGTTGAGCCCGCCCCGCCCAAGCCCTGCGCAGAGCCATTTGCCGGATAGCCTCAGGCAAAGGCTAGATTAGCACCTCCCCAGAGGACAGAAGTTTTCCGCGGCAGACACAGCTGATTCACACAGCCAGTCGGCCTGGTGGTCAAATCCCTCTAGTATTAACTACAACAATCAAGGCTCAACTAGAACAAGACTGCGCACAAAGACCACTAGGGGGTGCACCAAGAAAGCATAAAAAATGCGGAGACAAAAAAACATGACAGAAATGGAGGATATAGAGCTAAAAATCGCAATTTTGAGGGCTTGCAAAAATGTGCTAGAAGCTGTCAATAAACTTGAGGAGAGAGTCACGAAAACTAATGAGACCCTCGATGCTATGATAAAGAACCAACTAGAAATTAAGCATACACGGACTGAAATAAAGAATATTATACAGACACCCAATAGCAGACCAGAGGAGCGCAAGAATCAAGTCAAAGATTTGAAATGCGAAGAAGCAAAAAACACCCAACCGGAAAAGCAAAATGAAAAAAGAATCCGAAAATACGAAGATAGTGTAAGGAGCCTCTGGGACAGCTTCAAGCGTACCAACATCAGAATAATAGGGGTGCCAGAAGATGAGAGACAGCAAGATATTGAAAACCTATTTGAAGAAATAATGGCAGAAAACTTCCCCCACCTGGTGAAAGAAATGGACTTACAGGTCCAAGAAGCGCAGAGAACCCCAAACAAAAGGAATCCAAAGAGGACCACACCAAGACACATCATAATTAAAATGCCAAGAGCAAAAGACAAAGAGAGAATCTTAAAAGCAGCAAGAGAAAGAGACTCAATTACCTACAAGGGAATACCCATACGACTGTCAGCTGATTTCTCAACAGAAACTTTGCAGGCCAGAAGGGAATGGCAAGAAATATTCAAAGTGATGAATACCAAGAACCTACAACCAAGATTACTTTATCCAGCAAAGCTATCATTCAGAATTGAAGGTCAGATAAAGAGCTTCACAGATAAGGAAAAGCTAAAGGAGTTCATCACCACTAAACCAGTATTATACGAAATGCTGAAAGGTATCCTTTAAGAAGAGGAAGAAGAAAAAGGTAAAGATACAAATTGTGAACAACAAACATGCATCTATCAACAAGTGAATCTAAGAACCAAGTGAATAAATAATCTGATGTACAGAATGAACTGGTGATTATAATGAATCAGGGACATAGAAAGGGAATGGACTGACTATTCTTGGGGGGGAAAGGGGAATGGGAGATGCGGGAAGAAACTGGACAAAAATCGTGCACCTATGGATGAGGACAGTGGGTGGGGAGTGAGGGCGGAGGGTGGGGCGGGAACTGGGAGGAGGGGAGTCAGGGGGGGGAAAAAAAGAGGAACAAATGTAACCTGAACAAAAAAGATTTAAT
>NW_005369443.1:23498-83701 GCF_000412655.1 Myotis brandtii | reverse complement strand
TGAGGCCCAGAAATCAGGATTTTAAAAAGATTCCCAGGTGATTCTAATGTGCAGCCAAGGTTGAGAACCACTGACTTACACCAACTTTGTGTTACAAAACAGGTGAGGATACTGAGGCCCAGAGAAGGGGAGTGATTTGCCCCTGGCAGGGAATGGGGGCGGGAGAAACCTCAATAAGGAGGGTGCAGCCCAAGCCAGTAAGAGCTTCCCATGCTGCCATGGAGCACCCAGCTTCTAAAATCCTTCCCAATGAACAGGTGATAGAACCCCTCCACAATCCTGGGCCTCTGGCCCGTGGCACCAAGGGGCCAAGAAGGCAGCGCTGGCTAAGCCCCTCATGCTGACCCAGGGCCGGCCGGGCTAACTAGGACGGCCCCTGCTCCTTTACTTCTGAGTTCTCAATCTAGGAAATAGGTCTGCCTCCTAGGGAGATGTGGAATATCATGATATAAAAGACATAAAAGCACAGGTACAGGGATGGAAGGGGCTTTCACTGTGGAGGTTATTTTCATTTCTGGGCTCAGGATCCCAGTCAAGGGTCCCTCAGCTTCAGGTAAGGGCTCTCTGGGCCCAGATCTCTGCCTAATCTCAAGAGTGGACTGCAGACTGACTCTCCCACCCCATTGCAGGGCTTCCCCTGTAAGCACAGCTCTTCCCATGCTGTGCCCCAGTCAGGGAAGTCAGGAGGGCCGCAGGTCTGCTCGGGTATACTGGGCTCCCATGGAGGTGACACTCAGGCAAGAGCAGGGCCAGGTGAACCAGCAGAAGTCACCCAATGCAGAAATGAAGTTTGGATTATCTACTTGATTAAATGTACCACCATCTTAAAAAAAAAAAAAGATGGATAGACTTTATATGTTTAAAAAATATTATGAACTCTTAGGCCTGGGGTTCATCAATAGGCCAAGGTTTCTCCATAGATATTGGCACTTTAGCTGGCAGAACCCATTTCTCATTGCTAAAATGGGTATAGTAACACCACTTCACTAGCAAGTGGTAAGAGACAAATGAAAGAACTTTCCTACACCTTACCTGTAGTCCACTGAATAATGGCCCCCAAAGATAGTAGGTCCTCACCCCCGAACCTGTAAACACTATCTTATATGGCAAAGACTGTGCAGGTCTGATGAAGGATTCTGAGATGGGAAGGTGATCCTGGATTACCTGGGTAGGCCCTAGATCAGGGGTGGGCAAACTTTTTGACTCGAGGGCCACAATGGGTTCTTAAACTGGACCGGAGGGCCGGAACAAAAGCATGGATGGAGTGTTTGTGTGAACTAATATAAATTCAAAGTAAACATCATTACATAAAAGGGTACGGTCTTTTTTTTTTTTTTAGTTTTATTCATTTCAAACGGGCCGGATCCGGCCCGCAGGCCGTAGTTTGCCCACGGCTGCCCTAGATGCAGTCACATATCTCCCTATAAGGGACATTTAACACAGAGAAGAGGTGAGGAAGTGTACCACAGAGGCAGACTGGTGTAATGATGCACCACAAGGTGGGACATGCTGGTAGCCACCAGAAGCTCAAACAGGCAAGAAACGGATTCTCTCCTAGAGCCTCTGAAGGAGTGTGGTCCTGTCAACACCTTGATTTGGGCCCAGTGATACCGATTATAGACTTCTGGCCTCCAGAACTAGAAAAGAATAAATTTCTGCTGTTTAGTCATAAACCTTCTTGGTAATTTGTTACAGCAGCCACAGGAAATGAATACATCGTCAGTAAGGGATGGTGTCATGGCTCCAGCCAGGCCCCTGCTTCCGGGCTTCTCTGTAGACTTCCTTGGAGCTGCTCATGTGATGGCAAAAGGCCAGAAGCAGGCCTGTCCTCCCGTTCCATTTAGGGATAGGGCCCTGGCAAATACATGTAAGCATGTATAAGCATGGGTTCACATAGCACACACATACACACACAGGGAAGGGGCAAACAGCTTTTCTTTTCTTTTTTTCCCAACTAGCTTTTCTTAAAAGAGCTTGGGCTTCTCTGCTTGGGCTACCCTAGCACCAGGTAGGTCCACCCAGCACATACACATCTTTGGAGGCCTGCCATTCCTACCACTCCTCTTAGGCAGATAGGTTCAGACTTAGAAACGAGGTAATGAGGAGGGGCCTGCCTGAGCATTCCCCATTCTACAGTGGTTGTGCCACAAGGTCTCCTGTAGTCTCGGGACATTTAGGAAAGACATTTCTAGCCGTGCAGGTGGGGAGAGAAGCAACCTGAAACATGTGTGATTTAGGAAAGACATTTCTAGCCGTGCAGGTGGGGAGAGAAGCAACTTGAAACATGTGTGATCTCCGTCAGGCTGTGGGCCAATCGCTTAGACTGGGGGAGCCTCGTTTGAATAAATGGGGTCAGAAAACGGAAGAGAAACTGGGTCCAAAAATGAGAATGCTGTGGCCCTCCCACTGCTATGCTGTCCTTTCTTCAGCAGCTCCAAAAGCTGTATCTAAACGCCTACTGGATGTTTCCACCTGGGGGATGGGGCAGGGGTCTCAGTCTCACAGGCTCCTCATACTCAAGTCTAAAGATAAATTTCTTTTCACTCTGTTTTCACAATCTGGTCTCCTATGTTTTCTGTCCCAATTAATGGTTCCACCTCCACTAGTTGCTCAAGCTAGACACTGCAAAGTCAGCTGAAATTCTTCCATTGACAATCCCGACTCCCACCCCCATTTAATCAGGCCCCCGATTATGCAATTCTGGGAAACAGCTTCCATTCTGTTTCCCCTCCCGATGCTGGCTGTTCCTCGATGGCTAAGATTTTCAACAGCCTCCTAGACTCCCTGCCTCAATCTCTTCCTAAATAATTCATCTTCCACACATCTAAGTGTGCGTCTCTACTGGCCCATCCCAAATGGGAAACAAGCCAACCAACCCTCAAGCTCCTTACTAATCTGGCCACATCTCCCTCTATTCTAGTCCACCTTCTCCCACTCGTCCTCCGTCAGTGAGATTCTGGCCCATCTAACTGTCATGAGTACTCAGGATGCTCCTGGAATGCCTTCCCCATTTCCTCAACATGGGAGATTCTTCCTCACCCTTCAGGGTCATCTCCTCTGTGAGGCCATCCCTGACCCCTCCAGACACAGCTAGTCACATGGGAGTCCCTCTTACAATGGAGAGCTCCTGGATACAGCCTGCAATACCCTGGTAAGGGATGGTCCCTGCCCTGGGTACTCCCTACTTACCTGTGAGCTCCCTCAGGTGGAAGCTGGGCCTCCTGGCCTTGCATCCTAAGTGTCCTTCCCTTTACTTACTTACCTGCCCCAGGGCTCTCTCCGCTCCGAATTCCATAACCACATTACTACATTACTGCATTACTGCGCTACTCTTAACATCAACCTAAAAGTACGGAAAGGGCTCAGGAGGCCTCTATGAAGGTTTATTGATCTGGTAGAGGGTGACGCCTACTGGAGAACTGTTGATTCTGTAGCCTCACGCTATAAATACCACACAGCTGACAGGCTCAGGGCTGGGCCTTATAGAGTATTCAGAAGCTTGAGATTCCATTAATTTCCAGGAACAAAGGTTTAAACTAAATAATACTCCCAATAAAGGGCCTTATATAATGCATGTTGCTATGCTACCACTAACAATAAGCATATGAAATGCCCCTTTGTCCATTATCTCATTTGATCCTTAAACAATTGGGTAAGACAGATAGAATGGGTATTATCACAACACTATTTTACAGGTGAGGTGTTATAGAGGAAAGAGTATGCAACTGAAAGCCAGGGAAGGCACTGAGGTGGGGAGGGGAGGTCCAGCAGTTTTTGAGCTTTGCCTATAGTATTTTAATATTTTATAAGGAAAATGTGATGAGATATTATTACTTGCATAATAACAATGAATATTAAAGAAGAAAGTGTAGGCTCTGGGGTCAGACAGACCTCAAGTTAAATTCTTGCTGCATTACTTTTTTGATATGGGCATCTTTACCTCTCTGAATTTGTTTTCTTACCTGAAAAGTAAGGCTAATAAATATTATATCTCCCAGGGTTGATGTGAGAATTAAGGAAACCAATGTATAAAAAGCACATGGCACAGTGGGAGGCTGGCCCCAGGCTTGGCTCAACATACTCATCTCTCCACTTACTTGGTCCTTGAGAAGTTCTGGATAATTTTTTAAAAAGCTTATACAATAAGAAAATAGGATTAAAAGCCAAGGATAACAGTAGTCCTTCTGATTAAAATGACAGTAAATAAGTAGTGTTATAGGGGAAAAAAGTAAGCAAAGCCATTGATCCAGCTGAGCAGCAGACAGTCACTAGCTGAGTGACCCCTAATCTTCCCATGGGAAGCTCCTGCAAACAGAGTCTGGGCCAGAGGGAGAGAGATCCCAGCGTGGCCTGTGATCCTGGTGGCTCCATCACAGAGTATTCCCACTGGGCTTTCCTTCTACAGAATGTGGCCTGAATTTTCAATGAGTCGCTTTGACTCCAATGCGAAAAGCCTCCTGCTGTCTCCCTGTGGGGCATGAATACACCTAGAAGTTGAAAAAGAAAGCACCCTGAAGAAACTCAGTAGGTCCTAGACCTCAGAGTATCTCAATACCTGAAGGGTACAGTACCGTGTGGCGAGTCGGGAGGTGGGTGCTGTTGATGGGAGAGAGGACGTTATTCATGCTATAAATAGTAATAACTAGTAGCGTTTATTGAGTTCTTACCACATGCCAGGCACTATATAAGCACTTTGTAAGTATTAGTTTTTAGTCCCCACAACAACCCTGTATGCTAAGTGTTACTGTTATCATCCTTATTTTACAGATAAGGAACCAAGACCCAGAAAGGTTAAGTGACTTTCCCAGGACCCCACAGCTAATAGGCCGACAGTGTGTCCCAGAGTCCTCACTCATAGCCCCTACAATGGGTTTATGCTGAGCCACACTATACAGTGTCCCTAGCACCTGGCCCTGCCCTGCCCGTGTGATACCTGTCTTCACCAGGGTTGGCAGGAGTTTAAACTGCTATTATTAGCGTGGATTTTTGTTTATGGGGCTGGTTTTCTTAATTCTTCTAAAACCTTGTGAATAATTGCGAGTAAAATGAATTCGGCTGCCTTCTCTTCCTTCCCCTAAGTGATCAGCATAAATTCCCAGAGCCAGAGAATAGGCACTTGGACTTCAATCCCATTCCTCCCCCCCTGCACCGTGAGTGCTGCTATATGGGCTTACCTGCTGTGGGTATGCAGGAAGAGACCCAAAGAAATGAATCCTTAAGTAGTTTACACATTTCCCCTGAACACAGTTTTCATCATGAACACCCTAAAGAGGCATATGTTTTAGGGATATCTGGCATTGTCCCAGGTATCCCAAATTATGAAGCTGAAGTTAAAATAAATACAGGCAAACCTATTTTTATTGTGCTTTGCTTTTATTGTGCTCCACAGATGTTACATTTTTTTTTACAAATTGAAGGCAAGACCCTCCACCAGCAAAGAGATTACAACTCACTTTATTGCAATACTTGTTTTATTGCAGCGGCCAGGGCCCAACCCCCCAATATCCCTGAGGCATGCCTGCACTATTAAACATCAGGTAGAAAGAAAATGATGGCAGCTTAGGCAGGAAGCTATCAGCTATGAACGAGATACTAGGACATGACTGAGAAATTCCCATAGCCAGAGGGGAATGAAGTGAAGTAAGAGACAAGCAGAGAATACATATGGGAGACTCTAAAGCAGCCGTGGGCAAACTACGGCCCGTTTGAAATGAATAAAGCTAAAAAAAAAAAAAAAAAAAAGACCGTACCCTTTTATGTAATGATGTTTACTTTGAATTTATATTAGTTCACACAAACACTCCATCCATGCTTTTGTTCCGGCCCTCCGGTCCAGTTTAAGAACCCATTGTGGCCCTCGAGTCAAAAAGTTTGCCCACGGCTGCTCTAGAGTGTAGTTTAGTGCTAGCACGGAGAGTGAACTGCTCAGGCCAGGCCCAGGAGAAGGCAGTGGAGCTCTCAAAAGATGGGTCATTTTGCTGTCTATGAGCTAAGGGGAACTTTTGTTTTTAACCTCTTTTGGAGCGTAAGTACAACTTTCAAAATGATCCTTTCTTTCCCTTCAATATTTATAAAGGACACTTTTTAGTTAAGTCAGAGAAAAGCACTTTTTGAATGCTTCTAGCCCTTGGAGTGTGACTTAAATAATCATCATCATCATCATCATCATCATCACAGCAGCCCTGAACATTACTCAGTCCCTGTTAGATAGGACACAGTGTCAGGTATGGCAGTGCCTACCTCTGAATTTGAGAAACCAGAAGTTAAAGAGCAAGGCAGAGGGTGGCAGAAAAGGGAGGCCGTTATTGCCAGGATGGCTCTGCACTCCGGCTGCACACTGCAGTCACCTGGGCAGCCTGGTCCTTCCCCAGGGGTGCTGATATAACGGGCCCGGGCTCAGCCTGGGAATCCAAATTGCAAAGCTGATGTGTAGCCAAGACTGGGAACAACTGAAATCGTCGTTAGGGCTCAGGAACCCTGGCCCCGGTCCCGGCTGTGGCCGAGGGTGGGAGAGACAGGAAGTGTGGCACTTCCCTTGCCACTTCTCCAGCACTGGGAATTTCCAAGTTCCCACCTGGAATTTTCCATCTCTTGGCCAAAGACTCAGCATAAGCGGAGACCTCTTTGCGCCTGGTGATTTCTTTTCCCTCTTTACACTGCCATCCCCACCTCCATATTAAACACAGGTATCTATGGACCCTTTCCATACATTTGACACCACAGGGAAAGAGAGACCCCAGGTATGGCTGAGCTACATGGAAACACCCAGCATACCGCCAGAACCCACATCCATTCTGCAGGTCAACCAGGCTGAGGGAGAAATGTGGCCTGGTTGCTACTTTTTAGCTGGAAGGTTCTGGGAAGCAAAGATCTAATGGATTTCTAAAGCCTCTCCAGGCAGTCTGTGGGTGGGTGGTGGGGGTAAAGGGGCCAGTTAAAGGCACCGAGACAGATAGAAACCACTCAGCCAAGTCCCTGAGTCAGCAGACAGCTGGAAACCTCGGCTCAGGGGCCCAGGCTGCCAGAGCTCCCTGCCTCTGCCCGCCCGGTTCCTCCCCGGAGGCAGGAATTTTGGGCACCCTCAAATGGCCAAGCCCAGAAGCTGCCAGCCTCTCATTTGGAGAGGTTTTTCCATTGCCTCTCCCCAGGTAGACAAGTCCAGGAATCTGTCTGTACCCAGTTTCTAATAAGCAAAGACCTGTTCCAGGGGCGTGGACCAGAGCAAGAGGCATCAACTCAGATGTCTGTAGTGACCAAGGATCAGCATTTCCGTCCTGGATAGGGTGGCAGTCAGGCTAATTCCATGTTATTACAGCCTGACAGGAAGCCAGCCTGGCCCAGCTGTCAACCAGCAGCAATTTATGGGCCTTCGGGGCAGAGGGAGGGAGAAGACGGAGAAGAAAGGAAAACACAGTCTTCCCCCTCCACTCCCCCCCAAATTGATCCTGAGTTATTTTTAGGTGCTTATTCATCCCACACATTTCTTTTTAAGAGCCACAACATAGGTTCTGTACAAACACCATTTAGGCAGCTGCTCACACAGGCAGAATAGGGCAGGGGGGCACCTGTGAGCACTGGGCCTGCATGAGAAGGAAGGAGCGTGAGAGGGTCTTCAAGGACCCTTCTCACAGTAAAAATACCCCAGGATTCTGAAGGCAGAGGTGGGAGGCTGAATGAAGAGAGGCTCTTAAATCAGAATCCATAAGTTCAGGTCCTACCTCCAGCTTTCTCTTGCTGTATGGCTTTGGGCAATTCACTCGGAAAGGCAGATGAGACCCTGGGATGGAACCCTGTGGCTCTGGGCAAGTCATTCAATCTCTCTGTGCCTCAGTTTCCCCATCTACAAAACAAGGCTAGTAAATGTACGTAAAACACTAGAAAATTGCCTAGTATACCTAATATTCTATAAGAGTTAGCTATCGTTTCTATTACAGTACCATATGTTAATTATTACTGTCCATAATAATAATTTAAAATAGTATATTGGAGTAGAATTGAGTAGGAAGCCACAGAAGGCCTGAGGTGAAGAAAAAAAAAAGGTTACAGAATATTGTATTCACAACCCAACGCCTGCCGAGAATGAGTATAAAGAGGCTTGGCCTCCATTTTGGTGTGAATGTTGAGACAATTTCTCTCCTATGAATGGGCGACACCCACTCTTGGGGTGTTAAAGAAGTTCATGAAAATGGAAGCTGACAGCAGGCTTACAGGAGGTGCTCATCCTGCTGTTGACTCTGAAATCACCCCATCCTGGTGTTACGGCTAATTCTGTCCACTGGACTAGGTCACAGGGTGCCCAGATATTTGGCTAAACATTATTTCTGGGTGTGTCTGTGAGGGTGTTTCTCTCTGCCTGGCAGAAAAACACACACATGCCTATCACTCTGGGAAGTCTTCCTGGGCAGGTTGTCTCCCCACAGCTCTTTCTTCAGTCTACAGGCCGACGCTCTATCCACTGAGCCAAACCAGTCAGGGCAGACAGCTCTTTCTGCACATCTGTAGCTGGTGCCATTACTTGGGCCAGATGATGCTTTGAGGGCATGGACCTGGTCTTATTCTAAGCCCAGCCCAGGGCAAACTTCAGGTGAGGCTCTTGAAGCATATGTGCAGGGAAAAATTCCACCATTTCTAAATATACTGGCATCACTAGAGGTGATAATCCTTTTAACAAATGGCAGTCGTATGGAGGTAAAGTTTATTTCACATTCTAGAGAAAAGACTGGTAAATGACACATGTAAGTCAATAGCATTCACTACAATACATAAGTTGAGCAATAAAGGTTTGGGAGAAAAAACAAACTGTGACCACATTAAGTGGAGGAATTCCCGCCCTTCTGAACCAGGCTGGGGTCACCTCTCCCCTGAGAGCCCCACTGGGAGTGAAGTACTTGATAAAGCTGTTGCCCACAATTGTCAGACCCCCCACACACGTCAGGCCTCACACACGGACTAGTCATGCAATTTGAGGCATCTTACTTTCTGTGAGCCACAGTTTCTCTGTCCATAAAATGGGTATATAAAAAAACAACAACACAAAAAAACATTGCTTTTACAAGAGGTTATATTATGAGGATAAGGTGCAAAACAGCAAGTGAAAGTATTTAGGAAACTATTAGTGCTCATAAAATTTTCTGAGCTTCAAAAGGGTCGCTTTATTGCTAAGTTTATTTAATAAATAATAGAATTCATCCTTGTCAGTATAACAGGTTTTATTACATAGAGTCTCTTGCCAATTCTTGCCCCATCAACCTTTGCTTGGCTCCTAAGATCAACTAATGTCCTGGTTAGAACAAGGATTCTAGCTCTACCGTGAATAGATGCATGACCTAGACTGAGGTTCTTACCCTCCCTGAGCCTGTTTTCTGTAGACGACCAAGGGTTGTAGAGTGGATTAAATGGGATGATTGACAGCCAGTGCATGAGATCCATGCTCAGTGGCCATGAGCTCTTGGGCCACCTTGGAGGGCTCCTGGGGGGCAGGGCTCAGTGACCAAACCAGATAAACAGACTTCCTTCTCCCAGTGGGGCCAAAGAGTCACCTGACACCATTCCTAGTTAGATCTGGTGTTGCAGGGAGCCTGGTGACAGTCCTTCCAACCACCCCTACCCAGCCCCAACTCTTGCAAGAAGAAGTGTGGAGACCATGGCTCTCTCATTTTTCCTGGGGGGTAACAGTGGGGGGAGTATCTGGAAACTTCTCTTTCCTTTTCACACAGAAAGCCCATGAAGGTTCCCCTCATGGAGTTTCAAGCTACTTGACTTACAAAGCACCTGGCCTATTCTTCGTTCTACATTTTAAAATCCATTTTTCTCTTTTAAGGTGGAAACACCTCCTTAAAATATAAGCTCTTCACCAGCATTTCTTGCTGTGCTTTTAGAAAGTCTAGAGTTGGTGCCAAAAAGAATAGGAAGGGAGTTGTCTTTTGGGACTTGTTCTTGGACCACTGAGTGATTGATGAGGCCAAGGCCTTTTTTCTCTCTCTTAGTCACAGCCGAATCCCAGTCTCCAGAACAGTGTCTGGCACAGAGCAAGCACTCAATTAATAGTGGTTGAATGTATGAATGAAGGCACACAAGAAATCATTTAACCGATGCATCAGGCCCTAGTCTGAGTGCTGGGCACACGTGGGTCTCAGCAATACCTAACATTGGTGGGTGTCTTTGGCTTTTGCACCCAGATCTCATGTTTCAACACCGTGTAGAGCAGGAGTGCAATCACCTTTTACAGATTAGCTAAATGAGACAGAAACTAAGGGCTCATCTATGAAACAGAATTCATGTCTCTTGTCACACTCATTCACCATTAATATGGCTCCAGGCACTTTTCACAGCACCACATTGCTTTCTGCTCAACAGTCCAGTGGTCTGAAGTTCATCTGTCCATTTATCCACCCAAGCAGGCCAACCCGCACATGGTACCACCATGTGCCAGGTTCTGTGCTTGGCTCCAGCGGGGGAGGGAAATGTGGGCAGGAGAACGCACAACAGGCCTCAGGGACTGCTCTTCCTACGAACAATGAAGGGGGTCAAGCGTCTCCTCTGTGGCCACTGTAGAAAACGGTTTGGCGGCTCCACTAAAAGTTAAACATGAATTACCATATGACCCAGCTCTTCCACTCTTAGTTCGATACCCAAGAGAACTGAAAACAGGGACTCAAACAGATACTTGTACACATATGTTCACAGCAGCATAAACAAAAGATAGAAATAAACAAAAGGTAGAAACAACCCAAGTGCCTGTGAACAGATGATGGATAAGCAAAACGTGGTATATATACAACAGAATATTATTCGGCTATAAAAAGAAATGAAGTTCTAATACATGATTCAAACTGCATGGACCTTGAAAACATTAAGCTAAGTAAAATAAACCAGACACAAAAGGACAAATATTGTATAGTTCCACTTATATGAAACATCTAGAATATGCAAATTCACAGAGACAGAGAGCAGACTACCAGGGGACAGGATGAGATGGGGACAGGAAGCTATTGCTTAACGAGTAGTTTCTGTTTGAGCTGATGAAAAGTCTGGAAACAGTGGTGATGATTGCACAACACTATGAATGTGATTCATGTCACTGAATTGTATACTTAAAAAATAGTTAAAATGGAAATTTGTATGTTATTTATTTTTCCACAAATTTTTTAAAAGCACAAAATATGCCGAAACCGGTTTGGCTCAGTGGATAGAGCGTCAGCCTGCGGACTGAAGGGTCCCAGGTTCGATTCCGGTCAAGGGCATGTACCTTGGTTGCGGGCATATCCCCAGTGGGAGATGTGCAGGAGGCAGCTGATCGATGTTTCTCTCTCATCGATGTTTCTAACTCTCTATCTCTCTCCCTTCCTCTCTGTGAAAAATCAATAAAATATATTTTTTTAAAAAAAAGCACAAAATATGACAGCAATAGTATGAGTAGACATATGGATCAGTGAAATAGAACAGCAAGCCTCAAAGCAAAGTAGACTATTCAGGTGGCACTTATACAATGGAAAAAGCTCTCATAGGGAGTGAAGGGATCCAAATATAAAAAAGCAAAAGGCCAAACATTATAAACACAGAAAAATCAGTTTATAACTTTAGCAATGAGAAGGGCTTTTTGAGCAAGATAGAAAATGACACCATAATTGTTTTCTGTGGCAGCAGTCTTTGAACTGAACAGTCTGGCAGGATCTAATAAATTTTTAAATACACATATGCTCTAACCCCTGGGCATCTCTATCCTAGAGAAACCCACAAGCTGCATTTGAGGGCGTTCCCTGAAGCATTGTTCCTAAGGAAAAAGCAAGGACAACTTAAATGTTGAAGAAACTTGAAACAAGCTAGGGCACTTTAATTCTAAGGAATAACTTCCTGGATCACTCCAAATGGCTTTGGTGGCTGGCTTACCAGCCTCTTCCTCATTTTCAAAGGATTCTGCAGGTGAAATACACATCTGCCCAACTCCATAACAGCTACGTTGTGTGATGCCATTTGAAGAGCTGCTAGACTTGAGAGAAGGGCTTGGAATGTCCTACCCCAGCAGCTCAACTCGGGGTAGGGAAAGTCAGGAAGGGGGCAGCTAAGTAGTGTACTGGTATTTGTGTATGCAGTAGGGGCCAAGGGAGGGAAGGAGGCGGGTAATAAAAACAGCAAAAAGGAAGCTAAGGCAGGACTGTGTGAAGGTTAAAGGGGCCATACCAAGTGCAATAAAATTCCAACCACTGGCCAGTCATTTATGGGCAGAGATACATCAAGTATATCAATATGTCCTCAGAAGCTGCTTTAAGCAATTTAGGTCACTTTGTCTCCTCCTACTTCTGGCCAGTCCCAGGGCTGAAACTGTAGATCATTCATGGAGGATCCTGTGTTATGTCAAAGTAGGGCAGGCTTGCAAATGGCTTCCCCGCAAATCCTGAAGTCTGCACAAATACTTGGCTTTGGTTTCACTGAGTGTCCTAGTGTCCCCCAGGTTGGTGCCCACCTCACTCCACTGCTCCCCACCTCGGGAAGGGGAAGGGACCTGCATCTTCTGAGCACCCATTGTCATATTTTATCCTCAGATTACTGTAATTAGAAAGGTAAGCTATGTGCCCAAGGTCGCCCAACTAACCAGGATCAGCATCAGAATCCAGGTCTGTTTATGTCTAAAAGTCATGCTCTTCCCATTAGCTGATGCAGCTGAGGAAGCTCTTATAGATTAAACACTCTATGCAAGAATCTGTTAAGTGCTCCAAGGGATATAAAATAAGCCAAGTCCTGACCTCAAGATAGCCTGTGTCCTGGCAAAGAATATAAGCTACAGTACATGGTGAAAGGACTACAACGTCATAGTTGATTTGTAAGAGAAGCATTACTGGAATGCTACAGAGGCCATGCGAGGAGAGAACACAACAGGTAAAGAAAGACCAAGACAAAGAATGTTTGAGGATGCCCTGGCTGGGCAGCTCAGTTGGTTGGAGTGTTGTCCTGATATGCCAAGGTTGCAGGTTCCATCCCCAGTCAGGGCACATACAAGAAGCAACCAATGAATGCATAAATAGGTGGAAAAGCCAATCAGTGTTTCTCTCTCTCTCTCTCTCTCTCTCTTTCTTTCTCTCTCTCCCTCTCTCTCATCAATTAAAAAAAAAAAATGTTTGGGATATGTCCAGAAAATAGCAGAATCAACATGTGGTTTGTTGGTCTCCTAAGGAATCCCTCAAACCATTATAAAACAACTACAACAATAATAAACCAATATCACCAAACCAACACAAAGAACTCCCCTATCCTCATAGTCTTTTCGGCACCCTCTCTCCATCTCCTTATTGTTAGAGGTAATGGGGAAAGTGTCAAGAAAAAACACCAAGAACAGAGAACCAGGAAACCCTCCATCTAGGATGGGAGAAGCAGACATGGCAGGAACCCAAGAAAGCACAAAGAGACAACAAGGGAAGAGAAGATGAGGACTGGGGCTGCCCTAAAAGGAGGAAGAGTTGGCCAAATCCTGTAGGGAGATCCCTGAGGATGAGAACTAGGGGAAAAGGGAAGGAAAGGCACTAAAATTGCTGGTTAGGTTTCTAATGCCACTTGGGGAGCAGCTGTCACAGAGTAACTCAGACCTAAGTCAGACTGTGTGACACTGAGTGACTGGTGAGAGGCAGCAAGAGGGAGGCAGGGAGGTGGACTTCTCTTTGGAAAAGGCTGGTGGTGAAGGGCAGAGGATCACAGGAAGTTCTTAAGGGATGGAAAAATCCAAAGGAGGCAGCAAGGATGGAAAAATTTGTACATGCTCGTAGGCAGAAGAGATGGAATGGGTAGGAACCGCAACAGAAGAGACATGGATGACTGAGCGAGGTCTCTGGGGAGCAGATGGGCTCAAGGGAGCCTGTGGGTGGGAAGCCACTGTCAGGAAAGAGGAGGGGGGCTGTATTCAATGATGTTAGGGTGTATGAAATAGGAAACGGAGAGCTGAATCACTTTGGAGGGTCTCCAGCTTTTCAATAAAGCAAAGTTACCTCCAGAGAGGAGGAAAGGAGAGAGAGGATGAACCAAGAGAAAGTAGCATCATGGAAGCTAAGGTGGGCAAGGGGTTTTCAGATAGTAAGGAATGGATGGTGAGAAGGGGCAGTATAGACTCTTTTTTTCAAGGGTATAAAAAGAAGAACATCAAAGGGGGAGAGAAAGGGGCATCTATAATACTCTCAATAATAAAGATACGTTTAAGAAATAAAAATTAAAAAATAAAAGGAAAAGAACAGAGGGAAGCACCTGAGGAAAAGGCTGGTAGGACAGAGGGTTTTAAAGGTTAGCAGGAGGGGCACATGGACATATGTATAGGATGAGAGGATGGATGGGAGTGGAAATTACTGAAGACACAAGAGAGAACAGGGACAATAACAGAGCGACACCAGTATGGAAGGCCATTTCCAGCAGCGCCCTGCAGCCTGACCACACCGGCAACCCAGGCCGAGGCTTCATCAGTGAAAATCCCCACCTTTTCTCCCATGAACTATCACAAAGCCATACTTTCCCACCTGATATTTGCATGCCTGTTATTTTTGTATGTAGCTACAGGAATTTACACTTACCCTAATTACATTTCATAAATTGTCTTTATGACCATCTGTTCTGGTACAATGACCAAGGAAACATTAAACTCAGTCTGTCGTTTGCCAAGTTCCTTTTCAGTTCAGTTGTGCACAAGGTATGTGCCAGGCTATGTGAAGAACAAGACATAGTCCTTGCTGTCAACATGCTTTTAATGTCGTGGGGATGCAAACACAATAAGTCATTTTAATATCATGGTAAGTGCTATGAAGGAAGGACCCATTACCCCAGGATTAGCTGGTAGGACCTAAAGCTGGGGCCCAAGTAGTGACATGTGTTCCACATTCTAGAGTCAGACAGCTTCCACCCAGCTTCCTAAGAGGCAGCCAGACCACCAGACTGCTCAACAAAGCACTTAGGTTGTGCAGAATGCTAGGATTACCCAGAGTGGGGATCACTTACCCAGCAGAGGCCTCAGGGGCATAATGGCTGAGTTTTGGAAGATGAGCAATAGGGGGTCCAAAGAAGTAGGGTGGTAAGTGTGTGGAAGAAGTGGGGTGGTTGTGTGACATCAAGTCCAAGGCGAGGAATGCTGGCAGGTGAGTCTGGAGAGCTGGGCAATCAAGGGTCATGGAGGAAAGAGCCTTGCATTACAAGACTATCCTGGAAGTCTGTGACTCAAATGGACTAGGGAAGCTTTTCCAAATTATAGGTGCTCCCTCACCAACCAGGGGGTTCCTTACACACTGCTCTTACTACAGTGGACGATACAAGTAATGGAAGAGGCAGGTGGTCAGTGAACAGTGTTTGGCAGGAGACATGAGCAGGTCTGAGTTTTAGATGCACCACTGGCAGCTATGCGGAGGACCGCTCCAAGGTCAAGTTGAAAGCAGGGATCAGTGAAGTCCCAGCATGAAATGATGAGGCCTGATCCTGAGCAGTAGAGGAAGGAAAGAGAGGAGAGAACAGAGTGAGGATATAGCTAGGAGGTAAAACCCAGCAGGATGTGGTAATCGACGGGGTGAGAGTGCAGCACTGGGGGGCCAAGTTGACTTCTAGTTTTCTGACTCAGGTAATCAACGGTCCTACCAAGGGAAGATGGGATGGGAGCCAGGTTGTGTTGGCTTCAGACAGGAGGAGAGACACCTTGCATTTTAACAGGTGGGAGATGGAATGGACGGGCTTGAGTTCAAATACATTTAGAGGTGGTTGTGTGGTAGGAAGAAGAGGGCATTTGTACCTGGTGATTTTGGTTTTCTGTGTGCAGTAGAAGACAAGCAAGCAAGGAGGGATGGAGTTGGAGCTTTGAGGAGCAGGAAGGTCTGAAGTAGTCACTGTTGAGAAAGGAATGAGAGCACAAAAGAGGATCACCGAGCAATGTTGGAGGCCCAGATGAATGTGGAAGCTGTATCATCTTTATTTTTAGTATCTTTTCTTATACTAAAGCTTTTAATTTTTATGTAGTCAAATCTATCAACTTTTCTTTTATAGCTTCTAGGCTTCATGGCATGCTTTAAAAAGCTTTCCTGTACATAGCAGTTTAAAACAAACAAACAACAAAACAAGGCAGGGCCATATGTGCTAATATAAACAATATCCAAGATATATATTAAGCGAAATAGCACAGCAAGTCCACATCAACTATATGCTTGCAGACACACAGGCTGGTCAGGAAGATTGTACAAAGACTGTAAAGGGCTGCCTCTGGGGAGCTCACTGGTGGGAGTGGATATTATGGAAGCCACAGGCAAGGGAGCAGAGGATCTGAGCAAGAGGGACTCAAGGCAAGGACGCCACGGGCCAATGGGAGAGGGAGCAGACATGTTTCATAGAGCAATTCCTGATCCCAAGAAAAGAGATCACCCGGGATCAGAGGAGAGTACATAGTACATAGGACATAGCACATCTTGTATGAAAGTTTGAATGGACCTATTATGTATTAAGTTACAAAAAGGTTAAGTAGCATTCACAAGGGCATACAGGGTGTTGCCTTCTGTTCTAGGGCCTCATTAACCTTCACCAGTATGCTATGCCACTTCTCACAACATCATACTAAGTGGAAAAGTAGGACACAAAGCTGTTTATAGTATGAACACAATTTTGTAAAGATAAAAATATATATATGTGTGTATGTATATATGTGTATGTATATATTTATAGGTCGTATATTTTTAGGAAGACACCAGAAAGATAGACACTAAAATGTTAACAGTAGTTATCTGAGTGGGATTTTTAAAATGTTTTTCTAGATTTTTCTACAATTACCATTTATATTAACAGAAAAGAATGTTATTTAAAATAGTCACTGGAATGGGCAAGCATCAAAGACATTTTACAAAAATAGACTTTCTGGAAAAAGATACGTTGGCAGCATACTCTGAGAATTTGAATAAACAAAAAAGTATTCTGCTTGATTCATGGGGTAACAGTGGAAAGAACGTGAGGTTTGGAAGACCTGGTTTCAGGCTACTTAGAAAAGTGTTAACCCTGTAAGCCTCCGTGTCCTTATATAAAATGAATGTGAAAATAATAAAACTTGCTTCACATGCTTACTATGCAGACCAAGTGAGCCAATGAAGTCTAAAAAAAATCTGCCAATTAAACCATGTAAGTTTAATATCATTATTAATTCTACCCTTTTCTCTTTTATGAATGCATTGGCAGATAACTCGATTCAAAATTAAATTGTGATTGTAAAATCCAATGCCAGTTCTTGATTAACCAGTAACTTTGGTTTCATAAAACAAACATTCATTAAAATCAGGCTATGGCTTAAATTATTGAGCCATAAAAATAGAATGAATATCTCAAGTTTCCTCATATTCCAACTCAAAAATCATTGTTGTGTACAATTCAAGAGTACTGCTTCCCTGACCAGAAGCCCTCATGCCCAATCCCAGGGTTCCATGGTCTTTCTGGAAGCCAAGGCCATGTTCTCTGCTTGCCCACAGCTATTTGAGGCTTCCAGCATCCTCTGCTCACAATGATACATGATCCTTTCCATATCAAACCAAAAGACAGACCTAATTTTCTAAAATGCCTACTCCTATAACCCACATCCCTTCTTCCCTCTTGCCTCACTGTGGAGGTGCCCCTCTTCCTGCTGAGGCCAGCCTCTTTGATGGATTGCTGTCCGGGGCCTTCCCACCTTTTAAAGCCATCATCCCCTTGGACCTTAGTCATCAGTTCATCCCTAGACAAGACTGAACCTCCCAGTCTCCACTCTTGCCCACCTACTCCATCCCTATATGCAGCCAGAATTATCTTTTTTAATTTTAAGTTGAGATATAGCTCAGCTGGCATGGCTCAGTGGTTGAGCATCAACCTATGAGCCAGGAGGTCACGGTTTGATTCCCAGTCAGTGCACATGCCCTGGTTTTGGGCTCAATCCCCAGTCGGGGGGGAGGGGGAGGAGGGGTGCAGGAGGCAGCTGATAGATGTTTGTCTCTCATCATTGATATTTCTATCTCCCTCTCCTTTCCTCTCTGAAATCAATAAAAATATATATTTTTTTAAAGTTGATATATAATTCAGATACCACAGAATTTTACATTCTCATCAGCAAAGTATGAGAGTTTTGCTTTCCTTGATGGGACTGTTAGACCCAAGGGGATGATGGCGTTTAAGTCTTTGATCCCTCTGGAGTTCATGTTTTGTATATGGTATGAGGTAGGACTCCAACTTCATCTTTTGCATATGGATATCCAATGTCCCAGCACCATTTGTTAAAAAGACTACTCTTTCCCCATTTAAATGGTCTGGGTGTCCTTGTCGAAAATGAACTAACCATAGATATGGTATATGGGTTTCTTTCTGGACACTCAATCCTGTCCCAGGTCTATATTTCAATCCTTATGCCACTCCACACTATCTTAATTACTGTAGATTTGTAGTAAGTTTTGACAGACCTGTCTTTGTAGACTATCTTCATTTTACAATCGCAACAACAATCTCCATTTGCAAAATCCAAAGAACACTTTTTTCCCCCAGTTCCCATCTAATTAGAGCTTGTGTTTTGTTTTTGTTTGTTTGTTTTTATCTGAGGATATTGATTTTCAGAGAGAGTGGAAGAGAGAGGGAAAGACAGAGAGAAATATAAATGTGAGAGAAACCCATCGATTGGGTGCCTCCTGCACATGCCCTGACCAGAGCCCGGGCCAGGGAGGAGCCTGCAACCGAGGTACGAGGTACGTGCCCTTGACCAGAATTGAACCCAGGCCCCTTTGGCCCCCAGGCTGACACTCTATCCACTGAGCCAAACTGACTAGGGCTAGAGCTTGTGTTTTTAGTAATGTTTTCCACAGCTCATACTCTGATGTGCATGAAACTCTTCCCTTGTTCTCCATGGTACCAAGATTTCCTGGTTTTCCTTTTCCTTTTCATTTTTGCTTCCTTAGCTGGCTTCTTCTCAACCTGTGTGTTAGATGTTGGGGTCCTCGGGGCAGGTGAAGAGCTCCTTGGTCCTCTGCACTCTCTCCTTCAGTAGTCTCCTCCTTCCCCATGCCTCTAGGGCAGGAATTTCACCCGGATGCCAACATAACTTCCAACTCTCTGACCTCCAGATGTTTAGCAATATTTATAGTGACCTCAGACTTAACATGTCCCAAATCCACCCCTGACCATTCCTGCAAACCTGATAAATAACACCATCGTGCTTTTGGTTGTGGCCAAAGCCAGAATCCTGAGAATAATCCTTGACTATGCTTTTTCGCACTCTAACCAATGACCAAGCCCTGGCAGCCTGGTTTTTTAAATGCCCCAGCCACTTCTTTCCTGTCTCTGTGGTCACCATCCTCATTTTCCTCACTGACTTCTTGCACCCCCCACCCCATCCTATGCTTCACAATGAGACCTCCCTTTAATCCATCCTACTACCTCATTTGAATATTTATGCGGTCGCAACTATATGCCAGAAGGATCTTTTAAAAGTACATAGACAATCATAACATTCCTCTGCCTCTAATCCTTTGAAAGTTTTCCATCGTCATTAGGATAAAACATAACATTATCAACGAGGTCTCAAAGCCCTGTGCACCTGCCCTGTCTCTTCAGCATCACATTAAGAGCCGTATTCCCTCCTTGTCTACCGTAGAGGCACTCCACACCATTCCTGGAATGAGCAGCATCTTCTCCAGCTTCTGGTCTTTGCAACCTCTGCCTGGGATGTTCTTCTTGACCTTCTCTTCCAGCCAATTCCTGTTCTTCCTTAAGATCTTGGCTTGAACCTCCCTTCCTGCTGTCCCCAGAGCAGGGTGTTTCTCCTATTATTCACACCACACCACCTGTTCTTTTTTATGGCTACATCACGCCTATCATCACATGTTGGACATCCATCCACCCACCGGACTCATGAAGGTGGCATTTGGTCCTGTCTTGTCCACCCACCATATATGCCAGCAATGCTGGCACAAGGTCTTCTCATTGTGAGGGATTAATAAATACTTATCAAATAAGTTTAAAAGGCTTGAAAGTGATTTATCTAGCCAACACCCTCATTTTACAGACAAAAACACCAAAACAGCCCTAACCGGTTTGGTTCAGTGAATACAGCGTCAGCCTGCGGACTGACCAAATGAGCTGTAAAGGTCCCAGGTTCGATTCCGGTCAAGGGCATGTACCTTGGTTGTGGGCACTTTCCCAGTGGGGGGTGTGCAGGAGGCAGCTTCGATGTTTCTCTCTCATTGATGTTTCTAACTCTCTATCCCTCTCCCTTCCTCTCTATAAAAAATCAATAAAATATATTTTTTTAAAAACCACCAAAACAAACAAAAAACAACTGTAGCCCAGATGAATATTCCTATTTCCCAGGAGACCAGAGTTTTAGTTGTTTATGCAGGATTTTGACCTTGGAATGCTTAAGGAGGCATTAATAGATAGACATGGCTATAGAGACACATACACACTCCAAAATACACCTGCTAGGAAACTCATAAATAGGAACAAACTATTCTGACCATGTTCCCACCTCCTCCCTTGATAATGTTTCCCAGATTGCTGCCCTAGAGAGATTTTACTGTTAATTCATTCTCGCTCTGCTGGTCAGCCAAGGGCATGGTATGATGGCATGGGGCATTCTATTTAAGGACTTCAGGAGTGAGGCTAGAGGTTAGTTCCAAGAGGCAAACATCAATATTCATCATTCACTTGAGATTTATGAAGGACCTGGGAGGTGCTGAGGCCCTGGACTGGGGCACTGAAGAGGATCCAAGCATGAACCAAATGTGGTTGTTTGACCAAATGAGCTGTAAAGGTCCCTTTTGGCCCCAAAAGGCTGTGCCTGTGCAGTTCCTGGGCAGGGGCTTATCTGGGCAAAAGAGTATGGAAGATGATTCTGATAGCTGTGAACACGCTCATGTGGGGCAGCCTATCAGAAAGCAACGGCTTTCTCTCAGGTTGGTGGGACAGATGCATAGGACAGCAGCAGAGTGTGTGCATATGCGCGTGTGCATGTGTGGATGTACCTCAGGGAAGCTGGAGGGGAAAGGGGAGAACCAGCCTGGAGGAAGAAATGATACCTGACTGGGGGCCTCTACTCTTCTAGTATGAAGGAGAGACATCTTGAGGGTCTAAGCCTCTGGAAGTGCAGCTTGTGGAGGTCCAAAGGTCATGGGCATCTGAGCACCATCCCTCTGCCCCATCCTTACCACCTGGTGTTGTGGAAAAAAAAGAATACCTGCTCCCATTTTTAAAGGGTCTGTCCTGGTGTCAGAAGTTCATCAAAGAGGAAATAAAAACAAATAAACATCTATACAGTACTTGACAATTTATAAAACACGTTCACGTATATTATTCAATAATGGGGGCAGTGTAGCTGGGTCAAATTCCAGTTCTGCAGCCAACCAATTATGTGAATTTAAACAAATTATGTACTTCTCTGAGCTTCAGTTTCCTCATCCCTAAGTTAGGGTTAGAGATCACTTCTAACTGGCTCAGAGGTTGGTGATTCAATGTGGTTAAGTGCAGCACAATGTCTGACACGAGGATGCACTCTATACAATTGCTGATTATTATTATTATTTAGCCTTCGTAACATCTTTGCAAATAGGTATTATCCCCATATTCCACTTGAGGAAACTAAGGCACAGAGAGGGTAAGTGATTCACTGGGAGTCTCCCAGCTCTGTGCTGCAATGCTGCTCCTTCCAGAGACCACAGCGACATTACTGCTACAGGGTTCCAAGGACATTTATGGGTACTTGCGCACAGGGCAGAGTTAAAGGGCCTCTGAATTGGGCTTGGAGGGCAGAGAGCCGAGCTGGCTGGCTTTGTGTTTTCAGGTTCTGCACTATGGAGTTGCAAACTCCAGCTTCCCTTAGCTCTGCTCCTCCCAGGCTGCTGCTCTCCTTCCCTTTAAGCATGCTTCCTCCTAGAAGTTTCCACTACCATCTGCTCTGAACCCTGTGTCTGCTTGCAGCCTTCTCTACCTGCCCAAGTTACTCATTGCCCAGTTCAAAGACCTCCTCTCAGGATTTGGCGCTTCCCCACAAGCTCTGTTCTTCCACACCCCGTCTGTCTCAATTCTTCTCCATTCCCCCAGCCTCATCATGGGCCCCTGTGCATCTACACACCCTTCAAAGGCGGTTGCTCCCCAGAGACATGCTCTTGGTCCTGTCTACTGGTCACCCCTCAAATCTTCATTCCCACCAATCACCTCTTCTCTTTGCTCCAAGCCCATTTTTCTTTCTCTTTTCCTTTAATTTCAATCACACAGAAAAGTAAAGAAAATTATGACACCAATGTACTACTTACCCAGCATTATCGAATCTTAACTTTGGCAGAGTTGAAACTCCTTGCTCATCCTTCTCCAATTCCATTCTGTTTCCTCATTCCCAAAGTGTTCCTACTCTTCTGCATTTGCTCTTTATCATTCTCCTGCATGATTTTTATAACATTTACTCATATGTGCATTTGCGGTGTCTTCATGTTTTCAAATGGCATATAAATAGTAGCACCATTTCTGCTCCTTGCTCTTTTTCCCTTATATCCCAACCAGAAGCTGAACTCCCACTTACTTGTTTATAGTGTGTCCAACATTTATACGTTTTCAGGGCTATCCATGTTGACAGAATGTAAACCACTGATTTGTGTCCCAATTTATTTGGCCATCTTCCTGTAGGTAGACACTTAGGTTGTTCCCAACTTTTTACAATTACAAACAGATTATTCAGTGCTTCAGTGACTAAGCTAGTTTACATGTCTGTGTGCATATGCCTAGAAGTGAAATTGCTGGGCTGAGGGTATGCACATTTTAAACTCTATTTCCAAACGTGAGCTCCGTAGCAGTGAAAATTACACCTTCGGCACCAGGAAGGAGTGCCCCAAGCAGCGCCCTCTACTTGCCAGCCTGTGTTCTCAGACTTCTCCATATTTGCCAAATAGTCTTTCATATGTTTGCTGGTCATTCACATTTTCTATTCTGTGGAATGTCAATTCACGTCTTTGTCCACTTTTCCACTGGGTTACCTGTCTCCTTCAGTATAGATTTGTACTAGTTCTTTATTTACTCTTATTAATCATTTCTTGTCAGTCTTCTGCATCACAAATATCTGCTTAAGCCTGTGGACAGTCTTTTTATTTATAGTGACATCTTTTGTTGACAACATCGACAATTTTATTAATATCTTCCTTTATTTTCATGCTTTTGGTGTCATATTTAAGACTTTTGTCTACCCTCTAAGACAGCAGTTCTCAACCTGTGGGTCGCGACCCCTTTGGCAGTTGAACGACCCTTTCACAGGGGTCGCCAAAGACCATCCTGCATATCAGATATTTACATTACAATTCATAACAGTAGCAACATTACAGTTATGAAGTAGCAACAAAAATAATTTTATGGTTGGGTCACAACATGAGGAACTGTATTTAAAGGGCCAGAAGGTTGAGAACCACTGCTAAGATCACACAGGTGTTCTCTCATATTTCCCTCTAAACGTTTTAAAGTTCTGTTTTTCACAGTTAGGTCTTTAATACATTTTTAGTTAAGGTATAAAGTAAGCTTTTTATGTTATTTTTCCCTATGGGAAACCAGTTGCTTCAGCATCATTTCCTGAAGAATCCATTTTAGTTTGGGTTCCACAGAAACAGGCTCCAGAGATAAGGATCCAAGAGCAAATTGTTTCTTTGGAAGGGACCTCTGGTAGCCCTGGGTCAGGAAGGTGAGATGGGAATTTCTCTTACTATCCCCCAAATACTTCTGTGCATATGAAGGGATATTTGTTCTCTTTTTTTAAATCCTCACCCGAGGATATTTTTTCCAAAGTATACGTGGGTGTAGGGCCAGCCTGTTCCACCTCTCCACTCTTCCTAACAGTCTTGATGTGGCTTCTTTTTAAAAAAATATATATTTTATTGATTTTTTACAGAGAGGAAGGGAGAGGGATAGAGAGTTAGAAACATCGATGAGAGAGAAATATCAATCAGCTGCCTCCTGCACACCTCCCCACTGAGGATGTGCCCGCAACCAAGGTACATGCCCTTGACTGGAATCAAACCCGGGACCTGTCAGTCCGCAGGCCAATGCTCTATCCACTGAGCCAAACCGGTCAGGGCTGTGGCTTCTTTTTATATTCATAGTGATAGGACTTCTGTTTAGCTAGATTTCAGGTGGTTCTGAATGACGGTTGTTCTGTAGTTTAGTTGTAGCTTTCAGTGGTTGTGGGAGGTTCTGAGGATTGATTTACTTACACCGCCATCTTGACTGGAAGCCCTAGCTTCCATTTCTAGCATTTCTAAGGGTTTGAGGCTACAGGGTTTTCAGATTGTTTGGTCCACTTGGAGGCTGTAACCAAAAGTGCCCAGTAGCCCCAGATCTCTCCCCCAGGAGTCCAGCTGGCACCTCACCAGAAACAGAAGACAACTTTGCCAGTACTCATCTGCTCCCTGCACATGGTGCCTTTAATATCTCGGATGACAAATACACATAATCTGGGCCCAACCCTCCTTCCTAGCTTCATTTCCCCTGAGCCTTACTCCCTTCCCAATCCCTATCCCAACCTCTCACTGTTTTCAGAACAAGACTCTCATGTTTCTGGGCATTTCCAAAATTAATTTTTTCTCTTGTGCCCTCAGCTATAAAACTTCTCCCAGGCTGCCCTAGCTGGTTTGGCTCAGTGGATAAAACATCGGCCTGTGGACTGAAGGGTCCTGGGTTCAATTCCAGTCAAGGGCACGTGCCCAGGTTTCGGGCTCCATCCCCAGTGTGGGGCATGCAGTGCAGGAGGCAGCTAATCAATGATTCTCTCTCATCGTTGATGTTTCTCTCCCTCCCCTCTCCCTTCCTCTCTAAAATCAATAACAATATATATATTTTTTAAACAAACTTCTTCACGGCATTGCTCATGAGTTACCTCCTCTGTAAGTTTCCTCACCACCTCGAAAGAGTCCTTCACTTCCTTCCTAGTGCTGCCTAGTGCCACCTCAGCGAGCATTCTCACTCTGGTTGTTGGGGAGTCTCTCCTCTGTGAAACTGGGGCAAAGCCCCACTGTGTGTGCCACAATCCAGGAGGTGGTGTATGTCAACCCACCATGAGTGCCTTCCCTCAGAAAGTGGTTGGAAAGTGAGACCCCCCTCCCTCCCCCCCGCACCACCACATAAACAGAAGGCCCTCAGCCCCACAATGAGTGGCCAAGGCTGAGCGGACCCGGGAATGAGAAGCCCACCACGCTGCATTTGCAGAAGTAGGAGCAGGCGTGGGGGGGGGTTCTTAGCAGAGACCCCCGAGGAGTGAGTGACTGGAAGGTGGCCAAGTGCAGCCCGCAGGAGAAGGAACTGGGTGAAGGGGAGATCTGCTTGGCCACTCCTCCAGATGGCAGCACCCAGGACACAAAGCCCCACCTGTCAGGCCTTCCACGCAAATCCTCTGCATGGTTCTCCCAGGCCTGGCCCTGTGCCCGCTGCCAGCAGCTGCCACCCTCCTTCACTTAGCGGCCTTTGGTCTTCTCCTGGGGACAGCTGCACCACACCAGTGGGTGGAAAGTGGCTCATTACAGGCCTCCCAGCTCTGGTTCCTAATAGCAACCTTCAAATCGCTGGGATCTCTCCAGAAGCCGGCAGCAGAGAGTGGCCCCACGGCATCTGGGTGTCCCTGATCTGAGTTACAAGCAAAGGACTAGTGCTTCCAGCTGACCAGTTGACCAGGGGCTTTCTTCAAGAACCCCTCCATCCTCTGAGCTCCCTGAGTCAGCTCCACACTAGCCATACCCAGAACCCTTGTCCTCTCTCTGTAGAGCCTTCTGGGCAGCCTGCAGGCAAACCAGACAGCAAGACAATAAACCAAACAAGCAGAGTGAATGACTAAAGAGAAACACAAAACACACATATTTTTGCCACTTAATGGTGATACCAACTAATTGTACACACACACACACACACACACACACACACACACACACACACACACATATATAATGTATATAAGCAGGTATATATAAATACATGTATACTTATATGACTGTATAATGTAAATAAAATTTTTGGCTGTGACCTGGCATATGAGAGAAGTCAGTTTCCCTGGAGTAAAGTCAGTGACTTCATCTGTATTTCCACAAGGAGCCTTGACACAAACCACGAGGACAGAGAGTGAGGATTGTCAACAAAATGAGCCCTCATGTATCCTAGGCCTGGCTCTCAGCAGAGAGATGTCAAATGAGTGACTCGTGATAGGTACATGGGAAGCATCACCAAGAAACTTAAAGATACCATCATCCTTTGCTATACACACATGGAGAATGGTCTGGAGCCATGCTGCATTTCATCTGATCTTAGATGTGAACTCTCTAGGGCAGTGGTTCTCTACCTCGGCTGCACATTAGAATCACCTGGGAATCTTTTTAAAGCCCTGATTTCTGGGCCTCATCCTCCGGAAATTCTGTTTCTTTATTATGGGGTGGGGCCACAACATTAGTAACAAAGAAACAGAATTTCCGGAGGCTGAGGCCCAGAAATCAGGATTTTAAAAAGATTCCCAGGTGATTCTAATGTGCAGCCAAGGTTGAGAACCACTGCTCTAGGGTGAGGGGGTTCTTGAACTTTGTGTCCTTGAACTTTGCCTGGTGCAAAATGGATGCTTAAGTGCTTGAGAATAAATTTCATATATTTTACATTTCTCAGCAAGCTCAGCAAAGAGTCAGATGTCTCCACCTAAAAAAGGCAGAAACCTTTACTAAGTAATCTGATGGGGGAAGTGAGAGAGCCCAGCAGAAGACGTCACCTCCACTTTCAGATCATCCTTCCCACCAGGTGACGAAGTCCTGGGAAAACTGCCCAAGCTGAGACGGGTCGGACAACTGTGCAGCAGCTAAGGAGATCATGTCTTTTTCATTATTTAATGTTCCACCGTTCAGAAGCAACGTTTTAATTTATTTCCTTCTTTTTCCTATGCTTTCTTTTTGTCTTTATTTTACCAATAAATAAAATCTTTAAAAAACAACCAGATAGTTAGACCATATTCCAGATAAACTTTTTAAATGTCATTCCCCCCATAGTTAACGTCACATTATTAAAAATGATAGACATATACTTTTACATTACTGCATAATATTCCATCCTATGGATGTATATCCAACAACTATTTCCTTTATTCCTACTATGTGATGGGCAATTTTCAAGCCCGGGGTATATCAGAAATTATTCATCCACCTTCTGTAGAACGTTTAGATTGTTCACAATTTCTCACTATTAAACTAACACTATGATAGACATATTTGTATGTAAGAGGGCTTTATATACGTATTTCAAGTTATTTTCTTAGGAGAGATTCTCAGAAGTTGAATTACTGGGTCAAACAGGAACAATCTTTTTAAGATTCCTGACATGTTGTGCCAAACTGCCTTTCTCTATCAGAAGAGTGCCTATTGTACATCCTGACATTATTCAATTTTGTCACTAGAAAAAAAGGTATAAATATTATATATATATTTAAAATGTATTAATCTTATTAATTTGTTTACTTACTAGTTTTCTTATGTTTTTGAAGTGTTCCTTCCTTTGTGACTCATCTATTCATATCCATTTTTCTATTGGAGTCCATGCTGACTTAAAGGTTTGTATAAGTTCTCTAAGTAGAGTAAGATATTTACTCTATCACTTTTCGAAACATATTATCTCTTTCTTACATAATATCTAGTATTTGTACCCTTTTGTTAATTTTAATAAAGATCATCAAAATCATACATGAATATAGTTTGAAAAGCAAATGATAGCACTATCAAGAAAGTGAGAAGATAACCAACAAAAGTGGGAGAAAATATTTGTAAATCATATATTTGATCGGAGTCTAGTATCCAGAATACATAAAGAACTTTTACAACTCAGCAACACAAAGGAAAACAATCCAATTAAAAAACAGGTAAAGGATACAAATAAACATGCATCTAAACATGTATACTGGCTAATAAGCACATGAAAAGATAGTCAACATCATTAGCCATTACAGAAAGGCAAATCAAAACCACGCTGAGCCCTAGCTGGCTTAGCTCAGTCTCAGAGGACTGAAGGGTCCTAGGTTTGATTCCTGATTCTGGTCAAGGGCAGGGTCCACCCTCACCCTGATAGGGCATGTGTGGTTGGCAACCAATCCATGTTTCTCTCTCACATTAATGTTTCTCTCTCACTGTCTCTCTCCATCCCTTCCACTCTTTCTAAAAATCACTGGGAAAAATATCCTCAGGAGAGGATTAACAAGAAATAAAAAATAATAAAAGCAGTGTTTCCAAATCCACTTCGTATAATTTAAAACGCACACACACAAAACCAGGATGAAATACCACTTCATACCCACTAGAAAAATAATTTTTAGAAAATAACAGATGCTGACAAAGAAGTGGAGGAATTAGAGCCCTTGTACATTGTTGGTGGGAATGTAAAATGGTACAGTCACAGTGAAAAACACTTTGGTAATTCCTCAGAAAGTTAAACATAGAATTACCATCTGACCCAGTAATTACACTCCTAAGGATATACCCAAAAGAACTAAAAACAGGTATTCCAACAAGTACTTGAACATTCATGTTCATAACATCACTATTCTCAACAGCCAAAAAGTAGAAGTAACCCAAATGTCCTTTTATAATTGCGTGGATAAACAAAGGTGGCATTATTCGTGCAATGGAATAATACTCAGCCATAAAAAGGAATGAAGTACTGACACATACTACAACATGGATGAACCTCAAAAACATCATGCTAAGTGAAGGAAGCTGACACAAAAGGTCACATATTGAGTGATTCCATTTGCAGAAAACTTCTAGAATAAATTCACTAGAATAAATCCACAGAGAAGCAGACCACTGGTTGCCAGGAGCTGGGGGTTGGGGTGGACGGAGACAGAGGAATGGGGAGGGACTGCTTAATAGTTATGTGGTTTCTTTTGGCAGGGGAATAAAAATGTCTTGGAACTAGACAGAGTAGTGGCTGCACAACACTGTGAATGTACTAAATGCCACTGAATTGTACACTTTAAAATGGTTAATTTTATGTTACATGAATTTTTACCTCAATAAAAAAAATCAAGTGGTAAGGACAGCTTCTAATATGCACTATCAGTCGTTTTATCCCCTTCCATTCTCCCAATTCTACTTCCCAAAGGCAGTCTTGCTTTCAATATTTCTAATTAATATACGTACCCTCTATCTTTATTTACTAATTTTAAATATTCTTAATGATTTCCTATTATGACAGATATATAATTCCCTTAGATACAACCACCTTCCCTTCCTCACATTCTCAATATGGTTATACAAATATTTCAGTTAAGTAATCAGTGTTTAAATTATAACTATACTAGAGGCCCAATGCATGAAATTCATGCGGGGGCAGAGCCCCTCAGCCCAGCCTGCACCCTCTCCAATCCAGGACCGCTAGCTCCTAACCACTTGCCTGCCTTCCTGCCTGATCGCCCCTAACCACTCTACCTGCCTGCCTGCCTGCCTGACTGCCCCTAACCACTTGCCTGCCTGCCTGATTGCCCCTAACTGCCTCTGCTTGCCAGCCTGATCACCCCCTAGTTGGTCCCCTGCCAGCCTGGTCACCCCCTAACTGGTCCCCTGCTGGCCTGATCACCCCCTGACTGCCCCTCGGCTGGCCTGGTCACCCCTAACTGCTCCCCTGCCGACTTGGTCACCCCCTAACTGCTCCCCTGCTGGCCTGCCTAATTGCCCCTAACCACTCTACCTGCCTGCCTGATCGCCCCTAATTGCCTCTGCTTGCCGGCCTGGTCACCCCCTAACTGCCCCCCTGCTGGCCTGGTTGCCCCCTAACTGTTCGGAAGGAAGTCGGACATCCGGAAGATGTCAGTTGATCCAGTCTAATTAGCATATTACCCTTTTATTAGTATAGATCAGTGGTTCTCAACCTTCCTAATGCTGCGACCCTTTAATACAGTTCCTCATGTTGTGGTGACCCCCAATTTCATTGTTACAGATTGAACATAATTAAAGCATAGTGATTAATCACAAAAACAATATGTAATTATATGTTTTCCAATGGTCTTAGGCGACCCCTGTGATAGGGTCGTTCGACCCCCAAAGGGGTCACGACCCACAGGTTGAGAACCGCTGGTTTAGCTAAATGTCATTCAGCACATAGCCAAGTGGAATACTATGATTACATTTTCCATTCTTGTTCAATTTTTTTATTACTTTTTTGGAGTTAATAATTCCTTTGTTGAGAGACCAAGATGGCGGCATAGGTAAACACCGCAGACTGCTGCCGCAAACAACCACTTCAAAAATACAACTAAAAGACGGAACGGACATCACCCAGAACCGCAGGAAGGCTGGCTGAGGAGAGACTCTTCAACTAGAAGGAAAAATAACAGCACACCGAGGCTCAGAGGAGGCGCAGTGTGGAAAATACTCAGGTGCGGAGGTGCGCGCGCAAAGCGGGCTGGTGGCTGAGAGCGCGGTTGTCGTTTTCGGTCAGGGGGGAGTCTCAGACTCTGAGCTCCAGATACGGGCGAATCGCTGGGGACTCGGACCCAAACGGGAGAAGCGGGAGTGTCTGGCATCAGTTGGAAGGCAGCTTTCCCTCCGAGGTTTGCAGCGGTTCCGGGGGTTCTGAGAAGCAGAGCCTCTGGGAACGGGACTGAGAGGGGCCATAACCGCTCCCTCCCCCCGCCCTGTTGAGCCCGCCCCGCCCAAGCCCTGCGCAGAGCCATTTGCCAGATCGCCTCAGGCAAAGGCTAGATTAGCACCTCCCCAGAGGACAGAAGTTTTCCGCGGCAGACACAGCTGATTCACACAGCCAGTCGGCCTGGTGGTCAAATCCCTCTAGTATTAACTACAACAATCAAGGCTCAACTAGAACAAGACTGCGCACAAAGACCACTAGGGGGTGCACCAAGAAAGCATAAAAAATGCGGAGACAAAAAAACATGACAGAAATGGAGGATATAGAGCTAAAAAACGCAATTTTGAGGGCTTGCAATAAACTTTTGGAGAGCTTCACGAAAACTAATGAGACCCTCGATGCTATGATAAAGAAACTAGAAATTAAGCATACACGCTCTGAAATAAAGAATATTACACCCAATAGCAGACCAGAGGAGCGCAAGAATCAAGCCAAAGATTTGAAATGCGAAGAAGCAAAAAACACCCAACCGGAAAAGCAAAATGAAAAAAGAATCCGAAAATACGAAGATAGTGTAAGGAGCCTCTGGGACAGCTTCAAGCGTACAAACATCAGAATAATTGGGGTGCCAGAAGATGAGAGACAGCAAGATATTGAAAACCTATTTGAAGAAATAATGGCAGAAAACTTCCCCCACCTGGTGAAAGAAATGGACTTACAGGTCCAAGAAGCGCAGAGAACCCCAAACAAAAGGAATCCAAAGAGGACCACACCAAGACACATCATAATTAAAATGCCAAGAGCAAAAGACAAAGAGAGAATCTTAAAAGCAGCAAGAGAAAGAGACTCAATTACCTACAAGGGAATACCCATACGACTGTCAGCTGATTTCTCAACAGAAACTTGGCAGGCCAGAAGGGAATGGCAAGAAATATTCAAAGTGATGAATACCAAGAACCTACAACCAAGATTACTTTATCCAGCAAAGCTATCATTCAGAATTGAAGGTCAGATAAAGAGCTTCACAGATAAGGAAAAGCTAAAGGAGTTCATCACCACTAAACCAGTATTATACGAAATGCTGAAAGGTATCCTTTAAGAAGAGGAAGAAGAAAAAGGTAAAGATACAAATTGTGAACAACAAACATGCATCTATCAACAAGTGAATCTAAGAACCAAGTGAATAAATAATCTGATGTACAGAATGAACTGGTGATTATAATGAATCAGGGACATAGAAAGGGAATGGACTGACTATTCTTGGGGGGGAAAGGGAAATGGGAGATGCAGGAAGAGACTGGACAAAAATCGTGCACCTATGGATGAGGACAGTGGGTGGGGAGTGAGGGCGGAGGGTGGGGCGGGAACTGGGAGGAGGGGAGTTATGGGGGGGGAAAAAAAGAGGAACAAATGTAACCTGAACAATAAAGATTTAATTAAATAAAAAAAAAATAATTCCTTTGTTATTCTACATACACGTTCTGAACTTTCCCCAAATACTCTACCAGGTAAGATATTCTGGGGGGTGTCATGTTTCCAGAAGGCACCCCTCGCTCCACTTTTCCCAAATCTCATGCTCTCCTCATCCTCTTGTCCTGCTGAAGTGCATCCTCCAGGAAAAAAGGATTCTCAGAGATAACTGTTTTTTGCATCTTAGATTATCTGAGAACACTTTTGTTATGCCGTCCCACTTTATTCGTCATTCGGCTGGGTAAGAAATAACAGATTGAAAGTCATTTCCCCCTGGAATACTGAAGGCATGCACAACTAGCAGCCAGTGTCAACTCTTGAAAAGTTCAGTGCCATCCAATACTCATTCCTTTTCCTCTCTGGAAGCTTGTAGAATCCTCTCATTTACCCTGGTGTCCTGAAATTTCACAGTGCTGTACCTTGGGGTGCCTTATGGCATTCCCTGTTCTGGGCACGGGTGCTCTGAAGATGTGTTCTCCGTACAACTTCTTTGATTCCCTCACTTCTGATGTCGCCATTTCTTTCTAGAACTCTAAACATTCTGATGCTGAACCTTCTGAATTGATTGTCCAGGTCTCTTATCTGTTCTCTGTACTTTTTGCTACTTTGTAAGAGATTTTCTTGACTTTATCTTCTCTGACTTTATTTTCTAATGAAATTTTGAGTTCCCTGCCTTTTTGAACTCTAGAGAATACTATAGGGAAGTTTCTGAAGTTTTCTTCTGAACGGGCATTGTCTTTGTTTCTTACACACTGCTTTTCCCTGAGTGTTTATTTGAGCTCTTTTGTTCATGCAGAGGCTTGCCTTTCCTTGTAAGTCAGCTAATCCTTGGTTAGCTGTTTATATGAATGACAAAAGCTCTGAAAAGTTAATTGGAGGTTCTGTGTGGAAGTCCCAGTGGTGGAACTCATCAACTGGTAAATTTTATTTTGAGGGGGGTGAGGGTGGGGAGCCACCTCTCTCACTGGGCCTCCCAATCAGACTGTGGAGGGTTCTGCTCTGAGGCCTTGGGTTTCTCCAGAGAAGCATCTTCTGATCACCCACCTGGGAGGTAAATGCACTTGGCTCATCTAGATGGACTGAAAGTTCTAGACTCACTCCCTTGTTTTCAGTACTGCGGTACCCTACCCTCTGCCACACAGAATTCTGAATTAGGAAGCTGATCCAGGTCAGTTTCTCCAATCTGGTCCACAGCTGCTGGATAAATAATCTGGCTGCTGAAATGTGTGTGTGTGTGTGGGGGGGGGGGGTCCAGTTCTTACATACTGATATCCTCACTATCTGACTTTAGTCCTGCCTCCTTTATTCCCACCCCCACCAACATGCCTCCAAGCTCAAACCCATCTGGGCCCAGCAGGACATATTTGCTCTCCTCCTGTCAGCATCTCTTTCTATATGGTCTTTTTTTTTTTTTTTTTTTTTTTTTTTTTATCCTCACCTGAGGACATTTTTCCATTGATTTTTAGAGAGAGTGGAAGAGAAAAGGAAAGACAGAGAGAAATATTGATGCGAGAGAAACACATCGATTGGTTGCCTCCTACACAGGCCCTGACCAGGGCCGGGGCCAGGGAGGAGCCTGCAACCGATGTGCCCTTGACCAGAATCGAACCTGGGACCCTTCAGTCCACAGGCCAACGCTCTATCCACTGAGCCAACCCGGTTAGGGCAGAAATATATATATTTTTAAATGTGTTTTGATATTTAGTAGGGCAAGCTTCTCCTCGCTGCAATCTTTTTTCAAAGTTTTAAAGTTACTCTCACTCATTTATTCTTCCCAGTAAATTTTAGAAAAACGTAAGTTCCAAAATAAATCCTACTGAGGTTTTGGTTATATGAAATGGGAAAAGTATAAATTAACAAGGAAAAGCCGACAATCTCTACAAATTCCATAGTTTCCACTAGAAACAAGTACCTCTCTCCATTAATTCATCTACTTTATCTCTCAGTAGAGTTTTATAATTTTGATCAGGACCCCTCTGCCTAAAATATCTCACCCCATGAGTCACTACTTATCCTTTACCATACTTTGCATTTATAATATTCATCATTTTAATAAGAATAAGAAAAGCAGCTAATATTTAGAGTGCTCACTAGGTGCCAGGTACTATCCTAAGTCATTTTATAAGCATCATCTCACTAAATTCTTGCAACCTATTATTTCTAATTACACATGAAAAAACTGAGGCACAGAGAAATTAGTTCAAAGTCACAGTAGAAGAACCAGGTTTCAAATCCAGGCAATTTTACTCTGGAGCCCATGGTTTTATCTAAGATCAGTATTTTTACCACTCAGCTGTGAAAAAGAATGAGGAAGCCTTTTATATGCTGATATTTTAAAAATTGCTATTGGTGAAGTGAAAAAGCAAGATTCTGAACTATCACTTGTATAAAAAGTGGGGAAGAGGGTACTATCCCAATATCTACTTATATATAAAAATATAACATTTGGAAGGCATAACAAGAAATGAGTAAATGAGTAACTCCCTTGGAGTTAGGTAGGAACCAGGCAGTAGGGACAGGAGTGGAAGAGAGAGAGCCTTTTCTTTTCTTTTCTTTTAAAATATATTTTTATTGATTTTTTTACAGAGAGGAAGGGAGAGGGATAGAGAGTTAGAAACATCGATGAGAGAGAAACATCGATCAGCTGCCTCCTGCACACCCCCTACTGGGGACGTGCCCACAACCAAGGTACATGCCCTTGACCGGAATCGAACCTGGGACCCTTCAGTTTGCAGGCCGATGCTCTATCCACTGAGCCAAACCGGTTACAGCTCTTTTCTTTCTTTTAACTAAGTAAATGTATTACCTATTTAAAAATTGAGTAAATTGCCCTAACCGGTTTGGCTCAGTGGATAGAGCATCGGGCGATCTTAACCAGTTTCGATTCTGGCCAAGGGCATGTACCTTGGTTGCGGGCACATACCCAGTAGGGAGTGTGCAGGAGGCAGCTGATCGATGTTTCTCTCTCATCGATGTTTCTAACTCTCTATCCCTTTCCCTTCCTCTCTGTAAAAAATCAATAAAATATATTTTTTTAAAAATTGAGTAAATTTTTAAAAATATATTTTATCGATTTCAGAGAGGGAGAGAGAGATAGAAACATCAATGATGAGAGAATCATTGATTGGCTGCCTCCTGCATGCCCTACACTGGGGATTGAGCCCACAACCTGGGCATGTGCCCTGACCAGGAACTGAACCGCAATTAGGTTCATAGGTCGACGCTCAACTGTTGAGCCACGGCAGCTGGACAGTAAAAATGTTTTGAGTGAATGATTGGAGATTTCATAGATTCTTATAAAGAAATATTATGATCTTGCTGCTTTTGGTGAATAGGATCTGTTTTTATTATACTTTCAAGCTGGTTGCTGACATATAGAAAAGTATACTACTGATTTTTATGTCTTGCTCCCAGCACTTGCTTTTGAATTCTAGTCTCTTTTGCATGATTCTTCTAGGTTTCCACGGTTCTAGACTGGTTCCATAAATGTGTTTAGACAGGTTGGGAATGAAAGTGGGGAACGGTGAGGACTGTAGTGAAGGGAAGAGAGCATTCTCCATATAAAGACATTAAGTTCCAATTTTTAAAAAAACACTTACTTTGTTTGGCATGGGCCAAACAAAATAAGCCCACAAAAGAATCCAGCCCTTGGGATGCCAGTCTGTGGCCTCTGTTTGCAGTATTGCCCATTCACTCACACTTTCTCCCTCTTCCCCTTAGCTACACACCCCTTGGTCCTCCGAAGCCATTCTCGGGCCCACCTGCTCCCCGCCCCCCGCCCCCTCCCGCAAAGCCTCCCTGGTTCCTCCAGTCTGCACTGAGCTCCTCTTCTCCACGGCTGTCAGGTTTGGAATCACTGCAAGCCAAGTGTGGCCCTGAGATAGTTAACCCTGTTTTCCTGGGCTCTTTCCACCAGTTTGGGATCCTCTGTTTCTGTGGTTATTGGGTTGCAGTTCAGCCCACCCGTTCTTCCTCCTTGGGTCTAAGAGAAACTTGAAATCAACAATCAAGTCTGATTACCCCTGACTCCTGGCTCCTGGCTCCTGGCTCCTGGCTCTGGGAAACCTTATCTGCTGAAGGCTGAATGCTCTCGGGGCAGGTTCTCTCCTTGGCAGGCAATCCAACTAACTCACTCATCCAGACCCTGACAGACTTTGCAGAGCAAGTCAAAGAGGACAGGATACCTGTCCTCCAGGACCAGGCAGACCCTCCATGAGGGCAGAAACTAGTTTTTAAGCTGTCCCTTGGAGCGAGCCCTCAAACGTATTTGTTGGTGGGCTGACATGGAGCTTACCATCCATACAGTCATAAAAAATATAGCCACAGCAGAGACAACAGACAACATCAGAGGAAAACCAACCAGAAGGGGCTTAGGACAAGGTGTGGGAAAGTCTCGTAGGGCTACATAATCCTGGTAGGGAGTGGCCTTGTAGTCTCCTCCCTGAGAGGGGAAACGTTTACTTCTGAATGGGAATACTTGCCGCCGCCTCTCCCAAGGCTCGGAGAGCATTCACATTTCATTCTTGCAAAAACTCCACCACATACAGTTGTCCTCGTTGCAGAAATGAGAAAATGGAGACTGGGAGAAGTGAAGTAGTTTGCCCAAGATCACACAGGGAACATGCCTTCCAGCCAGAACTGAGACACTGATCTTTGACTCTATCTCCAGTGTTCTTTCCTGAGAGATTCTGGGGGGAATTTTGAGGAGAAGTAGCAGGGGTTTAAATAATCTTGTTACAGAAGACCGGAGAAAAACCAAGCCACATAGAGAAAGGGAGTTACATTTTAATTATTAAATTCTGCACAGGCCCAGAGAAAAATGTGTCTTTCAAATTCTGAGTGCCGCCCCCCCCTCCCCGCCCACCATGGAGGAAACATTTTCTATTTATTCTTTCAGTCCTTCGTCGTCTCCCAAATTTGGAATGAGACTTCCAGGCCTTCTGAGAAAGAAGGCCTGCGTGCTGGGAAGGGTCCATGAGACCATATCTCAAACCAGCACTGACAACTCTGTCTGGGGCATAGTTTATGGCCTCTCTGGAATGGGATTAGTCTTATTTTCCTTATTATTTAAGCAAGCAAGCGTTTACAGAAGCCAAAATAGCAGGGTTAAAATTTCAAACAGCAGTTGTTATATAAGACGGATGCTTCATTCTAACGTACAGAGGAGAAGCCTGGCACCAACTGCTGTCCCACTGCACTGTGGTGGGGGCCGAGGACGCAACAGTAAATAACACAGATTCTTACTACGCTCATGGAGTCCCCACTGGCAGTGGAGGGAGATAGATGATTAAACTGGAAACCAAATAACATGTAATTCGGAACCCTCGTTCTCGAAAACCAAGTAAAACTTGAGCTCTGGAGGGCCTAACAAAGGCAAACATAAAAAGATGTCCCCAGGGACGTCTTCATAATCCAAGGCACATGCAGAACCCCATAGAATATAACCTACACCAAAGGGGGTCTCACAAAAATGACAAAAGTTACAGGGAAAACCAAATGCTACACAAAGAGAACATTCAACAAAGAGAGCGAATACTCCAGAAACTATAAATAATAGTCTCCTGAAAGGGACTTTAAAATAAAAATGTTTAAAATAGTCAATGAGACAGAAAAAGAAATAAAAACCATGCAGCAAAAAAAAATAAAAATAAAAAAATAAAAAAAAATAAGATATGGTAGAAAAAGAGCAAGTGAATTAAAAAAAAAAGTAGAAATTCTAGAAATCAAAAGTAGATTTAGATGCAACAAAAGAGAAAATTAGGGAATAGGAAGATAAAGCTGAGGAAATCACCTAGCATGAAAAGGAAGAAAAATAGATAGAAAATACAGAGAAATTGAATAAAATGAGAAGTTCCATCATACACTTTCTAGGATTTTCAAAAGGGAGAATAGTGAAAAAAAATCAGAGTGATCATCAAAGAAATAATGGCTGAGAATTTTCCAGAATTACAATATAAATGAAACCAAGTCCCAAGAATAACAAACTAAGACACCTGGTGCACATAATGTACCATATTAAAAGCAGAGAATACTGAAAACCATTAGAGAGAAAAGGTAGACTATCCACAAGGGACTAACAATTAAACTAGTCAAATGCCTGAAGACAACATAATAATAGCTTCATATCATTAGAGAAAAAACAACAACTAGTATCAAGAAGGCAGCAGGGTCCTAATCCTGTTCTATCTGCTATTCCACCTCCATCCTGTATCTCAGCAGCTCAGGTAGCAGAAGGAGGAGGGTCCAGGTTGCTGGCTTTGGGTAGGTTCTCACCATGGTACCCACAGGCCATGTCCCCTGACCCCACTGTGTCCACAGTCACTGCTTGCACCCAAAATGACAATATAGAAAGTCAATGCTGTTGAATGAGCAGGCATTAAGGGAAAACCCCAAAAGGTCAACAAATAGTCATTTAACATGACCTTGAAAAAAAGGGAATCTTAGGCAAAAGAAAAATTTTTTAAAGGCAATAAGAAAGGATAAATCTTCAGATCAAAAAAGTCTCGAAAAAGGGGGAAAGGAAGCAAAAGAAAATGATCAGAGGAGGATCATCAAGAAGACTAAAGATGACTTAACAGAACCAGAATCTAAAAATGAGGATATTTCAGGCTCCAATGCAGTGGGAAACAAAGCTATCTTAGGCCAGTCTGAGTGATGGTTCTTACATACCTTTCTCCTACAATTCTTCATCAACTATTTTAGGAATGCAAATTTTCTGTAGTTCCAGAAACATTTTTAAGAAGCATGGAACCCACCTTATCCCGTACTTTTAATACATCTTTAAGTAAGTACAAATGCCTTTTTAAGAGGTAAAATCATGTGCTGATTAATTTCAGTAAAAACAGAAATTAGTGGAATGTTTTGTTTTATGTAAACTTAACATTCCATAGACTGTGAAGGGCATAATAATAAAAAAAAATCCTCTAAAACACACATAGCCCAAATGGCAGTCATTTAAAATGGCCCATCTTTCATATTTGTGTTTTTCCCTACTATTACTGTCTCTGTGTCTTCTATATGGTCTTTGTCTCCTCATCAGAATCGCAAACTATCTGTGGCAATATCCTGCAAGGGAAGGTCTGGAGTTTCCCCAAACCTGTTAATGTGCTGTGGATATAATGTGTAAGATATCACATCCTGCCCTAACCGGTTTGGCTCAGTGGATAGAGCATCGGCCTGCGGACTCAAGGTTCCCAGGTTCGATTCTGGTCAAGGGCATGTACCTTGGTTGCGGGCACATCCCCAGTGGGGAGTGTGCAGGAGGCAGCTGATCGATGTTTCTCTCTCATCAATGTTTCTAACTCTCTATCACTCTCCCTTCCTTTCTGTAAAAAATCAATAAAATATATATATTTTTTAAAAAGATATCACATCCTGTGTTATCAGGACATTCCTCACAAAAGGCTTAAGAGTTGGCGATATTGGAAAATCCTGAGCTCTGGTGTCCTCTACTTGCGGATAAACTGTCTCCAAATATTATGCTGGAACAGCGACTGAGCAACTCTTTAGCAAAATATTGCAGCTACATTGTATAGAGTTTTTAATACTAGCATTAATTAAATATGTTTGTGTGCTGAGGACAAAACAAGTAAAAATAAAATCTTGGTTATAAAAGAAAAAAAAGATGGTGAAATGTAGACACCTTCAGGTATGCTTAGACTAAGAGAGTTCACTGCACAGAGCTTCTTACAGGAAGAGCTACTAAGTTCTTCTCCTAAAGAGATGTCAGTTCAGCCCCAAAGAAAGTTCGGAATTCCTAGAATAGTCCTACTTATATTCTAGAACAGCGGTCGCCAACCTTTCGGACCTCACGGACCACCAGTGGCCCGCGGACCACCGGTTGGCGACGCTGTTCTAGAAGAAACATTTGAGAAACAAAAACATCATTCCCAACGTTTTATACTCTCTTGGCATTTTCACCACCCAGTGAGCCCAAAGTGGAAGCCAGAGGAGAGAGTAGGTAGAAAGCCCCTAAGCCTCAATCCATGCCACTGTGACCAGGGTGAGTGGAATTTCAGTCTAGACCTCTCTCTGAGGCATGAACTGTTTCTGGCCTCTGCAACCAATATCACTTTACATCAGTAAGGATCCAAGGGCCCCATCCCACTTTTTTCCATCTGTACCACCTGCTGCTTGCCACCCAGCACTTGAGAGAAAATGATGTTACTCCCCACTCGGCCACTGCTGGTCCTGGGGCTGGGGGAAAGCAGCTCTCACTGACATGCTCCTGCGCATAGCTCTCCCAGCCTTCGTGGGGAGGGCACACTGGTCAAGGTCACTCTCTAGGGCAGGAAGCATGTTTAAATAGAGATGAGAAGGAATTATCAAGAAATGACTCCCTGACAAAAAAAAAAAAATCTAAACCCAAGCCCCCAACTGGTGACGAACATCTGGTGATTCCATAATGAAGACACTGACCTCACACCATTGCTCTGCTCCCTGGGGACCCACAGAAAATCTGGTACAACTTCACTCTTTTTTCAAAAAAAAGTACTTTCTTCCCCCTGCCTCTCTGTTCAGACATAACATCATCAACACAGCTCTTTAAATATCTCTGCCGGGAGGCTATATTTAGTGACTATTTGGCCCTTAAAATGAGCCTGATTTCCTGTGGTAAAAAGTTCTCAGCAACTAGGAGAGAGGCCCAGAGAATTCTGAAGCACTGACAAACAGTTTTAAAGCTTGCGATGTTCAAACATTGTAAGAAAAGGAGTTAACTTGCTTTTTCTGGATAAGTGACGAGCATTCGAGAGGGGGAGAAAAGTCATAATAGAAGGGTATGTCTGGTCGGAATGCTTCCAAATTCATCCCGGAGAACAGATTGACATAAGGTAACTATTTGAGCCAAAAATCATATGTGGTATGATATGTGGCATGAGAAGGCACCAGTTACTCACTCACTCATTCATTTACTCACTCACCCACTCACACACTCCATTCTCTCACTCACTCATTCATTCACTCACCACATCTGCACATTTCCCTCTAGGCAAATCCCTGTGGTCTATATAGTAAGAGCTCTAGGTCATGGGCAAACAAGAAACACAAACCCTGGGACTGGAAGGCCTTTCCTAGACAGGACCTTTGGAGGGACACAAAGTGAATGCTGTGGGAAACCTGGAGGGTGGTGGGCACTTCCACTGGAAGACTTCAGGCGGAGAGGAAGTAACAGTCTGTACCGGCTTCTGCTCTGGACCCTCTCATTCAACCCACTCATTGAGCCCAGATGTCAGTACATTATCCCCTACTACACATGAGCAACTTTCCCAAGGTCCCCACAAGATAATAATAACAAAAGTGGAGCCTGGCAGGTATTGCTCAGTGGTTGAGCATCAACTTATGAACCAGGAGGTCAACGGTTTGATTCCTGGTCAGGGCACATGCCCGAGTTGCGGGCTCAAACCCCAGTAGAGAGCATGCAGGAGGCAGCCTATCATTGTTTCTCTCTCATCCATGTTGGGCCTGTACTATTATGTAGAGTTGTGGATAAATAATACGTAATAAGTACATAGAAACCCAAGCAAACAAGGATAATTAATTACTCCAGGACTAACGAAAATTTATGCAGGGAAGGAATTAAAGTGGAGCAGGAGCTAAGACTGTCTGGCTACACTCAGGACTTAACTCTGAGTCCCAGGCCCACTGCACCAGGTGGGGGCTGACAGAGTGTGTCCGCCAGCCTGCACACAAAGGCCCTGCTCTGTTTCTGCCTCCAAGACTGGCCACACGAGGCAGCTCCTCTTTGGAACAGTCACCAGACCTTCTGCCTCCTCTGATGCCGCCTGGACTAGTCATACTTTCCCTCCTCAGAACCGCCATCCTGTCCCTCTGTGTGTGGGTCTCCAGTGTCCCCAGGATGACCCAAGGGAGCAAGGGAATGCACATTTACTTAGTTGGGACTAAGGTTTGCCAAGCAACATGCCATTCTTTTTTTTTTAGCATTCTAATTGGAGATAATTTTAGACTTTCAGAAGAATTGAAAAAATAGTACAGAGTTCCCGTACATCTTTGCCCAACCTCCATTTATATTAACTAACATCTTACGTAACTGTAGGAAAGTCATCAAAATGAAGAAATTAACCTTGGTACAATACTATTAATTGTACTACAGAATTAATTAGGATTTCTCCAGTTGTCCCACTACTGCTCGCTTTCTGTTCCAGAATCCAGTCCAGGATCCCCATCTTGTATTAATTATCACATTTCCTTAGTCTCCCCCAGTCTGTGACAGCTCCATAGTCTTCCCTGGTCTTTCCTGACCTTGACATTTTTGGAGGGCACTGGCCAATTATTTTGTAGAACATACCTCAATTTGGGTTTATGTGTTTTGTTGTGATTAGTTGAGGTTATGCAATTTTGGCAAGAAAACCACATATGTGACATGCCCAGCTCAGTGTATCTTGGCAGGAGTCATTTATTTTGATGCACTACCTTCTTGAGTTTCTCTGGATCCTCAGGGCAATCCACAAGACAGTTTTGTTATTCCCCGTTATACAGACAGGAAAACTGAGGCAAAAAATTGAGGCATTTGCCCAAGGTCACAGAGGTGGTAAGTAGCACAGACAGGATTTGAACTCAGTTATGTCTTTGGGTTTTTCTATTCCACACCAAACTGTTACTTCAATTCTAAGTTAAAATACTTCATATGACTTTAACTAAATGTAGGAAGTTGGACTTGGATATTTAATCTAATTATTCCTAGTCCTACTAGTGTGATTCTAAAATCAATGAATGAACAATAACAATAACAACTAACATTTGTTGAGCACCTACTATTTGCCTGGCATAGTGCTTCATCTTGTATACATAAGGTAGCTTATTCAAATTCTCCCAACAACACAATGGAGTAGATAGTCCGGGATGCAATCCTTTATTCCAAACTCTTGAGGCAAGTGTGTTTGAGATTAGAATTTTGGGGTCTAGGAAACACCCTCTATTCAAACATAGTAATATCTTTGCAGCATATCATGACCATTCATTCTAAGATGGGCCTATAACAAAGACTGCAAGTATACAGGCCAAGACAAGTGCAAATGTGGTATCAAATTCTGAAAAGAACTTCAGGTTTCCAGAGCTTTGGGAATTCAGAATAGCAGATTAGGGATTGTGGGCCTGTACTATTATGTAGAGTTGTGGATAAATAATATGTAATAAGTACATAGAAACCCAAGCAAACAAAGATAATTACTCCAGGACTAACGAAAATTTATGCAGGGAAGGAAAAGATACCAGAGTACAGTAAGGGCTCACCTGTCCCTAGCACTTACAGGGTCATGATCAAGTTGACACTGGATACAGAGTTAAAATTCAAGGGACAGGACAGGGAAAGTGTTTGCCATGTGGGTGGGAAGAGCACACGTGGGAATGAAAGGTAGATCTTTATCTTCCATAATGGCAGGTCCATAATAGAGGCTATAATGAAAGTAGTTTAAAGAAATGAAACTGGTGTTTCTGGGGAACAGGAAATGGTTGGGGAAGGAGGAAGAGCTGGGCCAGCAGAAGGCTGGTTTTTGCTAACAGGCCTGTATAACTAACTGACCCCTGCAACTATGTAAAGGTATACTGTTAATGAAAATAAAATCATACAACTAGTCACGGGCGGAGTCACAAACCCAAGTGTTCTGACCTGGGGCCAGTGTCCTTCCCTCCCATCTGCACACTTCCTTCAGCCTGGACAATTCTCTCTGCATGCTCTCTGCCATCTCAGCCGTCATCTCTGATCCAGCCTGTGCCATGATGTCTTTCTTGGGGCCTTAGAACCGGAAATGCAGATTCCTCCAAGCACACAGTCTAGCCTTGGCCCTGTGCAAAGGCAGGCCAGTGTGTTCAGGTCATGGCCAAGGAAAACACATCCTGAGATCTCCCGGTGGTAATTCTTCCTGTGGTTCCGCACACCTCTAAAACAGTGCCCTAAAGCCCAGTGCGAGTCCTCATCTAGATGTTCCTCATTGGAGGGGGTGGGCACTTCATTAGAGCACAACTCGGGCCTCATCAGGAGCAGATAAACCAGGAGACCTATCCTGTGCCAAATAGTGCACTAGCCCCAAACTGATGTTACTAAGAACTAGTAAGAGAATAATAATAAGAGCTGACATTTCTGAGCGCTTGCTACATGGAAGGCAACGCATTGAGCATTTTTCATCTATTATGTCACTTAATCCTTTCATCAATCCTATGAGGTAGGTGTTTTTTGCTTGTTTGTGTACTTAGATGCTCTTTCAACAGCTCTCCACTTCATTGATTCAGAGTAACCTATGCCAGCCAGTGCCTCTGGAAAGCATTTTGCCTGGGACCCATGGCAGGTGAACTGTCTGGCTCTAAAGCCCATGCTCATCCCCTCTACAGAATCTTGGAGCCCAACGTGGACCCAGACACAAGCCTGGGTCTGCCTCAAATCTGGGCAGTGACTTGCAGTATGGAGCCTGGGCAAGTTATTTTTCTTTTCCAAGCCTCACTTTCCTCTATGAAACTAGAATGAATCAAAGGTCACACCTCAGATAACGACAGAAACCAGGGAGGTAAGGTCAATGCAAGAAGCAGGCTGGTAGAAGACCGAAGTATTTATGCCCTGGTTGCAGGTTTCAGTTTATTAAAAATAATAATAACAACAAATACACACATCTGCAGCTGCCAGCTTGAATCTCTTATATTCTTTCCAGCTCAACCATCTCTAAGTCAAATAGATTTTAGTAGGTTGGGCCACAGGTTTGCTATAATGGCATCATTTTAGACATTCCATGTGTCTTCTGATTTAGTGTCAAAGAACTTTTCTAGACATCATATTTTTTACTAGAGGCCCGGTGCACCAAAATCGTGCACTTGGGGGGGGTCCCTCAGCCCAGCCTGCACCCTCTTGCAGTCTGGGAGCCCTCGGGGGATGTCCGACTGCCAGCTTAGGCCCACCTCCATTGCCACTGCACTTGCCAGCTGTGAGTCTGGCTTCTGGCTGAGCAGTGTTCCCCCTGTGGGAGCACACTGACCACCAGGGGGCCGCTCCTGCATTGAGCATCTGCCCCCTGGAGGTCAGGGCATGTCATAGTGACCGGTTGTTCCGCCATTCAGTCGATTTGCATATTAGCCTTTTATTATATAGGATATGCTACAACCTAAGGCTAATAGGCTAACACTAGGAAGGCTACCACAGATGAGAAGACACTCCCAACGCTGTGAGTGCACAGCCTGTGCAGATGTACCTGGCAGTCCTAAGCACAAGGCAGAGGATGGTGCCTGGGCAGAAGGGACCAACTAACTGTCCTGTAAGTCTTCTGAGTGAGTGACTTTGAGAGGCCAGTTCTTTAGGGGGACATGGGTCCATCTGACCAACACCCATAAAAACTAAGTGCAGCCAGGAGGAAAGGTCTCTTAGGGATGGGAAAGACGAGCAGAATTTAGTGTGGAAGCTGAGAATCAGCACAGTAAAGCTGGAATAACAGGGGCCAGGTGTAATCAAAAGGCAGCCAACCCTGATGGGGCTGCTACCTCAGTAACTGCACTGTCACAGAACCACCAATTCTCTAACCCCTTGGGGCAATCTTGTCCAAGCTCCCTCATTTCACAGGCCCTGACTGAGGACCTATAGAGGGTAGGGAGCATGGCCAAAGGAAAAACCACTGCCGGAAACAAGGCTTCCCGATTCTTCATCCCGTGCTGCAGGAGCTGCTGGCTGCTTGGCAGCTAAGCCCAGGAACACTAGGGCGTTCAGACCACCACCGTGGGCCTACGTATCAGGACACAGCAGGCCCACCTGAGGGGAAGCCAATCATTATTCCCGCCTCTGCTTCCTGACTTTAAGTCAGCTCTCTTTCTAGCAGAGACACCATCATGATCCTATAGCACCGCGGGGATTTCCCACTCACTTTTTAAAATAGACAGCACAGTACTTCATCAAAAAAACTTGTTTAAGGTTAAGTAAATTATATCTGTGATCCTCAAACTTGGAACTGCACCAAGAAACTCCAGGGCCCAGCAGGAAAGAATGTTTTGAATAGGCTGCTGAATTGTTTTTCCAGGATAAAACTTCTGTGAATACGTGCCAAGTGTGGAAATCCAACGTTTCATCTATGACCACAACGAGCACAAATGAAATAGTAAGTGTCCCTCTAGGTTTAGAAGCGTGGGCCGTCTGTGCATCGAGGCATGGGCTCCGTTAGGCCTCTTGCCCCGGAGCATACGTTACCTGTTAACATCCCGTAGTAGGTGTTATTGCTGCCGTAACAAATGACTGCAAATTTAGCAGCTTAAAACAACACCCATGTAACATCTCACAGTTCTGGAGGTCAGAAGGCCAACTGGGTCTCACTGGCTAAAATCAAGGTGTCAGTAGGGCTGTGCTCCCTATTGGAAGTGCTAGGAAAAATCCCCTTTTGTGGTCATTCCAGTTATTGGTATAATCTAATTCCTTGTATTTAGAGATCCAAGGTCCTGTTCCCTTGCTGACTGTCAGCCAGAGGCCACCCTTAGCTCCTAGAGGTCTCTCTCCAGTCCTCGCAGGAGGGCACCTGCATCTCAGAGCCAGCAACAGCATGTCGACTCCTCACACATGCACTCTCTCTGCCGCATCCCTCTTCTGCTGCAGCCAGGAAGGTTCTCGGCTTTAAAGGGCCTATGTGATTAGATTGGGCCCACCTAGACAATTCAGGCTACTCTCCCTTTCTTAAGGTCCTTAGTTACATTTGCAAAGTCCCTTGTAGCATCACAGCTTCAACAGGTGCATATGTTGATGGGGTAGGGCTGGTGGTGATTATTCTGCCCACCATATCCCATTTCACGCTTCTGAGCCACAGAAGGAACACTGATGAGCCCATCTACGGACACAGATCAGAAATACTGTCTCTCAGTCCACTGGTTCTGGTTGTACCATGGCTGGATGTGAAAGTCTTTCTCTGTAAATATGTCCCTCCCACTGAACTCTCCACTCCTAAAGCACACTCACCTTTGTCCTACCAGTGTTGCCAAAATTTGTGTTTCAGTCCAATGGGACACAGATCAAATACACTCACATGCCTTGGAGCAGGAATGGTGCCTATTCCATTTTCTGTTAGAGTAACAACCACATGCATCCTTAATATGCATCATTAGCTCATTCAACAAACATTTATTGAGGTCCTATTGGGTGCTGAACACTGCGCTTAGTGTGGGGAGGCCTACAAAGAAAGGCTAAGCTACAGAGAAGCTCATAGTCCAGTGTGGGACAGACAACCGGAGTAACACACAGAAATACCATCCAATAAATTGGCCTGGAAGAGTAAGGGCAAACCTCCCAGAGGAGGGGCCATCAGAGGTGGGACGTAAAGGTGAATAAAGTGGAAGAGGCATTCTAAGCAGAAAAGAACTGCCTGGGAAAACACAGGGGAGTGGAACAGGGGGCTATGCTGGGAGAACGCCAAGGGCTTGGTGAGGCTGGGCTGCAGGGGCGGGGAGTGGTGGGACATTAACGTTGACAAAGTTTGGCTTTGTGTCATGCCAACAAGCTTGAGTTTTAGTTTAGAGTAATGCATAATAAACAGAGGTTTTTAAAACATGAAGTCATAGAAGCAATTGTGCCTTTTATTTGTTTTTTTTCATATTTTTATTTATTTCAGAGAGGAAGGGAGGGGGAAAGAGAGAGAAACATCAATGGTGAGAAAGTATCATTGATCGGCTGCCTCCTGCACACTCCCATCTGAGGTTCAAGCCCACAACCCAGGCATGTGCCCTTGATCAGAATCGAACCTGGGATCCTTCAGTCCGCACGCCAATGCTCTATCCCAGCCGTGGGCAAACTACGGCCCGCGGGCCGGATCCAGCCTGTTTGAAATGAATAAAACTAAAAAAAAAAAAAAAGACCGTACCCTTTTATGTAATGATGTTTACTTTGAATTTATATTAGTTCACACAAACACTTCATCCATGCTTTTGTTCCGGCCCTCCGGTCCAGGTTAAGAACTCATAGTGGCCCTCGAGTCAAAAAGTTTGCCCCCCCCTGCTCTATCCACTGAGCCAAACCAGCTAGGGCCAATTGTGCCTTTAATATAGAACTCAGCGCTGGCCGGTTTTGCTCAGTGGTAAGAACATCAGTCCTCAGACCAAAGGGTTTCAGGTTCGATTCCTGGTCAAGAGTACATACCTCAGTTGTGGTTCAATCCCTGGCCCTGGTCGGGACTTTATGTGGGAGGCAACCAACTGCTGTGTTTCTCTCCCCCACACCCTCCCTTCCACTCTCTCTAAAAGCCAATGGAAAAAATATCCTCACTCCTTGGGTGATGATTAAAAAACAAAAAACAAAACAGAACTCAGACAGTCAAGGAAAGAGTAGATCTCAAGAGGTGGAGGGCAGGAAGGCCAGCTGAGCCATGTAATAAACAGTTCAGGCTAGAGATGAAAGGCTGAAATAAGGCAGAGGTAGTGGTGGGGGAATGGGAGTGAGATGGAGAACAATCAAGGAGACAGCAGCACCAGGGCTTTGTGAGGAGCTGCAGGGGTGTAGACTAGAGGGGTGTCAAGGATGACTGGGAAAATTTCAGCTGGAATGGCCAGGGGTGGCTTATAAATAGAAATTCTCAAAATCTGAGAACAAAGGAGAATAATCAAGCTTGTGGCAGGAGACAGAGTTCAAGGTTAGGTGTGTTGGGTTTTTCTTATTAGCAGTAATGGGCCCAGACTATAACTGCTAAGGTCCCATCTGGAATAAGGATCTCAAAGGAAACAGAAGATCTCAAGCCACTTCCAAGCATGAGCCAGGGAGCTGATATTCAATAGGAAGTCCGCAGAGAACCACCCACAGTTACGTCAGAAAGCTGGTCTCTTCAGGGTTCACAGAGTTCAAGGTTAGGTGTGTTGGGTTTTTCTTATTAGCAGTAATGGGCCCAGACTATAACTGCTAAGGTCCCATCTGGAATAAGGATCTCAAAGGAAACAGAAGATCTCAAGCCACTTCCAAGCATGAGCCAGGGAGCTGACATTCAATAGGAAGTCCGCAGAGAACCACCCAGTTACGTCAGAAAGCTGGTCTCTTCAGGGTTTTTTTTGGTGGCTCCCAATGTGCTCATGAGAACCCAAATTCACAGCCCCATCAGGGCTCACAGTTCAGAACTGGAACCAAAAATGGCTGATGCCCATTCAGTTCTTTATTCAAAATATTTTACCCTTCATTCCACATACCCTTATCAAGAGTTGCTCAGAGCTAGACACTGCGCCAGGAACCTGAGGTTATAAGATGAATAAGGTACTCAACATCGATTTTTTTAATGTCTACTAAGTGCCAAGCCTGGAGAAGTGGAGCCCTGGGCTGACCTGTTCCTCTAGGGCAGCGGTTCTCAACCTGTGGGTTGCGACCCCTTTGGGGGTCGAACGACCCTTTCACAGGAGTCACCTAAGACCATCGGAAAACACATATATAATTACATATTGTTTTTGTGATTAATCACGATGCTTTAATTATGTTCAATTTGTAACAATGAAATTGGGGGTCACCACAACATGAGGAACTGTATGAAAGGGTCGCGGCATTAGGAAGGTTGAGAACCACTGCTCTAGGGGAAGTTGCCCTGGATCTTGCTCAGAGAAGAAACCACACAGCTCATGCCTGTGTTTCTGAAGGATTATGGAAAATGGGAGGAAAGAAATAGCATCAGTCAAGATACATCCAAGGAAAACCAAACAGAGAAGGCATTTGCTTCCAGCCCAAAAGGGGAGAGGGGGACATATGAGAGGAGAATAAGACATAATAACACACAGAACAACTGCATTATGGGCTGGCCCCATGGACCACACGGCCACATACCTCAAAGAACCGCTGTGAGAAGACTAGCATTTCTGCCATGTTCACAGGTGACATTCCCCAAGTTCCTACATTCTCATAGTGGCTCCTCATCGCTCCATTATGCATGACTTAATCTAAATCTTTGCAACATGAGCTAAACTTGAAACTGTATTCCAAAAGTCCACCACCCAGTTCTTTGATTTTATTCAAATGTGCTTCTTTTGAGCCTGGAGACACCCTTTCTTCTCTCATTCAAGAACTTTTCACCACCTAATTTATTTTGTATTTCACGGACATCCGGAGCCTTAGCTGGTGTAAAGCCCTCTGCTAGATGCTGGGGCAACTGGCTCAAACCTGGGTGAGAAACGTAGAGCCCATCTGCCACTAAGGAAGGGAGACATAAAACAAATGAACGGAAGCCAAGGGCAACATGCTCAGTGTGGGTTAATGATAGGCCTCCACTTCCCGGCTGCATGTTACAGCAGTGCTCGGAAGATACTTGTATATGCATGATTCATAAATCAAAAGCTTTCCAGTTCTAGGCCAGCATCAGAAATGCTTTCACAGTGAAGGCTGTATTTGAGAGAGACCTCAAATATGTACATGGCAGGTTCTTGGCCTCCTCAAGACATTGTCTTCTATTTGCTAGGAAGAGGTGTTGTTGTTTTTTTAAATCTTTTGTATTTTGAAATATAAGTAGAGATAACGACACAAAACAAAAATGTACTGTACAGTTAACAAATTATCATAAACCACCACCCAGGCCAATAAACAGACTGAAGACAGCACCTCAGAAGCTCCCTGTGCCCACCCTCCCAATCACTAACCTCCCCCTGCACCCAAGGATAATCTTTTTTCTGGACTTTTATGGTAATCATTCCCTTTATTCCTTACAGGTGTTTTTTAAAATATATTTTATTGATTTTTTACAGAGAGGAAGGGAGAGGGATAGAGAGTTAGAAACATCGATGAGAGAGAAACATCAATCAGCTGCCTCCTGCACACCCCCCACTGGGTATGTGCCCGCAACCAAGGTACATGCCCTTGACCGGAATCGAACCTGGGACCCTTGAGTCCGCAGGCCGACGCTTTATCCACTGAGCCAACTGGTCATGGCTAGTCCTTATGCTCTATCCACTGAGCCAAACTGGTCAGGGCTATTCCTTACAGTTTTAAGCAGCACACCTTAATACTGTTTAGCTTTGCCTGTTTTTAATTGTTTTCCTTTATTTTATTTTTTCCTTTTTTTATTTATTTCTTTTTTTTTCTTCTAGATGTTTCCTGCATGGTTTGTCTCCTCTGGCATTGTCCACAGGACTCTGAGAAGCTGTAGGGATGTGCAGGCGCAGACTCAAGGCCCGGCTTTCTCTCCAGTGTTGTGGCAAGGGACTGTACATCCTGGGGCACAGCCTTATGCCCACCCCTTGATGCCACCTGGTCAGAGCCCCAGTACGAGTGACCTCCTAGACCAGTGATGGCGAACCTTTTGAGCTCAGCGTGTCAGCATTTTGAAAAACCCTAACTTAACTCTGGTGGCGTGTCACATATAGAAATTTTTTGATATTTGCAACCATAGTAAAACAAAGACATATTTTTGATATTTATTTTATATATTTAAATGCCATTTAACAAAGAAAAATCAACCAAAAAAATGAGTTCGTGTGTCATAGGTTCGCCATCACTGCCCTAGGGTGATCCACGTTGGAGCTTCATTGCTTTTTAAACCTGATATAAAGGGAAGAATACAGAAGGTGTTCTTTCGGGCCTGCCTTTTTTGTAAGACTCATGCATGTTGCTGAATGTAACTATAGTTTATTCATTTTCATTGTTGTATAGCATCCCAGTAAGAGACTATATCACAACTTATTTATCCATCTATGGCCAATGGACTTTTAGATTGCTTCCAGTTTGGCGCTATTACAAAATATGATTATGAATATTGTTCTTGGTGCATGCATTTCTGTTGAGTACTCAGCTACAGTGGAATTGCTGGTTACTGAGTGTGCGTATCTTTTTTTTTTAAATACCAAAAAAATGAGTTTTACAGAGAGGAAGGGAGAGGGATAGAGAGTTAGAAACATCGATGAGAGAGAAACATCGATCAGCTGCCTCCTGCACACCCCCTACTGGGGATGTGCCCGCAACCAAGGTACAAGCCCTTGACTGGAATCGAACCTGGGACTCTTCAGTCCGCAGGCCGACGCTCTATCCACTGAGCCAAACCGGTCAGGGCGAGTGTGCGTATCTTTAATTTTAGGATAATACCAGACTGTTTTCCAAAGCGGCTGCTCACTGAAGAGCCCCAGCAGTAGTGCATGAGCGTCTTCATGCTTCACATCTTTGCCAATGCTTGACACTGGCAGGTTTTCTTCATTTTTATTTCAACCACCCTGATGGGCAGATAGTGAATCATGTTGTAATTTTAACTAGTGCATGAGCGTCTTCATGCTTCACATCTTTGCCAACGCTTAACACTGGCAGGTTTTTTCATTTTTATTTCAACTATCCTGATGGGCAGATAGTGAATCATGTTGTAATTTTAATTTGCATTTCCCTGGTTACTAATGAAGTTGCACACCTTTTCATGGTTTATTCACCATTTGTTAATCCTCTTTTGTGAAGTTCCTCCTGCCTATTTGTTTATTAGGTTGTCTTTTTCTTTTTTTCTTATAAGTTTTTACATATTCTGAATACAGCCACTTTGATGGTTATGTTTGTTGCAAAAATCTTCTGTGAGGAACTTCAAATGTCCAGATAAATCAATTGGAAAAGACCTAGGGGGGAAAAAATCTCTGTATCTTTTCTAACTTAGCAGCTCCACACCACACTTCAGCTTTAAAGGGAGATATGAAAAGGAAAGTATACAGATTAGACTCACCAGGTTCAAACCTCAGATCAGCCACTTCCTCGGTGCCATTAAGGCAAGTCACTCAAGCTCTCTGGGCCTCAGTGTCCACACTTAAAAACTGACCATGATCGCCTACTGCATGGTTGCTCTGTGGTTAAAAAAAAGGTTCTGTGTACTTGTGCTTTATAAACTACAAACAGTGTTAGTTGTTGTTAAATCAGAAGCCATCAGCCACACTAGCTTCCTGGACCCTCCTTGAGTTGTCCCACAGCACTGACAGCAGAGGCAACAGCAGCAACCTTTCAGATCCTAGTCTCTCTTCTGATGTCTGAGCCAGAGGACACCTTCATTCCCCATCCCTCTCCCTGAATGGTACTGCCCACAGCTGGGAACAGGGCTCCTCCCTGCCTGCCTGGGCAGGAAAACAGGAAGCAGCCCCCACCCTGCCAAGAGGTGGGGCTGACAAGTTCCCTTCTGACGTGGGCATCCATCCAGGCCATCAACCCTCTGGATGCAGGCAAAGCACTGGCCCCCAGCCCGCTGCCCGCTGCAACAGGCTGCTCCCTGCCCCGTGCCCAGGTTTCCTCAGCACTCTGTCCCGAGGTAGTGGAATAAGTGCGCCAACTGATGGGGAATATAAACAGGTGCTCATCAGTGCTTCACAGACAAGGGACCCTTGCAGTAGCCAAGTGGCACCAGGGATCTGCTCTCCTGGGCCCCACAACCACGCCTCATCCCTTCCTGGGGTGCAGCAGCATCCTCTCCTGAGCCCCACATCACTGGTCCCATTCCACACACAGGGGGCATTTGGAAACTTTTCAAGCCAGCAGCTGAAAGCTCAGAAGAAATGCAAATCCTATTCCACAGTGTGAAAGCCTGTTGACGGGAGTTTTATAAGCTAAAATATTTGATAGCTGGAAGAGCCTTCGGAAATCTTTGCCAGCCTCCTGAATTTTGAAATGAGAAATTCAGTAGCAGAGCCAGATATTCTCCCGGGGAGGGCTCTCATATTCCTCTGCACTCGTCCTAACATCTCTCAGGCCCTGATGCAAACTCCAGCACTTGCACACACCACTGCCATTAGCCACATCCAGGTGCCGGGGTACAGTAAGCCAGTCACTCTCCCCTCCTGGTAATACATTCTAGTTCAGCAAGGTCCCACCCGAAGCAGAAAGAAGCCCCGAGAAAGCCAAGACCATGTTTGGAGGCATGCTTATAAAGTATTCCAGCCCAGAGTGGCTCAGTGGTTGAGCGTCCACCTATGAACCAGGAGGTCACAGTTCAATTCCCGGTCAGGGTACATGCCCAGGTTTCGGACTTGATCCCCAGTGTGGGGCATGCAGAAAGCAGCCGATTGATGATTCTCTCTCCCTCTCCCTTCCTCTCTGAAATCTATAAAAATATATTTAAATAAATTAATAAAAATAAAGTATTCCAAACTTTACAGAAATTCAAATAAATGGCCTTCAGCCCATATTCTGTTTCTAGACTCTGCAGGCTTTCTCTTAAATGGGTTCTCCAGCCTAACTCTCAGGAGCTGGGCAGGGGCTCCCATGGCACCCTGGGAGCACAGGCACGGCACACAGGGCAGAAACTTAGTAAGAATTAATCACTGAAGAAATCAAAGGAGACAGAGGGAGAATCTCCAAAATGTGCAAAGGAAAAGTGCTCTGCAAGAGGGGGCCTGCCTTAGTGCCCAGGCTCCCTGTAGATCTTCCAATGTTTTCGGTTCACACCTTTGGCAAACAGGCCACATTGCCTGCCACATGCAAGGCTCTGAGACCTAGACCCTGCCCCTAAGAGCTTACAGTCTAACAGGGAAGCCAAGAGTGGGCTTGCTTGGATGAATGGGAGACATACAGTAGCTAAGGGCCCCTGCTCACTTGAATACATGATCTAACAGGAACCAGACCACGGGGCTGCCTAGTGGAAGGAGCCAGTGTAAGTTAAGGCCTGAGAGGGACTAGGGACCCTGATGGTGCCCCATCATGCAGGGTCTCTGGGGAGCCAGCAAAGGTACTTGAAAACAGGAAGTTATAGAAGCAGTGTTGGGCTTTAGAGACAATCCCTCAGGCACCAGGCTCTTTGGGGGAGAGGGACAGGGAGGACGGGATTACAACAATGTAGACAACAAGTAATAAGGGCAGGAACTGTGAGAAGCGAAGGAACAAGAGAAATGTCACGGAACAGAATGTGACTGTGAGGGCAAGAGGGAAGGCAAACTCAGAACTAACTGATGCCAAGGAAACGATGGGAACCAGACACAGGCAATCAGAGGCATGTGTTTGGGGCATGTGTAGTTTATCTGGGGGAAATGTCCAATGGGAAATGGTCACTCAGGGTAGGAAGTCAGGAGGGAGATGTGGGGAGCTGGCGTCATGGAGATGAGAACAGAAACCATCACATGGTGGTGAGGGCAGAGGAAGTGGGGTGAGGACGGCCTCTTGAGGACCCCAACCATTAAGGGGAGGAAGGAGGAAGGAGGAAGGCAGCCAGAGGGAGCCAGGCAGTGACACCGGGATGGGAATTGTTAAGGCCAGGCTCTGGGACTGGTTTTCCTGGGTCTGAGTCCCAGCTTTGTCACTTAGTTCAGAACCTTGAGCTAGGTCTTAACCTCTCGTAAGCCTCAATTTCCTCATCTTTAAAAATAGGGATTAGAATTCATAAATTTGTTGCAAGAATTAAAAGGGAATGGCTTGTGTAAGGCCTTTACCAACTGCACATAGTAAGCGCGGTAAACGTTGGCTATTATCAGTAGTATGAGTAGGAGGAAACCAAAAGAGTACAAACCATGGGCACAAAGAAAGTTGTTCGTGTCTTGTCTACATTCTCAATACCAACTAGAATCAAAGGTTGATTGTATGCTGCAGATCATGAACACGGTGGCAGAAACACGCTGACTTAAACGTGGAGAAGAGGACTTGGCTGTCTAATTTTAAGCCCTGGCTTCGCTCTTTACTCACTGTGTGACCTCGGATAAGTCACTTTTCCTCTCTCAGCCTAAGCTATTAAATAGGATAATGGATAGAAATCACCTAACCTGTTCCTAGTACCTCGTAGGCCCTCAATAAGTATTTCTCTCTCTCTTCTTCTCTAGAACCCAAATCTCCTGGCTCTTCCAAGCACATGATTCATTAGGATCCTGTACGCTATGGTTGGCTCCACCTGAAGACATCATTACTCTCTAAGGCAGTGGTTCTCAACCTTCCTAATGCCGCGACCCTTTAATACAGTTCCTCATGTTGTGGTGACCCCCAACCATAAAATTATTTTCGTTGCTACTTCATAACTGTAATTTTGCTACTGTTACGAATCGTAATGTAACTATCTGATATGCAGGATGTATTTTCATTGTTACAAATTGAACATAATTAAAGCATAGTGATTAATCACAAAAACAATATGTAATTATATATGTGTTTTCCGATGGTCTTAGGCGACCCCTGTGAAAGGGTCGTTCGACCCCCAAAGGGGTCGCGACCCACAGGTTGAGAACCGCTGCTCTATGGGCTCCTCTGTGTTTCCAGAGCCCCCACCTCTCTCCTCTGATCCCAGCATTCACCTGCCACAGAGCAAAGCTGCTCAGATTCCAGTGTGCACAGCACCACCGGGGCTCTGGTTGAAACGCAGCCTCTGATTCAGCAGGTCCTACACGGGTAAGGACTCCAGTGAGGCTGGTGCTGTAGGTCCTCTGTCCTCCATGCAGAGGAGCCCCGCAGTGACCGCTCCACCTCCCTGCTGACTCATGAGCATCTCTGGGGCTGGTCTCTTTATCTCACTCATCTCTGTGTCCCCTCCATGGTAAGTGCTCTAAACGGATGTTGAAAAAAAACTAAACAACCATGGAGAAAACTAAACAACCACAGAGAAAACTATTTTCTGGCTAAGTAAATACAAGCAGGGTAGCATCTTGTTTTGTCTGTGAGCTGCAGCCCTCCTGGTTCATTCCAAAGTCGTCCTCTGGAATTGGCAATGTGAGGACAATGTGGTAGAAGGGACCCGGAACCTGGAACCTGGAACCCTGGGTTTGAATTTTGACCCTTTCCTTCACCAACCGGTGGTCCTGGGGAAGTCACCAAGCTCTCATCCATAAAGTGAGGGAGATAATAACCCAACGATAGCTAAAACATGCTTTATAAGCTGTAAAACGCTCCAGGCAAGGGATCATTATTACAGCAGCTATTTTGAGGACAACAGCAACTTTTCATTTCCCTAGAGCCTGAGGTTGCTTGTGATGGACTGGAACACACCAGGGGTCTAGTTGGAAATGGGGGCTGCAGCAGGTGGGTCTGAGGTCCTACACCGGCAGGGCCAGTGACCATGAGAGTTGAGGAGGGAAGGCTTCCTGGAAGAGGCTAGCAGAAGTGAGCAAACCAGGATGGTCTGAGGGCACAGCCAGGATATTGGCCTGACTGGAAGGCAGGCAAAGAAGTCAGAGTTCTCTGATGGGCATGGGGCAGGCTCCTGACTGAGAGTGTAGGAGGCAAGGCTGTGCCAGGAGGAAATGTGGAGGGAAAAACATCCAGTAACTACATCTGTCCCCTGTAACCCAGAGCTGAGTAACCCACTCAGGCCAGGGCTTACCTACTGGAGCTCACCCGTCATTTTCTACCCTTGAACTATAGCCAGCTTGCCACTAACACAAGCCTCAGGCATCTGAGGACACAGGCAAAACAAAGCACAGTCCTGCCTCAGGAAACTCATCGTTTACTGAGGGCAACACAGAAATGGTGACAGTATGAGGCAGCAGGTAAGAGTGGCCAATCGTGCTCCTATCTCCACCTCAGCCAATTCCCGTCATCCACACTCACCTCCAGATGTTTCCTGATGCCGCCCCCCCTTCCTGGGATGCCCCATCCCCATCCCGTCCCATCCCCTCTACTCAGCAAGTGCTAACTCATGCTGAAAGGGGTTCAGTCTTCAGTGAGGGCTCCCCACCTCTTCCCAACCCCACAGTCTGTGCTTTATGCACATGCTCTTGGTAATTACATTACCTAGTGACACTTCTGTCCCTCTACTGAAGAGCTAATCACGACCTGCACGATTACTTATACTGAGCTTTCTTATGTCTTATCTCCGCAGTCAGATTATAGTAATAATCACTGAAATAGTGTTCTGCAGTTTACAAAATGCCTTCACACGTATTATTTAAATTAACCCCCACAATAAAGTATTATCTTTGTTTTACAATAAAGAAACGGGGCTTAGAAAGGTTAGACAACTTGCCTGAGGCCACACAGCCTATCTAAATGCCCAGCCATAAAACTCAGACTTCTTCTAGCTCCAATGCCAGTACTCTGCCCAGTAGTCAGAGGCAACACAAGGCGGTGCTTAAAGGCTGGAACCACTTCCAGCTGTGTGACTTTGGGCAGGTTACTTAAACTCTCTGGGCCTCAATTTCCTCCTGGAAAATGTGGCTGATGCCCACCTAATAGATTCTTGTAGAGATTAAAGAAGGTAATACAATAAAGTACGCAGAACAGTGCCAAACACTAATTAGTTACAATTATCACTACACCTTGGCTGATTCTCATGGTCTCTTAACTCATTAAAGATTTTTTTCTAACTTATTTTTATATTTCATAATACATTTGATAGGTAGTCATTAAACCAAATAAATTTTTGCAGGTTGACTAATGCTAAGTTTTAGGATTGTTCTCTCCCTCTCTCTCTTTTTTCACTTTCCAACCCCCTAATAGAAAAACTCCCTTTTACTGCTCCAGACTACCTCCTCACTCCCACACTATCCCCCAACACTAGGACACATTTAGCCATTCACAAGTGTTCCACAGAATAATCTAGACTCTCTCATGGGTAGAAACTTTCACAAACCTAATTTCCATCACTTTAGATAATGGGTCAAAATTCTATTTCTCTATTGCTCCAGTTTTTTACTTATTTGAGACTCTAGAAGGAATGGGTTATCACAAAATAACACCTATTTATTTTCCTTTTCCATCTTAAAAAAGAAGAAGAAGAAAAAGAAGAATTAGAAGAAGGATATCCACTGTTTCCTGGGGCAAGAAGCCTCATGTGACCAGGCAGCTAGTCGAGGCAGTCACACCCACAGCAAACGGGCATAGAAAGCTTCCTTCTTTTCAGCAGTCCAGTCCACAAAGCCAGAGAATGAGCCACAAACCCAGCTGGACCCTGGGAGGCAGAAATGAATGGCGATCTCTCCCATCCTGCCTGGGGTAGGATGACCCAGGGAGGGGACACTCCCTACTTTACATCACCCAGACACACCTTCAGTGGCCAGAGGTGGCTGGAAAGGAGAGAGGATGAAGTCCCTGGGGTGGAAAGCTTTCAGTCTTTGCAAGAGTCCACAGACAGAACACTCAGTTGGGTCCTCACAATCTTTTCTACCTAAAAGTTTGGAGGGAAAAGCAGAACAGAGCAGGGGAACCAGCCTCTGGCAGTGGAGGACCAGCTGGCTCTTCAAAGGTTCCACTCCGAGAGGAGGGAGGACCAATCTGCCCATACAGCTTTGGCACTGGGATTAAAAGAAGGGCTGCACCCTTTGAACTAGAGTTTGCATACAAACGAACTGGTGAACACTATAAACACGTCAGCTTGATTCAGTCAAATCAATACACCAGGCATTAAAACTCTGAGGTAAAAATGGATTGTGGCTTTTTGTTGATGATAGAGGCATTTTGGCCCCCAGCCCTGGCTAGGCTGGACCAATAGGGCAGTCTGCCTATTAGCTGTCAGGCACATCTTGAGGGATAAAATCAAAACCCCAAGTCAGGTCTCTGGGCACCCCTGGGCAGCTGGCTCATCCTACCAGCACCTCCATTCCTGCCCCTGGCCGCCCCCTCCTCCAGCCCCCGGTCATTTTCCAAGCTCGGCCACACTTCACATTTCCTACATTCCTTCTCTCCGCTCAGACCCCTGCGGCCCAGCCTCCGAGGGCCGACAGCTGGGGGTGGTGTGAGCCAAGCAGGAGGCACGAGGAAGGGAGCACGGGTGGGGGGATGTCAATGCAACTGAGAAGCGATGGAGAGGGAAGGAGAAGCTCCCGACCCTTCACATCTCCAACCCAGCACCCACTTGCGTCTCCAAGTGGCTCCCCAAGGCACTCCCCTGCCTTAGGGCACTCCTTCCAGCCGCCGCTTTTCGGTTCTTCCCCCAGTCGCCGCCCCGGTGACCCGGCACGGCCCCGCCGGGACCTCCCCTCTGCTGCGCCGCACGGGTCCCGCTAGCTCCTCGGAGCCGCCCTGCCCTTTCCCCCAGACCAGCGGGGATGCCCGGTCCCGGTCCCCAACTTTCCCGGGTCGCCTAGACCCGCGCACGAGATGCCCCCCTCTCCCGGCCCCGTCCTCCCCTTGGCCTGGAAGACCCCTACTTCCTTCAAAGCCCCCACGGCTCACCGCGCTCTCAGGATGCCCCCGCCACTCACGCCCCGGGATCCCCCGTCCTCACCTGAGTCCGCTCGAAACTCTCCCGTTCCGCCGCCTCCATCCCCGCTCCGACCCCGCGCCGGCTCAGCACTTTGGGCAGGGGGTTGGGCACCTGCTTCATGGAGCTGGCCATCCGGTCCATGTTGCCTCGCGGAGCGGAGTCTGGGGC
>NW_005369443.1:4492-23095 GCF_000412655.1 Myotis brandtii | reverse complement strand
CTCCCGCAGGACTCGGGGCTCGCCTGGGAATACCCTGTTTACTTCTCTCGGTCCGGGGACCTGCGATCGCGGGACGGACCGGCTTGGCGGCTGGAGCCCCACGAAGCGCTGCCCCGGGGCCCGGCTCCCGCAGGATGGGTCAGCATCTGCCAGACCTGGTCACCTTGGGGGGAAATTCCCACCCAGTTTCCTCGGCTTCCTCCCTCATCCTGCTCCTGCTCTGACTCCCTGCCGATCCCCTTTGTAGTGACAGCCGCAGCCCCTGGAACGCTGGGCTGGGTCAGTGGGAACCTCCCGCACCTTCTTCCCAAACCTCTTCTCATCAAACCTCTCCTCATCGGGACTTGGCCTGAACGTATTGTTGGTAGAACCCCCTGTGGACACGTTCCTTGGTTCTGGGCCACCCCTCCCGTCCTACTCAGACGTCAGCCAAGGTACCGACAGGCGGAGGGAAATGTGATGCTAAATGAGATGCTGAAGAAAGAGATCTCCGTAAATTTTGGTGTTGGGGGGAGGGAGGTTTGAAACTCAAAGTAAAGAAAGGCATTAAGCCCTGGCCGAGCGGCTGAGTTGGTTGAAGCGTCATCTCTTATACCAAAAGGTGGCGGGTTCAACTCCCGGCTAGGGCACATACCTGGGTTCTGGGGTTGGGTCCCAGTGGGGCTCCTAGGCTCCTAGGCTCCTATGGGAGGCAACGGATCAATATTCTCTCTCATATTGATGTTTTCCTCTTCCTAAAAATCAATGGAAACATATCCTCTGTTGAGGATTAAATTTAAAAAAAGACATTACAATTTTTAACCAAAAAAAAAAAAACAGAAAAAAAATGTTAACTAAGAGCTTTGAATAAAAATTCACATATTCGGTAAAGAAGTGAAAGAGTGGGTGGGCCTTTGCAGGCAGGCTCTTGCTCAGACCTGTGCTTTGCATTGTGTGGATGGGATCTTGGCGGGAGAGGGAAAGGAGGGAACCAATGGGGAGACTCCAGCAATATGTGAGAGACCATGAGGGCCTGCACTAGAATGGAGAGAGGAAAGTTCTGTCCTGTAAAGGTTAGTGAATAGGCTTGGACAAAAGGAATTCTGGGAGAGAGGAGGCAGATCATCATGGGAACAGAATTTCTGTAGAGGAAGGATTGAAGGGTGGCTATGTGATGGGGGGAATTGCCTTGCACAGCAAGCACACTGGTTTTACCTTTTCTTTTCTTTCTTTCTTTTTAATATATTTTTTATTGATTTCAGAGAGGAAGGGAGAGAGAGAAACATCAATGATGAGGATCACTGATCGGCTGCCTCCTACATGCCCCCCACTGGGATCGAGCCCGAACCCAGGCATGTGCCCTTGACCAAAATCGAACCGGGACCCTTCAGTCCCGCAGGCCGACCTTCTATCCACTGAGCCAAACTGGCTAGGGCTCACCTTTTCTTAAATTGTGTCCACATGGGAGACTTTGGAGTGGCTCCCCATGGGTTCCTCTGGTAAGAGGTTCACTGTCACCTAGTTTTTGAGGCTTTGTTTCTGGGCATGTGGAAATGACACGGAGTAGAGGAGCATGATAGGAGTGCAGGTTGATGAAGAAGAGATGACTTTAATTTTAGGCACAGCAATGTCAACATAGGCTTGGCCAATAAGCACATGATGGGTAGAAACAGAGGCACCTAGGGAGAAGGAATTGAGGGCTGGACCCTAGGACAGTGATGGCGAGCCTTTTGAGCTCGGCGTGTCAGCATTTTGAAAAACCCTAACTTAACTCTGGTGCCGTGTCACATATAGAAATTTTTTGATATTTGCAACCATAGTAAAACAAAGATGTATATTTTTGATATTTATTTTATATATTTAAATGCCATTTAACAAAGAAAAATCAACCCAAAAAAATGAGTTCACGTGTCACCTCTGACACGCATGTCGTAGGTTCGCCATCACTGCCCTAGGAGGTGCTATCAGTGAACTGTGCCCTGTTGGGAGATAAAGACAATAGATGAGGATCATGTATGGGGGTGTTTGGAGGTCATGGGGATGTATCAGTCAGAGCTGCAGAAGGAAAGGAATTGCACCCTGGAAGGGCTGACTGAGAGCTGAAGAAGGAACTTGTGCAAAGGTGTGACCTAGAATAAGGGATCAGCCAAGGAAGGTGAAGCACTAACAGTGAAGAACAGTGGGAAGCTGTCACCAGTCCGTACCTGAAAGGACAAGGCAGGGGAGCTATATTGGAACCAGTTGGGAGCTTAGTCACAGGAAAGGAGGCACCCGACAAGAGCTGTGGCCTGAGGTAGACCACCAGTCACTGGGAGATCCTACTCTCTATCTCTTCCATCTTCTGATTTCCTAATAGTGCCTCCCACTGGCCAAACCCAGCTGGCAGCCCAAGGCAAGGGTGATGCTTTACCCCTTCTTCCAGATATGGAGAAGAGTGGAAACTAGATGGGGAAGGGGGGGGATCCCAGCACAGGGGCCTCAGAGGAATATACCTACAAGGAAAATAGACAAGATTCATAATAATACCTCTGTGTGCCAATTCTTGATCCTGCACCCACCCCATGTCTGTACCCAGCTACAGAGTGTTTATGACCCTTTGCCCAAAGTTTATGGCTTCAATAAACAAGAGCCCTTTAAACAGGGATTAAGGGATCGGTCTACTTCTTATTAGAATAAACCAGAATAGGAATTTATAGTTTGGAGCACCCTGTGGAAAAGATTCAATCAAGTTACTTTCCTCTGTGAAACTCAGAGTGAGTTAAAAATAAGGATTTTCCACCTGTCGCAGCAGCAAAACCCTTTGTTAAGGGTTGAGGGAAACCACTCTCATGCTATACAAACTACAGGACTCTACTAGTTTCCTTTAGCTCTTACTGTCTCTCCCAGCAATGTTGGGACCACTTGTTTTAAACCTTGTAGAGATACTGGTTTTTGGACATGTCATCCTAATATCTGGGACATTCATAGGGGAATAAGTGTGACATCTGCCTCTCTGTAACTGGTGAAATCTGTCCCGCCCCAGACCTAGTTTGGATCTGATTTAGTATCTGGTATGAGGATATATAAGCTGACCACACTATTCCTAACATGTTTCTTGAGCCCAATTATGCATGTTTTAATAGTTTGAATGAGATGTCATTAGTATACATTAAACTGCATATAAATTATTTAAAATATACAATATGATGAGTTTTGACATATATGTACACCCATAAAACCATCACTACAATCAAGATAATGAACATATCCATCATCCCCAAAGGTTTCCTCATGCCCTTTTGTGGGCTTTTTTTGTTTTTTTGTTTTTTCCTCATGCCCTTTTGTAATTCATTCTTACCTCCTCCCAAACCCCTGTGCCTAGGCAACTACTGATCTACTTTCTGCCACCATACATTAGTTGCATTTTCTAGAATTTTATATAAGTGGAATCATACAGGATGTGTTCTTTTTTTGTTTGGCTTTTTCCACTAAGAATAGTTATTTTGAAATATATGTACGTTGTCACTTGTATCAATAGTTTGTTCCTTTAATTGCTGAATAGTATTCCAGTATATGCATAGTCTGCAATTTATTTATCCATTAACCTGCTGATGGACATTTGGATTCTTTCCAGTTTTTAACTATTACCAAAAAAAGCTTTGTGTGAACATATGCTTTTATTTATCTTGGGTAAATACTGTGTATGGTAGATGTATGGTTAACTTTTTAAAATTGCTTTCCAAAATGGTTATGCCATTTTACATTCCCACCATCAGTGTGTGAGAGTTCCCGTTGCTTCACATCCTTGTCAACACTTGGTATGGTCGGTCTTTTTATTTTAATCATTCAAGTGAGTGTATGGTGGTATCTCATTGGTATTTAAATTTACATTTCCGCAATCACTAATGATGTTACTATCTTTTCAGATGCTTATTTGACATCTGTATATTCTCTTTGATAAAGTATTTAAATCTTTTGCACTTTAAAAAAAATTTTAATGATAGACTTATAGAAAACTAGAGGCCCAGTGCACAAAATTCATGCATGGGGGGGATTGTCCCTCAGCCCAGCCTGTGCCCTCGGGGGATGTCCGACTGCCAATTTAGGCCCAATCCCCAGGGATCAGGCCTAAACCAGCAGTCGGACATCCCTCTCACAATTCGTGACGCTGCATGCACCAGTGACCATACTTTTCATACAGGTGAAAGGCATCTTGCTGTTGTATGGGCAGCTACATTTTTTTGCCCTGATTATAAAAAGTAGTACATAACATGATCCTTCTGAGGCAGTAGTACCATTTTCCCCATCTTATGGGTAGAAAAACTGAAGGAGAGAGAAGTTAAATAATTGGCTTTGTCACACAGTTATAAGTGTCAGAATCAGGGCTGACCACAAAATGTGCAAGCCAGAATCCAGGCATGTCATTGCTGCATCATCCTATTTTTTTCAGTGTTAGAGTAGCCTTGCCTGGTTTTAATTTTTAAATCTAAGAGACTGTTCCTAATATATAGGGTAGGGTCCCTAGGCCTGGCTGATGATCAGGGCAGATCTGTGGGGCGACTGGTGGGCGGGGCAATTGGTGGCCCCCCTGCTAGCACCCGCCTTGGCTAGCTACCTGGCGCCGCTCACTGGCCAGACCCAGCCCCCCTATCACCGCTGCCATTGGTCACCTCCCTAGTGGTCAGTACGCATCATAGCGACCGGTCATTCCACCGGTTGTTCCACCGTTTGGTCGATTTGCATACTAGGGTTTTATTATATAGGAATTGCAAGATACTACAGAGTTTCCACATACTCTTCACCTACCTTCTTATACAACCTAATGTTAACATCTGACACAACCATAGTACAATTATTAAAACTAGTAAATTAACATTGGTACAATACTATTAACTAAAGACTTTATTTATTTTTATTGATTTCAGAGAGTGGAAGGGAGAGGGAGAGAGATAGAAACATCAATGATAAGAGAGAATCATTGATTGGCTGCTTCCTGCACACCTCCTACTGGGGATTGATCCCACAACCCGGGCAGGTGCCCTGACCTGGAATCGAACATGACCTCCTGGTTCATGGGTCAATTCTGAAGCTCTAAGCCACACTGGCCAGGGTAAATACTTTATTTGGATTTCACCATCTACTAATGTCCGTGTCTGCTCCAGGATCCAATCTAAAACTGCACATTGTCTTTAGTGGCCCTGTTTTCTTAGTCCCCTCCAATCTGTGACAGTTCCTCAGTCTTTCCTTGCATTTTTGAAAGTGACACTTTTAAATAGTACTGACCAAATATTTTGTAGGCTGTTCCTCAATTTCGTAGGTTGTTCCTGGCATTTTCTCATGATTAGATTGATGTTATAAATTTCTGGTAAAAATAGCACAGAGGTGATGTGCCCTTCTTCACACATTTATTGGGGGTGCATTCTGTCCATAAGTCTTATTGCTGTTGATAAGCTCAGTCACTTGTGAAGGTGGTGTCTATTATTTTTCTCCACTGGAAAGTTACCATTTTTTAAAATTAATAAAAATTTGTGGGAGGTACTTTGAGGCTATGCAAATATCCTGTTTCTCTTTATTGTTTCTGGCCCATCTTTTAATTGGGTTGTTTGCCTTCTTATTAAACTCATAAGTGAGTTGAACAAGGCTGCAGGAATCAGAGTCACTATATAAAACTCAATTGTATTTATATACACCAGCAATTAACAATCAGAAATTGAATGTAAAGCGGATACCATGTATGATAGTATCAAAATTATGGAGTACTTAGGAACAAATTTGACATAAGACATGAAAGACATGTACACTGAAACAATAAAACATCGCTGAAAGAAAGGAGGACAGTGGAGAGATGCACCATGTTTGTGGATCCGAGATTCAATTTTTTTAAAGAAGTTTGGAGATATATATCAGGCTTTCTAGTTCTATTTATTTATTTATTTATTTTCTTTTAAATCCTCAGATAAGGACAGAGAGAGAGAGAGAGAGAGAGGAAGAGAGAGAGAGAGAGAGAAGAAACATCAGTTGCCTTCCACATGCTCCCAGACTGGGGACCCGCCTGTGCAATCCTTCGGTGCACAGGACGATGCTCAACAAACAGCCACTCCAGCTGGGCTGAGACCCAATTTTGTTAAGATGTCAATTCTTCCTAAATTGACCTATAGATTTGATATATTCTGATCAAATTTACAGCAAGCTATTTTGTAAAAATGGTTAAGATGATTCTAAGATTTGAAGAGAAAGGGAAAGGACTTAGAATATTCAAAAGAACACATTTCATGTACTTACATTGCATGATCAAAACTTATTATAAGGCTACAGTAATCAAAACAGTGTGGTATTGGTGAAAAGGTAGATGTGTTGATCAATAGAACAGATTAGAGAGTCCAGAAATAGGATCACACGTGTATGGTCAATTGATTTTCCACAAGGTTACAAGGCAGTTCAATGGAAGGAATATGATCTTTGCAATAAATGGTTCTAGAATAATCGGATAACCAAATGCCAAAAACAAACAAACAAAATAAAATGCCAGGCCTGCACACCCCACGCTGAAGATCGAGCCCACAACCAGGGCATGTGCCCTGACCGGGAATCAAACCGTGACCTCCTAGTTCATAAGTTGATGCTCAACCACTGAGCCACACAGGCTAGGCACTTCTGTGTCTTTTAATTTAAAAATAAAATTAAGAAATGTAAACAAAATAGTTGATAAAAATACACCCCAAGTAGTGCTTTTTATGTTTATTAAAACTGACTCTCAGCTTATGACTAGCTGGTGGAGCTCCAAAACTGAAAGCTTCCCTTTGGTTGCAGAGGGTGACTTCTACTTTATTACCTAAAGTCTTTGCCAGATCTTGAAAAGTTCGTGCCAGAACTCAAAACATTTATTGTATGTGTAGGGGCGTCAGGGTAGATTGGGGAGAAGGATGTTGACCGGTAAGGGGCAGCAGAGACCTGGCAGAAGTGGCCAGGGGTGCCCCATAACTGACCAGGGCAGGTAAGCTGGAATGGGGCACCTCTCCTGGTTGAATCAGGAGCTGAGGCAGAACATGAAACTGGAGCCAGGGGCTGTGTCAAGTCAGAAGCCAAGGAGATAGGAACAAAGCCAAAATGGCAAGCCAAGCCAAAGCCAGACAGGCAGCCTGCAAGCCAGGGATGGGCAGACAGCACTGACTTGACCCCGGTGATGGACAAGGGTCAGGTGTCTGCAGGGAAAGCCGATCTCACCCTGCGCTCACTAAATAATGCCATTGATCAAGATGAGGAATGCTTTGAGGGAAAGAGAGCAAGTTCATTTGTGGACACATCAAGGTTCAGATACCCTACAGAGATGGCCATCGGGCTATTGGAACATCGGAAGGACCGTCAGAACTGTTGGTGTAAGTTGAGGGTCACTCTCTTAGAGATGATCAGGGACGCTCTGGGCCTGGAGGAGAGAAGAGAGGGGGATCCAGACAGAAACTTGGAGCAAGCCACACACTGGGAGAAAAAATCTGCAAAACATTTATCCAACAAAGGACATGTGTCTAGAATATACCAAGTATACATTTTTAAAGTTTGCCTAGTTTTAAATTATTCACACAGGTCAGGATGAATAAGGAACAAGAGGACAGTGTAGGGGACCTACAGTGACAGGGATCTGGCTCTGAGCTTCAGCTCTGTCATGTTTAGTTATCATGTAGGAAAGTGACAGCATCCACAAGAAATGGTTGAGGAAAAGAAGCAAAAGGAGACGGAAAAAAATGAAGACTGAGAATTAGAAGAGAGGCCAGCAGATTTCAGTGTCATCAAAGCCCAGGCAGAAGAGCATTGCAAGAAAAGGGGAGTTGATAAAAGAGGTCAGGGAAGGATGACTGAGGGGAGGACCTAGAAAGTGGAAATTCGTGCCTCTGAGAGAGCAATTTAAGTAAATGTATGGATGCCACCAAGTTCAAGGGTCTCCAAGGTTGGATAATCCATTAGGAGGACACAGCACTAACTGAAAGCTGTTATACTCGTGGTTACAGTTTACTATAGAGCAGCAGTTCTCAACCTGTGGGTCGCGACCCCTTTGGCGGTCAAACGACCCTTTCACAGGGGTCGCCGAAGACCATCCTGCATATCAGGTATTTACATTACGATTCATAACAGTAGCAACATTACAGTTATGAAGTAGCAACGAAAATAATTTTATGGTTGGGTCACAACATGAGGAACTGTATTTAAAGGGCCAGAAGGTTGAGAACCACTGCTATAGAGAAAGGATACATATTAAAATCTGCCCTGGGGAGGAGTCCAACAGGGTTCTATACTTGCGGTTTCTAATGAAGTCCTGGACAGCTCTAGCTCCTGCAAATAATGATGTGTAACAACATGCTTGGAGTGTCACCAACCAAGGAAGCTCATCCAAGCCCTGTGTGCAGCATTTTATTGGGGCTCCGTCACATAGACATGGTGGTCACCTGTGTGACTGACCTTTGTCTCTAGCGCCTCCAAAGGTCAAGCAATACTGTATGGCCCAAAGCCTGCAGGTAAACAAGGACACTCTTATTAAGACAATGCAAAGGCTTTGACATCACCTCACCAGAGCTGAAGGCAAGGCCAGCTCTTTCTTTGGGTAAGGTCATTTCTTTACTATACAGATGCTAAACTGCAATGAGTTGAGAAATGAATTAAATATGAGCAGGGGAAGTAGACACTATGGCACTCCTCCAAAACACGTGTCAGGAAAAACGAAGGTAAAAGTCTCCATGGAAAAATGGGGAGGGTGGAGAAATGGAAAGATAAGGAGCGGCTGAGGGTTGCAGGTTGCAAGGAAAGCGCAGGCCGGAGTCCAGGGCCATGAGAGAGAAGATGACGGGGGAAATGTTATACTGAGCCCCGTAAGGGGTGAGTTTGGGAGAGGAATTCCGCAGCGAAGCTGAGGCGCCCCCATCTGGCAGTGAGATTCTGAAGTGGGATGGGGTGTTCGCTCCTGTAAATGAGGAGGCAAGGAACTGGATGGTAAGAGCGGATGGGCTATACAAACTGGATATGAAATTGCCCAGAGCAAACTTAGAAGCAATGTTCCTGGGAGAAACTTGTGAGAATAGGTGTGGCTGGATAATATTTTGGATACATCACTCTCCCCTCACTCTCCCTTCCCTCCCTTCCCCCATTTCTTTTCCCTATGACACGTACCCTGTGGCATTTACTGCCCCAGCAGAGGAAAAATGAAGCAGAAAGAAATGCTTTGTGTTACACAAGCCTAGGGTTTGAGTTTCAAAAGCCTAGAAGACACAGTTATGTGATCGACAATGGATTGGGGAGAATAGAGAAAGGATCAGGCGACCCCATGCCCAGACCTGGTCCTCCTGTCAGGGGTTTGGGGAAAGGCCGGATGCAGAATGCTGAGACACCAGTCTGTTTCTTACAAATGGGCTCTTTATCCTGGCTCCTGGGGCTGCGTCCTGGGGGTGGAGGGGACCCCGACACAAACCACAGAGAGGTCTGGAGAATCTGGGGCAGAGGGAATCCACACTCTCCTTTTCCTAGTGGGTCCCAGTGTAGCCATAAGGAGACCAGGGCAGCAGAACATTTCCCATGAACCCAAGAGCCATGGGCCATGCCAGAGAGTCAGCAGACCCAAAAAGGTAGACATGGTAGTGACCTGTAGGGATCAGGCTCTGAGGCCATGGAGAGCACAAGGATGTCTTGGGGGTGTCAGTGTGGATGGATGATGGCAACCAGGGACCAATGCCCCCCCCAATTCCTTAGCATGGTAAGAGCCCTTTGGAGAAAGGTACCCTGAGACCCCGAACTGCTGGCTATGAGTCCTGCCCTCTACCCACCAGTAACTCAAAGGAGAGCTCCAGTTCAGTTATGGAGAAACAAAAGTACATTACATACACAGCTAAGACTGTGAATGTCCCAACCTGGAAAATAAAGACGTACAGACCAGAGAAAGATGTCTTTCTGCTACAATGTTTGGACCAAACTTCCATCACTATTTGCCCAGAATTCCATTTTTCGATGCCCTATCAGTTTTCTTGATTATGGGGAAACAACCTTTTACTTTTTAAAGAAAATGTGTTTTAATTGATTTCAGAGAGGAAGGGAGAGGGGGAGAGAGATAGAAACATCAATGATGAGAGAGAATCATCGATTGGCTGCCTCCTGCATGACCCCCATTGGGGACTGAGCCTGCAACCTGGGCTTGTGCTCTGACCGGGAATCGAACCGTGACTTCCTAGTTCACAGGTCAACGCTCAAAAACTGAGCCACGCCGGCTGGGCAAAACAGCCTTTCTGGAGTAATACTTTTTGTCTGTAGAGCTGCTGAGGTCATTTTCAGGAGAGATGGTAGGGGCCAGTCAGACTCCAGCAGCAAGCAAGACCAGGGGGAGGGCCCATGGGCTGGGTGTGGGGCTCCTGTGGATAGCAGAGGACCAGCCCACAGTGGGTGATGGAAAAGAGAGCCAAAAGCAATGCCGAGTTCTCAGTTACGTTGTGAGAAAACAAGATCCCCTAAAAGAAACACCATTTCCTTGAAAGACTTCCTTGTCCTTCTCAGGATCACATTTGTGTGTTTCTCAACATATGATGGGGCCCGTTTTCCAGCCTTTCGCCCCCACCCCACCTTTTCATCATTTAGCAGCCATGGGCTGAAATGTGTCTGTCAAAATTCACATGTGGAAGTATCAGGCTCTCATTCTTCAGAATAAGACTGTATTTGGAGACAGGGTCTTCCACGAGGTAATTAAGTTAAAAATGAGGTTAGTAGGGTGGGCCCTAATCCAATATGACACCTGTTTTAGTAAGAAGAGAGAGTAGGATACAGATACACACAGAGAGAAGACCATGTGAACCGTAGGGAGAAGACAGCTATCTGCCAACCAGGGACAAAGGCCTCAGAAGGAACCAATCCTGCTGACACCTTGATCCCTGCCTTCTGGCCTCCGGAACAGTGAGAAGATCAATTTCTGTTATTAAGCCACCTGGTCTGTGGCATCCTTAGCAAACTAATCCCTCCTCCCACCCCATCTATAACCTTAATCCTCTCCCTCTAACGCAGCATTTCATCTCCTCTTCCAGGGATTTACACACCTGTACAGATATGTTCAGCTGAGAAACACAGGAGAGCAGACCTTTGCTTGTGTTTCCATCTTGCCACTTTTCCTGAGGCTACAATCTGATCAACACTTCACTTAGTTCATGTCCACAGCTGACACCATCAAAAGGGGTAGACATGGTCCTTGCCGGCAGGAAGACTGCAGTCTGGTGGCAAAACGCTGTTAGCATCCCCATGCCCCTTCCTGCACCCCCATCCCAGCTGCCAGCTTCACCCCACCCTGGCCCTGCTGCAAACAGAGGGAGGAGGGATGGTGTCCACACATTCACCAGGTGTCTAATCCTGGTGCTGCTGCCACAAACCCTGAAACATACAGCCCTGGTCGCTGTTGGCAGACATTTGCCACTATGATGGAAGGCAGCCTGAAGACAAAACTGATATCAGGAAAAAGACAGAGCCCAGGGAATCACAGAGGAATAGAGCTAGAGTCTAACCCAGGGGTGGGCAAACTTTTTGACTCGAGGGCCACTATGAGTTCTTAAACTGGACCGGAGGGCCGGAACAAAAGCATAGATGGAGTGTTTTTGTGAACTAATATAAATTCATTTGTGGAAGAGCCTAGACCAGGGGTGGGCAACCTTTTTGACTCGAGGGCCACAATGGGTTCTTAAACTGGACTGGAGGGCCGGAACAAAAGCATGGATGGAGTGTTTGTGTGAACTAATATAAATTCAAAGTAAACATCATTACATAAAAGGGTACGGTCTTTTTTTTTTTAGTTTTATTCATTTCAAACGGGCCGGATTCGGCCCGCGGGCCGTAGTTTGCCCACGGCTGGTCTAACCAATCTATGATGACACATGGCAAAGACCTGCAGTACCATGATGAATAAAAGTGTGAGAATGCCCGTTCCTGCCTTGATCTGATCTAAGGGGAACAGCATTCAGTCTCTGACCGTGAAGTATGATGTTGCAGTGGACGGAGACTCTGAACTGTCACAGAAGAGTTCCACCTGCTCCTGCTACTGTTCTTCATATTGTGGAAAGAATGCAGATCCCTCACCGGAGAAGATACATGAATGACAAGTAAACAGATGAAAAGATGAGGCTCAGCATTTTGTGTCATTAGGGAATAGCACAATAAAACGACAACTAGATGCAACAACACATACCTATTAAAATAGCTAAAAATCAAAACACTGTCAGCACTGCGAGGATGTGGAGCAACAGGAGCTTTCATTCATTGCTGGTAGAAATACAAAATGAAGCCTCCACTTGGAACGACAGTTTGGCGGTTCCTTAGAAAACTCAACGTACTCTTCCCATATGATTCAGTGATCGTGCCCCTTGAAAGCAACCAAGATATCCTTCAACAGGTCAGTGGGTAAATCGTGCTACGTCCATACAATGAAAAATGATTCTGTAATGAAAAGAAATGAGCTATCAAGCCAGTAAAAGGCATGAAGAAAACCTAAGTGCACACTACTACGTGAATGAAGCCCGTCTGAAAACGTTACATACTGTATTATATCAACATCCTCGAAAAAGCTTCAGTATGGAGACAGAAAAAGGGTAAGTGGTTACCATGGATTTATGGGGAGGGAGCGAGATGGAGGGGTGAACAGGGGAAGCACAGAGGCTTTTTAGCTTAGTGAGACTATTCTGTATGATGCTTCATGGTGGATGCATGTCGTTATATATTTGTCCAAATCATAAAATGTACATTAGAGTGAACTATGGACTTTAAATATAATTTTTAAGAAATGAAAAAAGAAATTATTATGTTCACTGTAGGTTTGTGCGTGTGTGTGTATATCCTTTATCAATCCTCTGTACCTGCAATAAAAAAAACCTTTGTTTGACAATATCATTATGTCTTTATTATGAAAATTAAATGTAGTTTTGGTGAAAAAACTGATAAATAATACAGGGCCATAGCCTGGCCGGTGTAGCTCAGTGGTTGAGCATTGCAACCCATGAACCAAGAGGTCATGGTTCAATTCCTGGTCAGGGCACAGGCCCGGTAGGGGGTGTGCCTGAGGCAGCTGATTAATGATTCTCCCTCACCATTAATGTTTCTATCTCTTCCTCTCTCTTAAATCAATAAAAACATATTTAGAAAAAGAAAAAAACAATACAGGGCCATACACACACACAAATACCACAAATTCAAAAATAATGTGAAATCACTTAATGAAACAGAATGGTATAGAACAGTGGTTCTCAACCTTGGCTGCACATTAGAATCACCTGGGAATCTTTTTAAAATCCTGATTTCTGGGCCTTATCCTCTGGAAATTCCGTTTCTTTATTATGTGGTGGGGCCACAACATTAGTAACAAAGAAACAGAATTTCCGGAGGATGAGGCCCAGAAATCAGGATTTTAAAAAGATTCCCAGGTGATTCTAATGTGCAGCCAAGGTTGAGAACCACTGGTATAGAGGAAAGAGCATGGACTGGGGAATTAGTTCTAATCTTTCCTTGCCTGCTTTTTTTTTTCCCTCAAAGTTTAATGACTAATTGCTATCTATGTCCAGAGATATAGGGCACATAAGGACCACAGAAAATATTATGCTTGCCCTTATGAATAGTTAGAACCTGTTCTTAGGATGTGGTGTATAATTTACAATTGTGTCAATTTCCATTAATTAAGAATTCTGGCTGAGTGCCTACTATATGTTGGTCTTCAGTGCATACAAATATGAAGGGGAAAATACTACTGTCAGAACTTTGGTAGCAAGGAGGAGGAGGAGGAGAAAGAAAGAAAGAAAGAAGGAAGGAAGGAAGGAAGGAAGGAAGGAAGGAGAAAGAAAGAAAGAAAGAAAGAAAGAAAGAAAGAAAGAAAGAAAGAAAGAAAGAAAGAAAGAAAGAAAGAAAGAAAGAAAGAAGGAAAGAAAAAGAAAGAAAGAAAACAAAAGAATTCTGGCGAATTCAAATACTAGGGAATGTATAGAAGACTGGCAGGACTAGTTGCATAGCTTGGAGAGGCCACCCATTCCCAATTTCATAACCTTGACCTCATAGATACTAATAGCTCAATTTTGCCCTTCCCTGTCACTGGCCACCACCTCCTATCTTTACATGTTCCTCCTCTAGAACCTCAACTCGAGTTCACTGGGACCTACAATCCTTTGGATCTGCCACTTTTCCATTGCCTTCCCCCTCCCACACAGCCGCCATTTCTCTCTTTATAAGCGCAAAAGTCCTGACAATCAGCCACAGGCTGACAGGCTTTGTGTCCCATTATCTCTCTGATGTCACAATAGCAACTGAAAGGACCATGAGATCATCTGATCCAACTTTCTCATTGAAGCAGCAGCAGAAACAGATGTGTTTTTTAAAATACATATTTTATTGATTTTTTAGAGAGGAAGGGAGAGGGAGAGGAATAGTTAGAAATATCGATGAGAGAGAAACATCGATTTGGCTGCCTCCTGCCCACTCCCCACTGGGGATGTGCCCGCAACCAAGGTACATGCCCTTGACCGGACTTGAACCTGGGACCCTTCACTCCACAGGCCGACACTCTATCCACTGAGCCAAACCAGTTAGGGCAGAAACAGATGTTTATTCATCACGTAGTGTATTAGGCACTGTGCTCTGAGGTTTTTGTGTTATCTCATTTAACCCTCAAAGCAACCCCATGAGCTCAGTATCACTATAATCTCTATTTTACTCATAAGAAAACTGGGGTTAATGGTGTGTGGGGGGGAATTCTGGTCCAGAAACTTATCTCAGATCTCCAAATTGATAAGTGGTGGCACTAGGATCCAGGTCCAGGCAGCCTGAGTCCAAGCCCCAGCTTGCAGGCATCTGCCTATGAGATGCAGATCATGCACATGGGATGAATTATCATTGCATAGGATACTGGGGCCCAGGTACCTGCTTGGTGCAGGGATGCCCTTAATCAAGCACCTTGAATTTGCTGGGGTTGCTGGCTGGGGTGGGGGATGGGGTGGACAAGGCAGCGGTGTGGCTGAGCAGAGCCGGCTCCTGGTACCTCCACGCCTGCTCTAATGCACTCCGTGGAAGCCTAACTGCCCCAGGAGAGCCTTAATGGACCCATGGAGTCACAGCTTCAGCGGAAACAGTGGATGAATAATGGAGAAGGCAAGGTCATTAACAACCAGAGCAGGGAGGCAAAGGGGAAAAAAAGAGTGATTGGTTTCTGAGGATCCAACCCCATTCTGATCGAATCCTTGCCTCCTGTCTCCCCAATCACAGCTTCCTTCTCTGTTCTAGGGTCCTGGTGTCTACTGAGCCCCAAGTCTCTCTATATATCTGGGTTCCTCTCCTGCCAGGACTCTGCCTCACCTGGGTTCCGTATCCCCCAGCTTTCATCCACTTCAGAGCACACTGACATTTGGGCGTGGGCATCAGAGAGGAATCATTGGAGGGCCAGAGCAAGTTTATTTAGAAAAAGCTTCCCAGTGATTCTAAAATGCCACTCCCTCTCCCCTGTGTCCACTGAGAGCCAATGATGTGCATTTCTGTTTTTATTTTTTAAAATTTCTTCCATCTGTCATCCAATACATTGGTATTAAGAATTTACTGTGCATCAGACATTTGCCCAGGTGCCATTTCAAAGATGTGTTCAATAATTCATAGGGGTAGCATAATAGAAGCAGAGAATTTTAGAATAAAATCAAAGCACATAAGCTTTGGAACAGCAGCCTCTGGATTTGAGCCCCGGGTGACTCAGGAGTTCATCTTTCCCCACCCTTCCTGTCCTGCCTGCTCCGGGCCATGGGCATTTCTCTTGTGGACTGTATAGCATCTCCTTTTCTCACCTCTCTCCCAGGCCTCCCTCCCTCAGTGCCTGCAGGTAACCCTGGATCTCAGGCAGATCCTCAGTAAAGACTCATAGAATGGACTTCACTGTAAATTGGACAGTTAGGGAGAGAGATAATCCGAGGCCCTAAAAAAAAAAGTAGGAGACTGTTGCCATCTACTGGTAAATTTGTGGAACTACAGACAAAAGTCCACCTTGCTGGTAGACTGGGTTTGATTATGCAGGCTTGCCCGCCTTGCCCTCTTCCTGTACTTAAACCACTCTGACTCGGAGCAGAGCCAGAGCAAAGGGTGTCTGGCAATATTTGCCTCTGGCAGCACAGGCCACAAGTTTTCTGAGCCCTTTATTTGTGCAAAGATATTTAGACTTAGCCCCTGACCTTAAGGAGCTTGAAGGCTGGTAGAGAGCTATGAGCATCAATAAATATATTACAATTGTAAACAAGTACCATGGAGGGGAGGACAAAATATGCTCAGAGATTCCAGGGGCTGCTGCTGCTATTTGGGAGCGTGGAGGAAATTACTGAGACGCCATGGAAAACATGACCTTGACATTCTCATCAAAGGGAAGAAGCATTTTGGCAGTATGGTCTAGTTGGGCAAGTAGAATTTTGGCAGGGAGAGACTGGGAGTAGAGAGGGGATGTTCCAGCAGAGGAAACAGCATTCAGGAGAGGGAAGGAAATTCATGCTTGAAGGCCTGCAGTGAACTAGGGGTTGTCTCATATTATTTAGAAAAGCAAAGAATGGCCCAGTGTGTTTGGTTGGGTGAGTGGTGGGTGATAAGCTGGAAAAGTAGGCTGGACCTGGTTCAGTGAAATACATGTTGTCGCCCTAACCAGTTTGGTCAGTGGGTAGAGCGTCAGCCTGCGGACTCAAGGGTCCCAGGTTTGATTCTGGTCAAGGGCATGTAGCTTGGTTGGGGGCACATCCCCAGTAGGGAGTGTGCAGGAGGCAGCTGATCGATGTTTCTCTCTAATCAATATTTCTAACTCTCTATCCCTCTCCCTTACTCTCTGTAAAAAAAATCAATAAAATATTTTAAAAAAAGAAATACATGTTGTCAGTGCCCCACTTATACTCCCTTAGGACTTATTATACATCTCAGCCTGCCAGCATCTGCAGCTCTTTGAGGGATCTCTCTTTGGTGACCCACCATGCCCATATACATAGCAGGCAGAAAGCACACCCCTCACTTACCCCAGCAGCCATCTGCTCGTGACCAACTGGAATCCTCCTATATAATAAAAGGCTAATATGCAAATTGTCCCCATGGGCGGGAGTTCAACGTGTGCTGACCACCAGGGGGCGGCGCAGAACATAGCTGCCAGTGGCAGCAGGCAGTGGGGGGAAGGGAGGCCCCAGCTGGCAGCTGGCAGCCGCTAGGGACCCTACCCATGCATGAATTTTGTGCACTGGGCCTCTAGTTGGTATATAAATACCTTTGCTCTCTTCCCCCTTGAGTTATGTTAATGCTTAGACATATGTTTGACCATTATTTCCCAGAGGTTCCACCCTTATAGACTGCCTTCCCTTTCTTGTCTCACTTCCCCTTTTCCTAATGGATTCTCCTGAGATAATTTTCAACATATATTATAGACTCAAATTCTTATCACAATGCCTGTTTCAGGAGAAATTCAATCTAAAACATCAGAGAAGACCTGGGATGCTAGGTTAATGTCAAGTCATAATAGCCACTATTTGCAGGTAGTTCTTCTAAACTACCACCCTCTCCACATTTTCTCTTGTGGCCAGTTTTACTTAGCTGAGTTATATTGCTACTAGAGGCCCAGTGTACGAATTCGTGCATGGGTGGGGTCTCTTGGGTGGCCTGTGGAGATCAGGCCCCAGCTCATGCCCCCAGCCTCGCAGCCCTGCAGCCCCGCCTGGCACCCTGCCTTGGCCTGGTGCCGCCCCTTCACCTGCTCCACCATTCTGCCTATGAGGCGATTGATCAGGGCCAGGCCCCTCGCCAGGCTCCCTCAGTGCCTGAGAGCCAGACGGTGGCCCCAGCCACCGCTACTGGTTGCTGTCTCCAGGGCAATCGGTTGGGGCTGGGGCTGGGGTCACCGCTGGTCGCTATCTGTGGGGCGATCAGTGGAGTGATCAGGCCTCTGCTCGCACCTGCCTTGGCCTGGCGCTGCCCACTCACATGCTCCACCATCCCACCACAGTCCCGCTCTCGTCAGGGCCCATTCAGGCCAGCAGTGCCTCCACTGCTAATGCCGCATCACTGATGCCCGCCATGTTCCCCACTGTCCCCTGGTAGTCAGCGCACATCATAGCGAGCAATCAAAGGACTGCCTGAGGGGACAATTTGCATATTAGGCTTTTATTATATAGGACTAGAGGCCCGGTGCACAAAAATTTGTGCACTCGCGGGGAGGTGGGGTCCCTCAGCCTGGCCTGTGCCCTCTCGCAGTCTGGGACCCCTCAGGGGATGACCACCTGCTGGCTTAGGCCTGCTCTCCGGGGGATTGGGCCTAAGCTGGCAGTCAGACATCCCTCTGGCAGCCCGGGAGCCCTCGGGGGATGTCCACTTGCCAGCAGGGAGCAGGCCTAAGCTGCAGTCGGACATCCTTAGCGCTGCTGAGGAGGCGGGAGAGGCTCCCACCACCACCGCTGTACTGGCAGCCATCAGCCTGGCTTGTGGCTGAGCAGAGCTCCTCCCATGTAAGAGCGCCCTGACCACCAGAGGGCAGCTCCTGCATTGAGCATCTGCCCCCTGGTGGTCAGTGTGTGTCATAGTGACCAGTCATTCCCAGTCCTTCTGCTGTTAGGGTCAGTTTGCATATTACCCTTTTACTATATAGGATAGAGGCCTGGTGCA
>NW_005369443.1:0-4009 GCF_000412655.1 Myotis brandtii | reverse complement strand
CCATCTTGGTTGGCAGTTAATTTGCATATCGCCCTGATTAGCCAATGGGAAGCATGTCGGAGGTATGGTTAATTACCATGTTTGTCTATTATTAGATAGGATAATATTTTTTAATTGAAGTAATTTGACAGCAGTATATCTTTATATTATAGTATAGCATTATATTATATTGCTTTTGCATTATCATTTAGGGATGTAAAATTTATTCCCTCTATTAAAATCAAAGGATTGTATTTTCCCAGTATTTTGACTCAACAAATCATGTTCTGGAAGAAATGCCAATGAGTTATAGTATAAAAACAATTTCTAAGTATATCTTTTGATAGTTGTAACTCTTAACATAGAGATCATTGTCACCACATATTCAGTATAAGAAAGGCAGCATATTGACATACAAAAATAATTTTTTTATACCTCCATATGTCCAAGTTTAATGACCCAACAACTGACAGCTTATAGTGAAATGGACTATAATTGGGTCTTAAAAATGTAATTTTCTGCCATTATTTATTCTAAATAAATTATTACATTGAAATTACTCCTCTGACTACATTGGAGTAAAACTAGAAATCAATAACAGAGAGATAACAGTCAAATCTCCAAATACTTGGAAACTAAAATAATCCATGGGTCATAGAAGTCTCAAGGGAGATTTTTAAAATACACTGAATTGAATGAAAATGTAACTATATCATATTAAAATGTGTGAGACACAGCTAACACAGTGCTAAGAGGATCCTTCTAGTGCTATATACTTACATTAGAAAAAAGGAAAAGTCTCAGATCAATCATCTAAGCTTCTACCTCAAGATATTCAGAAAATGAATGCAGAATAAGCCCAAAGCAAACAAAAGGGAAATAATTATAGGAATCAGAAATCAGTGAAACTTGGGAAAACACAAAAACAATAGAGAAAAATCAGTGAAACTAAAAGCTGATTCTTTGAAAAGATCAATACAATTGACAGACCTTTAGCAAGAATGACAAAGAGAAAAAGAAGATACAAATTATAAAAATCAGGAATGAAATGGAGGAAACATTATAGACCTCACGGACTTCTAAAGGATAATAAAGGAACACCTGGAACACATCTACACCATGAGTTCAACTCATAAAAAAAAAAAAGCCAATTCTCTAAAAAACACAAATTATCACAACTCACCCACTATGAAAAATATAATTTGAATAGCTTTATAACTAGTAAGAAAATTTAATTTGTAATTTAAAACTCCCCAAAAGGAAATCTCCAAGCCCAGATGTTTTCACTAGAAAATTTACCCAGTGTTTAAAGAGGAACTAGAGAAATATCTAGAGGGCTTGTGGAAACAGATCACTGGGCTCTACTCCCAGAGTTTCTAATTGAGTAGGTGTGGATGGATCCTGAGAACTTCCATTTCTATCACGTTCCAGCTCTCATCCATGCTGTTCTAGGGACTGCATTTTGAGAACCACCGCTGTAACACAAATCTTGACTCATTCTGCGTATCCTAAGTTGATTTGTTTGAATAGCATCCACATGAGGTCAAACTTGCATGTGAATGTTTCTACAGAGGAACTTTTAATTTAAAAAGCCACAGAAATTAAATAGTTTTCAGGCTATTTATTCTAAACATTGTCTCCCCACCCGCCCAAAATAATATTATCATACTTGGCAATTATTAAAAATTGTATAACTGGGCTGTTTCTTTGTTAAAAAGTGATATAAAATAAATTCCATTATTAGGTGTTTTATTGCCTGGAATTTTCCATTAACTGTGCTGTATGTGCCATAATAATCCTCACAATAACCTGGAGTAAATTCTGAATCATGAGGAAAAAGTTATATCATGTTCAGTTCAATTTTAATGCTAGCATGTTTTATAGAATGCTAATGCTTTACAAATTCTTAAAACATGGGAGCTGCCCTGGCTGGGTGGCTCAGTTGGTTTAAGTATCATCCTGTATACCAAAAAGGTGGTGGGTTCAATTCCCCATCAGGGCATATGCCCAGGTTGCAGGTTTGATTCCAGGTCAGGGTGCATATGGGAGACAACAGGATCAATGTTTCCCTCTCACATCAATGTTTCTCCCTCTCTTCCTCTCCTCTTTCCTCTCTCCCTAAAAATCAATAAAAATATATCCTTTGGTGATAATTTTTTTAAATGCTTAAAAAAAAAGAATTGTTGTCCTAGTGGGTTTGGCTCAGCGGATAGAGTGTTGGCCTGTGGACCCAAGGGTCCCGGTTTGAGTCCAGTCAAGGGCATATACCTCAGTTGCAGGCTCCTCCCTGGCCTGGGCCCTGGTTGGGGCTTGTGCAGGAGGCAACCAATCTATGTGTTTTTTTCACATCGATATTTCTCTCTGTCTTTTCCTCTCTCTTCCACTCTCTCTAAAAATCAATGGAAAAATATCCTCGGGTAAGGATTTAAAAAAAAAGAATTGTTAACATATTAGAATATCTGATGATCCAAGACACTTCAAACCACAACCAATAATTAATAGGAATTAAAATAAGAACCTATCACTGGAAAATTATTTATTATAGAGGTTTTCATAAATAGTCCAAGAACCCACCCTGGTGATTCCCTGAGACCCTGCCTCACCCAACTTTCAGGCCCATCCAAGCTGTTTCCAGTGCTTTACTGTAGGAATAGCCTGTCTTGGCTCATGCTTCAGATTTTCCTAAAATCTCTCAAACAAGCAGCAACTGGCCTCAGAGAGACCTGTGCCTATTGCTAAGTGGCCCCAGGCCTGCCACTAGCAGCAGCCGGCCTTGGTTCACAGCTTGGTCTTGCCTGGGCACCTTCAAGGCCAGCACAAGAAGCAGCCATCTGCATATCACTTTGTAGTTCATGCCTGGTAGCTCCACGCAGAACACAGGCAGTGACTGACCTTGGCCTGCACCTCCCCAAAGAGCCCAGAGCCAGTACCAGTGGACAGCTTCAGACCATGTCAAAACACCACCATCCAACTACCTCCATAAACGACACACTCAAGGATGGACTCAGCAGGTACTGAGTCCTGAGCCCTGCTGAAGTAAGTCCTGCTCTGCATGGTACGTCCCTGCACAGCTGATCCTCCAAGGTGGTTGGAGATTGGTGGTCAGTGGTCACAGCCAGTCCTTTCAGCTGATCAGATTGAGTAAATCCCTTCCATTGACATGCCAACAGCAATCAAGACTCAACTACAATAGGAGGGTGTGCAGCCCACACAGGGAGACCACCTTGAGTGCCAGCTGGGGTGTTTGGGGAGACTGTTCCATTGAACCCTACAGGACACCTACTACATTAGGCCATGCTACCAAACCTGGGAGACATAGAAGCTCTATCTAATACACAGAAAGAAACACAGGGAGGCAGCCAAAATGAGGAGACCAAGAAACATGGCCCAAATGAAACAACAGAACAAAACTCCATAAAAAGAACTAAACAAAATGGAGATAAGCAATCTACTAGATGCAGAGTTCAAAACATTGGTTATAAGGATGCTCAAGGAACTTCGGGAGGACCTCAACAGCATAAAAAGAACCAGTTAGAAATGAAGGCTACATTAACTGAAATAATTTACAGGGGATCAACAGTAGAATAGATGAAGCTGATAATCAAACCAGCAATTTAGAATATAAGGAAGCAAAAAACATATAATCAGAACAGGAAAAAAAAAAAGAGTCCAAAAAAATGAGGGTAGTGTGAGGAGCCTCTGGGACAACTTTAAGCATATCAACATTCACATCATGGGGGTGCCAGAAGGAGAAGAGAGAGCGCAAGAAATTGAAAACTTATTTGAAAAAGTAATGACAGAAAACTTCCCTAACTTGGTGAAAAAAACAGACATACAACTCCAGGAAGTGCAGAAAGTCCCAAACAAGATGAACCCAAAGAGGTCCACACCAAGATACATCATAATTAAAATGCCAAAAGTTAAAGACGAATAAGGAATCTTAAAAGCAGCAAGAGAAAAACAGTTACTTACAAGAGGCCTCCGATAAGATTATCAGCTGATTTCTCAACAGAAACTTTGTAGGCTAGAA
>NW_005369442.1:4663123-4729540 GCF_000412655.1 Myotis brandtii | reverse complement strand
AAATAGAAAGATTATACCACTTTACATCCCTGTCAGTAGTACATAAAATTTTAAGTCACAATCTCATGTTTTCTGATGACATATTTTAAATGTTCCTAATCTTATAAACTAAAATAAAGTGAACTTTAAAATGTATATTTCCTTGATTACTAGTAAATAAAATATATTGCGTATGATTATATCATTTATTTTTATAAATTGACTGTTGGTATATTTTATTTATTTCTATATATTTCTTTATATTTTTCTGCAATTTTTCCTTTTTATGTTTATACACTAGTATATGGTTTAACTAGTTGTGTAGTGTGCTTGTATACATGTATACACATATGTGAATGTGCATTTTTCTCTCTCTGCACAAACACACATACCCACACACACACATACTTTCACCTGCTTAAGAGTTAAACATGCAATTATTTGCAAATGCATTGGTTAATCTCTGATTTTGTTAGTATAATAGACATCATTCTACAAACTTATAAATGTGAATTACACCATAAAATCTGGGTTACTGATATGTATTGTTGTCACAGGGTAGGTCCTATCCTATATAATAAAACCCTAATATACAAATCGACCGAATGGCGGAATGACCAGTCGCTATGACGCGCACTGGCTACCAGGGGGCAGACGCTCAATGCAGGAGCTGCCCCCTGGTGGTCAGTGCACTCCCACAGTGGGAGCACAGCTCAGCCAGAAGGCATGGCAGGAGGCTCTCCCACCTCCAAGGCAGTTCTAAGGACCCCTCGGGGGATGTCTGGCAGTTGGACATCCCCCAAGGGGTCCCGGACTGCGAGAGGGCACAGGGCGGGCTGAGGGACCCCTCCCCCAGTGCACAAATGTCACACACCGGGCTTTTAGTGTGATCATAATGTCCTAGGTTATAATTCAGCTCTAGATTCTCCATTGAGAATATTTGAATGTTTTATTGTATTCCTGAAAAAGACATTTTCTTCAAACTTTTAGAAATGATATGCCTCTGAAAAACAGAAGTCATAAATCAAAAGTCTTTAGGAAACAGGGAGTTTTCATGTCTAATAATTAAAACTGATATCATAAGGTATGATGCCAACAGTGGCCAACTAAAAAATGCAAGTCCAACTAAAGGCAAATGTATTTTGTGTAATTAATTTTGGTCAAACAAAACCTGTTTACTGGCTGAGTCCAGAATCAGTTCCAATAGTTCTCAACTTTTAGAGAAAATTCTGTATTTTAGTGAAAAACATTATATTATTTCATAGCATAGAATAAGTTCCTCCTAGCTTTAAATCCACAAACACAAACCTACAACACTCCTACTCTACACATGAATATATATATATATTTACATGCATATATGTCATATTTTTCCTATCGATTCAAGTCAAGCATATGAATAAGTTTTTGTTTTAATATTCTATATATGCTAGAAACTTTAAAGTAACAATAACAAAACAGAACAAAAACCTATATGTAGGAAGACAATTTGGACATATGGCTAGTTTTTATCCAACAGAAACAAAATTATGAAATAAAATTTTTTATTTGTTTAATTTCTTCCTTACCAACTAGAATGGGGGGGCCTTTGGAATGAGTAAATATTGGTATTATCTCTCCATTTCTTCCAATGATATCTTTCTCCAAATGTTTGATTTTCCTTGCAACCATCTTACTTAATGTATGTCATCTTTATACTCATACTAGTGTTCCGGTGTATGAATTTGTGCATATTGAAAGGAAATTAATTAGAAGAAATATTTTAATATCGCTATTAGCCTTTTCTCTATAATAGAAGTGTCAACCAAATTCACGATCGACAATGACAGATGGAAACACACATTGTGATTAGCACCAGCAAGAGATTTATATGTATCACGCATGTGCGAGTCAACTTAGCCTTGTATAGATATAGAATAAACTTGCTTAATTAGACCTGCTTTCAGATGTAGCTAAACTTTTTCCAGCCCAGTGAAGCACCCCAACTTCTCTTTCAGGTAATTATCAGCATCACAGCAGTAAATATCAACATGAAGCAGATTATTATTGTAGATCATGCAGGGAGAACAAAGGGTAAAATATTTAATTGCAGCAGTGTTTGACTATATTCCACACAGTGAGAAAACCTGAAGTCATTTTCAAGGTCCACCATTTCTTACTTTTTTTTCAGTTGGTTCAATTTTCTAAACTTTCTAAATCTCCATTTTCCGGCAAATAAAAAGAAAATAGGATTCCATTGAATCTCTTATCTACCTACTCCAGAACTTCTGTGATGATCAAATGAGATGAGGTACGGGAAAACGCTTCACAGACATTTGGTTAAAGTGTGAAATGTTTCCACCTGGCTATAAAGCTCTTCTGCTAACAGACATTTGGTTAAAGTGTGAAATGTTTCCACCTGGCTATAAAGCAAGTCTTCTGCTAATTAACATTGGATACTAAAGTTGTAGAAGGATTAGAGTTCCTTGTATTTCTCCTTTAAAAGCTCATAACAACATTTTGTTTTTAATGGCCTGAGAATGATTCAACTTACTGATGTATAATGCATTGTAAAAAAATGATAATTCCATTTATCTTTGGCTTTAATAATAATTATTGGGAGAAAGAGAATGTCCATGTTTTTTATATGGCATTTCTCTTTTAAATATGATATCAAATAAAGTATAATAAAATGGAAATATGCATAAGCACAGGAGTAAACAAAGCAATATCCTGTAATCAAACTAAATTAATAAAATAATAATCATAAAAATATTGGATTCAATAATACTTAGATTACATAATTAAATGCATCAATTCAGTGAAAGTTTATTAAGAAATATTCTGGCTCGTTTAGTGACACTCATCCATTTCTTTATTAATTTTCTTACTTTTTACATGGTTAAACTTTTAATATGTTATAAAAGCAGAACTTTCTAATTATGCAAAGATTCATTGATCCCTAAAATGTTATGTATTTAAAATAAAAATGTTGGTATTTCTGGGTCCAAAAATTTCTGCAAAACAAAGAATTTAAAAGGCACTCTCAGATCTGGCCAAAATAATGAAACAGATCCAGCAAGGTGAAGATCTGATGTTATTTTGACAGACACAGGAAATAAGGGCTGCATCTGCCCACCTCAGTCCTTGTTGTCAATGCTTCACTTGCACTGTCTTTCAGCCATTTCAAGCTTGGGAAGAATGAGGTATATAGTTAACATTAAGTGACAAGGTCACCACTAATGATGTCCTGGAGGGCAGACAGTCTAGTTCTAAATTCTGAATTGTCCATGTGGAAAGAAATGAGCATAAAACATGAAAAATCATTGCATGTAAATTCAGTGATAATAATACACAACTTCTATGCTTTACAAAGCACATGTTAATAGAGTTTATTGTGATAATCACAATAAAACCATAAGGAAAGACAATGTTTTCATCCACATTTAAGAGCAATAAAATTCATGTTCAGAATCAAAAGGCATCTTTAAAGTCAGAAATTGATAATAAAAAGTATGCTTTCCTAAGCAAGACAAGGAGGAAGAGAAAGTCCAAAGTGTTAATTGTTAATTTGAGTTATAAAGTGACAGTCAATGCAAAATGTCAAAGTAACTCAATACATATAAAATATTAGTAGTCCTGGTTGCAGAAGGGAATAGAAAGGAAAAAATAAAGCAAAAGGCTCCATAAATAGTAAATCTGACAATAGATGCCTTTACAGCTCTGTCCAAATGTGTGATTCAGTAAGCCCTTGAGTCTATAGCTTGTTGAAGCCTATAATACAATTAAAATTATATGAATTTGAACTTAAATCACAACCTTCATTTTCTTCAGGTCTACTAGCTGCTCATAACTATTAGCTATCTTGGTTGCCCCTGTTGAAAAAAAAATTATATTGCTTTTTCATTACATGATTACTTATCTACTTTATGAGCTGTTGAATACCTATTATCTCAATTCATTTTTGAAATTATTTAATATTTTACTTCTTTAAACATAGATACTAACATAAATTTATGAGACTGATGCGCTGCCTACTGCGCTAAGGAGGCAGCTACTAACATAAATTTAAAACCTATGTTCTGATGATTCTTAATCATTGAAATTGTTATCTCTTATTAGAAGTTGTCCCACTCCCACCATTTCTACAATCTGTTTAATATAATTTTTGAGACAGGTAAACCCCCAGAAACAGTTAAGCCTACTTATTTTACTTTATAGATGAGATGCGGTTAAAAAAATAATCCTCATTCTAAACCAAACCCTAAGAGATTAAAAGAAAGAGAGCTCACATCCAACCTCTGTTGTTTACCATTATGTACAGATTAGCACTGAAAGCTGGATAGCTAATTTAACAGTTCAGGTCAGATTTCTTTTTCTTGTTTTTCTTAAACAAGTACCTAACCCTTTAGCTTATATCAAGTTTAAAGATATGCTAAACGAAGGATACAATATATTATTTAAAAATTCTAGGGTAATTATGTAATTTAGAAATGAAAGCACTGGCCTCTTCTTGAACATTAGGCTAAGTAAGTATGTGAATAGAGGGCACTCCACTCCAATTTACTGGGCAGTAATAGAATTCTAAATAAAACATATAATTGTGAATTTATTCACTAACAGAATATGTAATAACATATCTCTATGTTTTAAAATAATCATGGCTATATGTGATCTATAATATCAAAATATCGATTTTATATCAAGATGTAAAAAATGAAAACTCATTTATTTATTTTTTAGTTTTAAAAACTATTTTAAAAAGAAACATTTTAAGTTCAGAGTAAAATATGAAGAAGGTACAGACATTTTCCATATAACCTCTGACCTCACATAAATATAGCTTCCCCCATTATCAACATCCCCCATCAGAGTGATCCATTTGCTATAAATTATGAATCTACAGAGGCATCATAATCACTCAGAGTTCATAGTGCAATTCATATCTGGAGTTGTACATTCTATAGGTTTGGACAATTATATAATGACATGTATCAATCATTATACTATCATACTGAGTATTTTTACACACTACACATTCTCTGTGTTCCACCTAATCATCTCTCTGCCCCTTCCCAAAGCCCTAGCAACCACTGATTTTTTTACTGTCCAGAGTTATAGCTTTCCTAGAACATAATACAGTTGTAATCATACAGTATGTAACCTTTCAGACCGGTTTCTTTCAGTCAGTAATATACATTTAAGGTTCCTCCCTATCTTTTCATGGATTGATAGTTCATTTCTTTTTATTGCTCACTGATATTATTTTGTAGTCTGTTGATGTGATGAATTATATTAATTGATATTTAAATGTTGGACAACCTTTGCATACTTGGAATAACTACCACTTGGTCATAGCGTATAATTATTTTTATACATAGTTGGGTTTGAATTGCTAATAGTTTCTTGCAGATTTTTGAATCTATGTTCATGAAAGATATTGTTCTATAGTTTTCATTTATGTAATGTCTTTTCTGGATTAGGTATTAGGATAATGCGGGCCTCATAGAAAGGTCTACTGTCAAAAATTATTTTAAGGTTTGTATGTCTAAATAAGTCTTTATTTTTTTCCTTACAGGATAAATAATTTCACAGGTTATAGAATTCTCGGTCGGTTATAGTTTTTCTCTAAACACTTTTATATATCACTCCACTCTGTTCTTTGCTCCTCTATAGGTAAGATTGTGTGTGTGTGTATATATATATATATATATATATATATATATAGAGAGAGAGAGAGAGAGAGAGAGAGAGAGACATCAAAAGGTTGCTTTTCATGCATGCCCCAAACCACAGCCCAGGTCCCCAGGTATGTGCCCTGACTGGGAATGGATCTGACAACTTTTCAGTACAGAGGACAATGCTCAACCAACTAAGCCACTCTGGCGAGGCCATAGGTAAGATTTTTTTTTTTATATTGTGGATTCTTTCAGAATCACTTTTTCTTTACCTTTGATTTTCTGTAGTTTGAAAATGATATGTCTAGTCATAGTGCCTTAGAACTTTATTATGCTTGGCATTCTCTGAGCTTCCTGGATCTGTGGTTTATTGTTTGACATTAATTGGGTGGAAAATCTCAGTCATTATTTTTTGAAATATTTCTTCTGTTCCTTTCTCTTTTTTCTATGTGGTATTCCCATTAGACATATGTTATATTTTTAGTAGTTGTCCCATCGACCTACGATATTATTTGTTTGTATGTTCTCAGTCTTTGTTCTCTTAACTTTTCAGTTCTCTGCATCTTTATTGACATATCCTCAAACTCAGAGATTCTTTCCTAAGCAGTATCCAGTCTATTAGTAATCCCATTGTGATGGGAGATTTTATTTGTTAACTCCCTAGTCTAAGGGATACCCAAATAGCTGGTAACACTTTTTGAGGGGGTGAGGGGTGTCTTTGAGAATGTTTCTGGGAGTGATTAGCATTTGAATCTGTTGACTGAGTAAAGAAGATCTTGCCCTCACAAACTGGGGCTGCTTCATAGGATCTGTTACAGGCCAAAGCAGAACAACAACAAAAGTAAAGAAAGGGTGGATTCTTGATCTCTTTAATTTAGTAAGTTCATTTTTTCCTTCCCTTGGACATCAGAGCTCCTGCTTCTTGGGCCTTAACATTCCAGAACTTAAACTAATGGTCTTCCTGCTCTCAGGACTTTGGCTTTAAATTGAATTATATGGCTGACTTTCCTCTTTTTCTAGCTTGCAAAATGCTTGTGTAATTTCTTGGCCTCCATAACCATATGAGCCAATTTCTATAATAAATCTCATTTCTATCTATCTATCTATCTATAGTATTCCATTGCATATATGTACCACATCCTTTTTTGGGTATCTACCAAAAACATTGAAAACATTTATTTGCAAAGATATATGTATCCCTATGCTCATTGTAGCATTATTCATGATGGCCAGGACATGGAAACAACCAAAGTACCCTTCAATGGATGATTGTATAAAGAAATATCTCTATATCTATCTATCTATCTATCTATCTATCTATCATCATCTATCATCTATTTATCTATCTCCTATTGGTTTTGCTTCTCTAGAGAACCTGAGTAATGCACCCATCAAAGACATTCTTTATTTCTGTTACAGGGTTTTTGGCCTTTAGTATTTCTGCATGGTTCTTTCTTATGATTTCCAACTCTGTTTACACTGCCCACCTGTTCTTGCATGCTCTCTACTTTATCCAATAGATCCCTTAGCATATTAATCATAGTTGTTTTAAAATTTCAGTCTGATAATTTTAGTATTCCTTCCCTGTCTGCTTCTGATGCTTGGTCTGTCTTCAAATTGTGTTTCTGCATTTTATTAAGTCTTGTAATATTATCGTGATAGCCCGGCATGATATACTGAGTAAAATAAGCTGCTGTAAATATCCTTTCAATAATGTGGTGGTAAAGTATGGGGGAGGGGCGTGTTCTCTAGTCCTATGATGAAGTATCAGTCTTTAGTGAACTTATGTTCCTGGACTGAGAACTTTGCCAGGTTATTCTCCCCGCTTGGGTAGGACAGGGTGTTTAGAGAGGCCTGGAGGCGTGTATTTCCTTTGTCCACCTTGGAAGGCTAGAGCTGACTAGAGTTGGTCAGGCAGGCTCGTGTAGGACTGCAGCAGGTGAGGCTCTGGTTAACTGGTCTTCTCTGAGGGTCGGTCTTGTTTAAAAGAACAGAGTGCTCTGGTATATTTCAAATGTTTCTTTTTCCCCTCGCCTTGCAAGCAGCAGAGGCGATTTTTCTCCAACTTTTACTGTGTGAACCTGGTTTAGCTCCTGGAGGTAAATCTTACAAATGGTGAGGCTCCTCTATGTGTGGGTTCCCCTGGAGGTTTTTAACTCTGAGTTGTCCACACCGAACAGAAATTCATCAGGGACAGCTCTGGTTTCCCTGCTCTGACACTCGTTCCCCCGGCAGCTTACGCTCTTGAGAACTTGTCCTGTTAAGTTGTATCTCCCTTTACTGACCTAATTCTCCAGTCTTGGATGGAATGGTTTTTCATATGTCCTCCCCTCATTGTGTATCTAAGAAATGTTGATTTTTCAGTCTATTCAGACTTTTACTGTTGTTAGGAGGAAGTGGTGCCTTCTGAGCTCCTTCCAGGCTGACCCAGAGCCCAGAACTGATCTATTTTTTTTATAACACAACTAACTGCACTCGATCTGTTTCTATACCCTGATTAGAGTCCTATGTGTCCCCTCTTAGGCCACTGTTCATGTTGCTACCTGAATGAACTTCTGTGTCTATTTACACCATTTTTTTTTTTACTTTTTTCCTGATGTTTGATAATCTGGATGTTGCAGTTTATGAATTCTGTCTTGTTAACTGTAATTATCTGAAAATGTGTCAAAAACAAATGTCTCCTTGCCCAACCACCCTATGGGCATCTATATCTTAGAATCTATTTCTCTCCAAAAGCTTTAGCCTATTTATTACTTTTCATGTCTCATTCCTTTCCTTTCTTCCTTCATTTGACTTAGAAATTCTGGTGACTGTAAGATCTGGGTTATCAGGAATCCTGTCATAAGAAAATGAAAAATGTTGCAATGGAACCATGCAGAAAAAGTGACAATTGCCTGTATTGTCATTCAGCACAGATATTTTATTCAATATATTGTGATAGTAAAAGGAATAAAGTTATAGCACCATATTTCAAGGAATTTGCAATACACTTGTATTGCATATAAGAGAATAAAAACGTGTACATATCACTATCACAGAATGCCAGGTAAATGTGAGCCAACAAGGTACATGGTGTTATGTAATTTAATTCAAGGAATACCGAGTGTATTAACAAGCACTGTGCTGCAGGCTGGAGAGAAAATGATGTTTTCTTAACAGCTCTCTGTCTAATGAGAGACAGAGGAAAGTAAACAAGCCATTATGATACAATGAGAAAAGTGCTATGAGAGAGGAAGGTTATAATAGTTAAAAAGAAAGAGAGCACATATCCCACACATTACTGTAAAGCATTTTTTAAAAAAATTTAAGATTTTAGAATAGGTAAACCTTCTAAAGATCCTCAATAAAAAAAAGTTGCATCAAATATTAGGCGGAATAGAGGAAATGGTATATATGTTGACAAGTTCTTTCTCTAAAGCTTGATGCTATTGAGGAGTACAAAGTCAGGTAGAAATATTCTCAAAGACTTTAATCTTTTAAGATAGCCTCAGTTTTCTCTAAAATATCTTTGGTCAGAAAAATCCTATTAATCAAAACACAGGAGTTTACACATTTGCCAGTAACTCCTAGAAATGTGTAACTCCTATAAATGTTATCTAAAATAAATGCAAAATCGTAGAAGCATAAACAATTAAACTCAGAGGGTTTGGTATAGACAACATGGAGAAGGCTCAACATGGAGAAGGCTCATGCATGTTAGTTTAACCCCTCAGAATATAGTCTTTACTTCAAATTATACTAAACATGGCTCTAATGATTAATTATTACTATAATTTATTGAATATCTTATGCTTTATAATTTCAGTCCTATCAATACATTCTGGAGTAATTCTAGTTCCAATTTATTAAAAACAGGAAGAGATTGGAGAAGATTAAAACTAGAAACCTGGCCAAGTCACACCCGATCTATGTCTTCTAATAATTTGGCAATTTTTCCATAACATTTCAACTCCTGGTAAAATCTTTGTTCCAAAATTTGTGATTTTACTTTATTTTCTAGCTTTTTTTTGCCTTAAAATCTATAAGCTTTCTGCAAAAAAAAATTATCTTTTTTTCTCATTTTAACACTAAACTTTTCAAAATATTAGTTGTAGTAGGAAATTAAATAAATAAAACCTAAAATAAATAAATGTAATAAAGTATTTAGTGCCCCCCAAAGGCCTTTGCATTAATTTCATGTACAGTTTATTTTTAACAGAACTGTGTGCCCATTAGTTTAAAAACCACCATCCATTATGCACATGTTCTCAAATTTGTACTATTAAAATAACTCATTTGATTCTTTAAATATTCTTTTAAGAGAGATATCTAAAACAAAACACAGTTAAACTAATTCATGTTATTTTAAAACTGTATTACATGACACTAAGTATGTTTGTTTTCACATTGTCACATTGGTGAACATCTATATTCTCTAACTTAAGCATGCATTTTCAATGTGAGTGATACACCTTCCAAAGGGACAAAAATTATTCTTAGGGGATAAAATATCTCTCTATATAAAAGCCTAAGCGACCTTTAAGACTGGACGACCAGACAGCTGGATGATCGGCAGCTATGACTCGTACTGACCACCAGGGGACAGGCGCTCAATGCAGAAACTGCCCCCTGGTGGCCAGTGCACTCCCACAGGCAACCTCCTGCAGCAGGCCAACCTCTTGCGGTCCCTCCCCGCAGCAGGCCGGGTGGTCAGTGTGCACCCACAGCCAACTTCCCCTGGTCGCTGACCTCCCACAGTCCCTCCCCACGGCCGGCCCCAATTGGGACTGAGCAAGATGGCCCCAATTGGCCAGGAGGTACCCCACCCATGCATGAATTCATGCACCAGGCCTCTAGTGTTAAATATTATAAGATGCATGGTCCTGCAAAGACTCACAGTACATCAACAGATAGACAGTATATTTTGGTATTAAATGTTATGGTGGTGGGCAAGTAAGGAAAATAAAATGTTTAAAAGCCTATTAGAGAATAGGGACAACAATGAAAAATGTTTGAAATATACAGTTCTCAAGATTAGATCTCAGTGGATCTCAGAATCTTCTATTCCGAGAGAGAGAGAGAGAGAGAGAGAGAGAGAGAGAGAGAGAGAGAGAGAGAAAAGAAAATTTAAGTTGTAGAAGTTTTTAAAGTGGAAAAAGGAAGGTTTAATATATAGGTCCAATGTCCACTTATCCACAATTCCAAAATCTCAAAATTCTGCTTGGAAATCCAAAAAAGAATTTAATAAATTGGCATCTGAAGAAATACTAATCTAGATATCCCTGAAATCTCATTTATTACCTTCCTTTGGGTTTAGCAATAAGCCATTTCAGCAGGTCTGCATTAATGGAACAGCAAACTAATAGCATCCGATTCCAGTTCCAGAGCCTCCTCTCCTCCTTCCTGGAGAGGCCACTTCCCTTATGCTCACCAAACTGCTCCCTGCACACCTTCATTATGCCATCCCTTACGTAAGTGAACATTGCAGGGTGGGTTTTCTTCTAGAGTTAGTTCCACAGTGTGCCCAGCTCAGTACATCCTGACTAAGAACAAACCTGACCTGAATTTATGTGAGGCTATTTATTGTCTTTACTTATTCCTCAATGTAAACATTCATTCATGTGACACCAGGAATATTAATGTGTTTGCTTGCAGATTGCTGCCCCAACCGCATTCAAGTGTTATTAAATATACAGAATATTTACTATGTTACCTCCCTAAAATTTAAAGAAACATCTATATATCAAAATACCATTGTGTTTGTGGTTAAGAGGAGGTGAAGTGTGATAACTACACATGTGTGGGACGAACCTGAGAGATGATTTCCTTGATGTTATGATCCTTTATTGTCTGTCCTTCCAATTAATAGCGTCTGCAACTTTTGCTTCAGATTTCCTCTGAAGACAAGGTAGGTTGTCCCCTTCCTTTCACCAGCATTATTCAACAAATGACTACCAGGTATTTTGGGTATTTAAATCTTCTGCTTTGCTTACCTATCTTACCCATTGAAGGCGGGTTTTAACAATTTCCCCATGGGGTGAAACCCCAGTTGCCACAATATTGCTGGCTTAACTCTATGTGCTGCCCTCACTTTCTCTTTTTACTTCTGCACTCCTCTACTTGTGCTTACTGCCCCTTCCAAATAAACTATTTGCACTTGTTGTCTTCTCTCTGGGTCTGATCCTGGGAGAATACAAACTAAATAAAGACTTCCAAATTTTCACACTCTTAACCAAGGTTTGGGAATCCTTTGATTAAATCCTATATTAATGCCAGTGCTTCTGCTTACTTATATATCTCTAATGCAGTCCCAGTCCCTATCTGGCTTTATAACAATTTGCTTTTACATTCATTATTATGATTTTCTATTGGCCAATATTCTGCAACATCAGTTTAAACCAATACTGTTCCCTTCAAGGTTCTTGATTGTTTGAACCTGTTGTCTAGTTCCACAATCTACTGAAAGTTATGATATCCTGACTAGAGTAGATTTTCACTGTGCCTCTCCATCAGACCGAAATGCTCCTCTGTGTCATAACAGTTCTTAGTTTCAACAACCTAGATGCAAGCCCCAACAGTGATCAGTATGCTCTGCTCCACTGTAATTAAGTGGGCTGTGTCCAGCCATTTTCTGAGATAATAAGATCTTATGAATCATGATAATTATCATCATCATCATCATAAAATAATTATGGAAGACTTCCTAAGTGCAATGAACTATGCTAAATGCTGTACTGTTGTGTCTCATCTCTACAGGCTAGTTCTGTTTATGATCACAGACTGAGAATAGTGGACTAACACATTCAAGAACATACAACTAGGAAAAGATTGAGTGGCGATTTATCCCCAGGATATCTGACTGCAGAATCCATGCTTTTAACCACTATTCCATATATCTTTCTAAATTCTTCCAAACTAAAGAATTCTTATCCTTTGGTGGGGAAAGGCTTAGTCCAGTGTAAATAATTAGGCTCCTGTTGTTCATGACCTCAGTACCCTAAAAAACTCCTTTTATTCAGGCTGTACCAAGATTCCTCTCACTGGTGGCTTATAAATTTGACTTTTTCTTACCTTTGCTTGCTGTCTTTCATAAATCAAAAGCCATAACTGAGCAAGAGATATAACTGGTACTTCAGCTTCAACTTCCAAACATTTGCATTATATGCTTTTTTTTCTTTAAATATATCTTTATAGTCAGAGAGGAGGAAGGGAGAGAAATACAGATAGATAGAAACATCAATGATGAGAAAGAATCATTGATCAGCTGCCTCCTGCATGCCCCCTCCCAGGGATTGAGCCCGCAACCACCGGCATGTACCTTTGACCAGCATAGAACCCTGGACCTTTCAGTCCACAGGCTGACATTCTATCAATTGAGCCAAACTAGCTAGGGCTGTATTATATGATTTTTAATGAAAAATACTACGGTTAAAAGCAGTTAGTCTTAAGCCATTCTTAAAATAACTAGATGAATATGTCATTAAAATCAGTGCTTATTTCATACCTAAAGACATTGTTGTACGACAAATGCTTTTTAATAGTTTAATCATTACATATGCTTATGTGACTAATATCCATTTATTATTTAAATCCTCAAATGGAGATTTCTTTCCAAATAATCACTCCCCTAAACACTGATGTTTAGCACACAGATGTATGAGCATCAGAACTATTATTGCACAACTACTTTGAGATAGCACTATATAAAGTACTTTACATACATTAGTGGTAAAGTTTCCCAATAACTTTGGAGAATATGGATTATCTACATTTTTGTTTTCAAAGAAACTGACAGTGAGGATAATTTGATCAATATTTCTTTTTGTGCTCTTAAAGGATTCACAGAAAGAACAATATCACAAAAACTGAAAATGCAATGGGGACAAAGGTATGAAATGACAAAGAGCCTGTTGATGATAGATGATAGAGATAGATAGATAGATAGATAGATAGATAGATAGATAGATAGATGATAGATAGACCTCAAATGCTGGCAAGGACGACAGGCAGGGGAGGAACAGCATCTTAGGAAAGAAGAAACCCTCACAATACTTTGAATGGAAGAAACAGACAAAACTAGCTTTCCTTGGTAAACCTGTTTGTCAAGTGGCTGATCCTCCCCCTCCTCCTGCCTTTCAATATAGTAGGAAATGAATGCAGTGATTCCAAGAATTAACCATTGAGATGAATCCTATTTCAGGAATCTCAGACATTTATTTTCATATAGTTCAGAAAAAAATAAAAGAAAATTTACGAAAACTATAAGCCTTTAAACTAATACCATTCCCTTTCTTCCCTGACTACACACTTTCCTACACACAAGATAATGAAAACCAAAGGTAGTATCTGTTTCATTTTTTCATTTATAAAATATCAATATATGTTTATTGACATTAAATTCATTTTCTTCAGTTATAAACAGATTTAAGAATATGTGTATGACTTCTATTGATATGAATACATATAGAATACATATTCATAACAGGTTAGTATACAATATCATCAACACTTAAAATTCATGCTTTGGAATAAGACTATTTGGACATTCAGCCTGTAATATTCACTACCTATATGGCTTTGGATAAGTCATTAGCTATTTGTGTCTTATCTAAAAAAATGAGCATACGAATAATACTAAGCAAATGTAGCTGTTCAGAGGATTAAATGAAATAACCAATTTGATGGAACTAGATTAAAGTCTGATATGTAGTGAATACTCAAATTTTTTCTATTATTTTTATTATGTGAATAAAATAAGTTTTAAAGTGGTCAGAATGTTTTTAATGTCTCAGATATAATAAAATAAAACTATTTTTAAAAAGGGGCCTGAAACTTTTCTTAGGAAAATAGCCATGTTGGATAGCTCCAGTTTTCATGATTTTTTCCCCCAGAAAATGACTTATGATCTGAACTTTTTATTTTATATGAATTATTCTGAAACTATCAGGAGGGCGGAGAGCTAATTAAAAAGGTTCTCTGTGGAAAACCTCTCCTTGGCCTAAAGCCAATAGATCAGAAAAAGAGGAAGAAGCACAGAGGGGAAGGTGGTGTGGTTCTGATGAATTTCTAATGAACACCGAGGGTCAACAGGTCAGGCTACAATAGTGTGATGTGCCATAAATAATTTTTACTCACTTAAACCTGTAGCCACACATACCCTTTATGCTTTCTTCATATATAAACATTTGTAGGTTCTGAACAAGAGAAAACTAATAATTTATAAGTCTATAATTGGTTGATTAATGATTAAAAATTAAGATGTGTATCAATGTAATTCATTTCCCAGAAACATAATGAATGATAGAAACTATGTAATAATAGGTGTGCAGTTTTGTCCTGTCATGCTCTTTTGAACAAGCTCTTTTTAGACTTTTACCCTCACCTTCTTCCTCAAAAAATTCAACTGTTTTTTGTTTGTTTGTTTTAATCAAAATTAGCAATGACCTCTATGTGACTTACTCCTACAGTTAAATTTCAGTTGACATTTTATTTAACTTGGAAGGATCATTGAACAAAACTGATAATTCCTTCATTAATAAAGTAATTTACTTCATGTCCATGCCATTACACATGCTAGCTTTCCTTTTTTCTCCCTGATTACTCTTTTGGTATCTCCTAATCCTTTGACCTCAGTTTATTGATACTGAAATGCTTTGAGATTATCCTTGGGATGCTTTTAGTGTTTTAGTCTACTTTCTCTCTTGATGATCTCATCCAGTTTGTCTCCCAAATTCATATATTTCTAACCCAAAGTACTCTCCTGAAATTCAGAAATAAACATATACGTTGCTATTGAACATTTCAAGTTGGATGTTTAATAGGTACATCACAATTCACATGTTCAAAAGAGCGCTCCCAAAGCCTCCAAATTCCCCTCTAAGCTTGTTGCGCTTATATGTGCCTCCATCTCAGATAATGACAATTCTAGCCGTCCAGTTATTCAGGCCAAATAAGTTGCTACCATCCTGGACTCTTCTCGTTTGTTCAGTCCCTTTGTTCATTTTGTCAGCATGTCCTGTCATTTCCATGTTCAAAACATTTCCAGAGTCTAAACACTTTGGACTGCTACTGCCCTGTTTAAAATCACAAGTATCAGGCATCCAGATCACTATAACAGCCTCCCTAACCTGATTATGTAATCTGTCGTCAAGGCAGCAGACAAAATATTCCTGGTGAAGATTCATCACAACATGTCATTCCTCTTCACAGAATCCCCTAATGCTTTCCCATCTCATTCAGAGTAATAACAGTATTTGCAATTATCTATAAGACCTAACACACTTCCTTATATTCACTTTGCCCTCACTTTCTTCTACTCACTCCATTCCAACCATACTGTTTTCTTTTCCTTGAATTTGCCAGATACCTGTGACACCTCATTGCTTTTCCACTTGCTGCTTCAACTGCCTATCATACTATTCCATCATCAACCTAACTTTGCCCAATTATCAACATTACTTTCAGATCTTGCTCAAATGTCATTCTCCTAGAGATGACCCCTCTTACTGGCCAATCAATTTAAATTTGCAAATCCCCCTTTTCCCAACACCTTCTCTTTCTTTTCTAGATTTTTTTCCTCCAAAGCACTTATACTATCAACACATCTCATATTTTACTTCGTTTTGTTGTTTATTATTTATATCCCACTATTTCAACATAAACTCCTTGAAGGCAGGGATATTTATCTTTTTGCTTTTAACTGCTGTATTCCTTCAATCTAAAACAGTGCCTGCCTCAAGGTAGAAGTTTAATATAGAATTGTTAAGTGAACCAATATTAAATGCCAAAGTATTTGTAGCAGTAGCAGCATTTTAGAAGTTCAGATGAGAGGACATTGGGGACTCCAGGGATGTCTATATAGATAAAGTGCTTCTAAGTTTGGACCTTGAATGATCACATTTTACATATGAGGAAGATTGTAGGCCAAGGCAGCTGTATGCCAGCCTTGTGCTGATAGAGTTAATATAGTTATCTACCTGGAACAGGTGACTTTGCTGGAGAGTGATAAGAAAGTGCTTTACAAAGTTGTTCTTGTCCCATCTGGTAGAATAGGACAGAGATCTCCACACTAGAAAATGCTGATTTGAGAATGTCTTCCTTTTAATTAAAAACACAACAAAACAAAAAAAGAATTACTTTCTTAACACTGAGAAAAATCAAGGCATAATGATTAATGCAACTTTATGTCGTAACTTCTGAGACATTCTAAAAAAAAATGATCATTCCGAGAGGTGAAAGGAAGCAGCAGCAACAGAAATCTTTAAATGAATGGATTAAAGTGATGTCTAATCTCAGCCACAAAATTAGTGTGTTCGTTGTGTGCTTGTGTTTCACCATTTTAGTGCACACAATCAAACTTCCATTGCTGTATGTAAAGCTTTTTGCTTGAAAGCTTTTTTGGGAATCTAGAACTTGCTTGCTCTGCCCACGTCCAAGTGTGGAAGAATTAATGTATCCAGGAAGAAGGTATAGGGGGATAAATGGTGATGGGAAAGAGAAAAAGAAAGAATGAATGCAACCTATAAGTAGCACTCACTAATGACTATTGGAAGTTGGTGTGTAAATGCCTCAGCTACTTTGTCCTGGGTGGGATTACTGTGGATATGGTCTTTATATTGACTCTCAGAGTTGCCCAAGATAATTAAGCTCTAATTTCACACAGTGGTCACTTGTCTGTAACTCAATATCTTGGCTGCTTCCTTTCCCTGACTTACGTTCTTACTGCCATAAAGGTATTTTGGGCTCAATTTCAAAATAAGCTATTCACTCTCTGTTACTCTTACATTAGTTTATTACTGAGTACACACAAAGCCAGACATACTGAGTCTTTTGAAGAAATTGAAATATTTTATGAATATAACAGAATATGTCTAATAAAGTGTGGAGTAATCAGCTAGAATTTTCATTGATGATTCTTAATTACCTTATTTTAATGTTAATAACTCTATTTTATTAAACGGGGTAATCACCTATACACAAATGTATGCCACAGATATCCTGTGCAAACACTGGTTTGGTAGTGGAAGACAGGAAATTAGTGCTAAAGAAATTAGCAGCCTAACTAATAAAAACGCAGCAGGCAAGCCCATTAAAGGCTTTGTCCTCTTGTGCTGGTCCTTGCTACATCATTTTGAAGTTGGGTTTCATTTTATCAAAAGTGGTATGGACACAGGTCAGTAAACCACAGGGGATAAATATGCACATTAAAGCCTTAACACAGTAATATTGTAATTAATTCTTTAAACTTCATTGAAGTCATTTTATGTAAATTCGACAATTCCAGATATAGCCAACTGTCTTAACAATATAACCATATTTTCTTTTTAATTTTGGCTTTACCACATGTCCTAACATAATTATTTTGCCACATTCTTTGAATTCTACTATAAGATTTTTACTAACTCCTAGCAATATTAATTGTTGATGGGAGGTACTTTCTATTGTCAAATTCTATTCACTTAAGATTCCATTCTAAAACAAAACTTTATTTTAGAAGGAACATATAGGTATATGGATAAATCAAATTTGAGTTAAAAATTTTATTTTTTTCTACTTATTTTAAAGTACCACTATGGAAACTTTCTTTGTAGAAAACTGGTCAATCTTACACTCTTTAATTGAACAAGACAAAGGAGATAATTAGCAAACATTGCATCAATTTAGTTTATTGAAAAATAAATTATAGCATAATGGGTTTAGGGACAGTGTTCTTAATTTGCAAAAACATTCAAAGACTAGTGATTTCCCAAGGCTTTAGAGGAGAAAGAGAAGCTCTAATATTGACTAAATGAGGCTATCCTATAAAAAGTATTTTGATTTCTGCATTAATTGTTCTAGAACAGTATTTCTAGAATAAGACAAAAATATAAACTGTATTACATTCAGAAGTTTCATATAGAACAAAAATCTATTGCTGAACATTTTTGAAGCCTCTTCTACCTTACAAAATAGCAGTACAGTGGTTAAAATATGCAGAGCACATTAAAAATATTCTCTATACTACTCCATGGATTTTAAAATGTAATTTCTGACTACATTTAGCAGATTTCAAATTGAAAATAGAAGGTAAAAGATTAATAAACTCAGAAATGTTAAATTCAAAAGTGTGATTTTGTCATTTTTCTTTTAAAAATATATTTTATTTTTTTCTGGTTCTGAAAGCTTATAGTAACATATTTTATAAGAAACATTTGGTGAATTATTGTATTGATTTTAATATATAATTAAGATATTTATTATGTAATGAAGAAGTTAAAATATAAATTTTGCTTCCTAAATGCCTTAATATTTTGTATCTTATAAATAAAGTCCCTCAAAGATTCTCTGCAAAATATGATAAAAATATTTGTTTATTTTATAGAGCCTGTATAAAAGTAGATTTTACCAAAAATTTATTCATCAAATGCATTTGGGAAATAGTTACAATAATTAACACTAGTTTCCTGGCTTTCAAACTTTAAAAAGTCATCTATATGCTTACATATTTGAGAAATTTCTGAAAAAACATCATAATAGAAAAAAAAATCTCCAAGTTATTCAATATAAAACTTTTCATCCCCTTCTCAAATTCCTGCCCCAAGTCTTTCACATAGTGTTCAATGAAATGCTATAAGAATAAAAATGTTTCTAAATAGAATGATATAACCAGGACAATATGACCGTGCAGAGGCTATATTAGAGCTACAAGACACTACCACACCAAAACCAACAAAATTCTCACATTTCTTTTGCAAGTCCTGCACAGAAGTACAGCACATCACTTCGAAATGGTGGAGAAGCTGATACCTAATATTCTGGTCTCTAATTTTGGATATACATGTATCTGAAATAAAGACAGAGGCTTCCTATGTTGATATTTCAGTTAGAACTTAAATATTATTTTATAGACAAGTTTATATTTTTCACTATGCTTGTGGATAGTTAATTGTGCAATATTATCTATAGACTGAAAATCCAGTAGGATGAACAATAGCTTTGCAGTTGTATATGTACATAAATATGTTTGATGTAGTTTGTGCTCAGGTAAGAGGTTAATAGAAGGTAAGAGGTTCTTACCTTCAGTGACAGCTATTCTAGAGACATTGTTCCCAAAATGTGAATCAACTGACTTCTGAATTTGAAAAGAGCTTCACCTTCAGAAATTATGAATTGCTTGAATTTTATAGTATATATTTTTAATGAAGTGCTGCAGTATAGATAACAAAGTGTTCCAATAATGCTTCCCCAATAATGAGACCAATGTGCCTCCCTTCATTAATTTAATAGATACATCTATATGCACACACACATAACACTATACAAACACACACACACACACAAATCCAATATTTTGAATGTAAGGAAAATTATTAGAAAATGGGCAATCTGCCCACCTGGTGTGGCTCGGTGGTTGAGCACTGACCCAGGAACCAAAGATCACTGGTTCCATTCCAGGTTAGGGCACATGCCCAGGCTGCAGTCTCGATCCCCAGTAGGGAGAGAGCAGGAGGCAGCCAATAGTTCTCATCTGTGTTTCTATCTCTCTATCCCTCTCTCTTACTCTAAAAATCAATAAAGGACAAAAAAAGAAAATTGGCCATCAGTATTTCATTCAATTCTTATCATTTCTTGTCTTATAATTAAATTAAAATTAGTGAAATACTATGTAAAACTAGTTTTGATTTTCACTTACAAATTCCTAAATCCTAGTGTACTAATCCATTTATTAATTAATATAAAATAAGCATGAATTGAATGTGGCAAAACATTTATGGCCAAATTATTAATTTGGGTATCATGAGGTGTAAAATTTAGCTCATGACCTGAGTGGTTGCACCTGAACCAGGTAAAATATTGGCAATTAAACATTTCCTAAGAGTATCTGAAATTGATTAAGTTTTAAATCTAAAATTGTATGCAAACTTTATGGTTTAAGACTACATAATAACAGAGTCTTCCCAATGGACTTCACTATCTATGAAGATGTTTTATTGAGTTTATTGGTGCTATTTCTCTCATAACAGACAAGTCCGATCTAACCTCTGATGGCAGGTATCAATGTTGACTTCAGTCTCCTGATAGGGATGAAAATAACAAATTGATTATTTTATTTGAAGAATGGTATACATGATGCTACATTCCTAACATAACTTTGAAATCTGCTCCCAATTGGCAAGATCAAGTGTAGTCTGCAACTTCTTTAAGAGGAATTTTTTTCTAAGCCATCACATGCTGTTTGTTATTGTTTCTGAAAGATGGTTTAAAGAGCTTCACCCAGAACATTGTTTCATGGGTACTTAGTGTAGAAACTTTTTTAATTTTAAAAATATATATTAAATTTACTTTATGTCTCACTATATAAGTAGAAAATTACCCACTATCTCTGGGTTGCTAAATGAAGATTAGATTTCTAACATGAGGTAATATACAAAATTAGAAAGAATATTCTACACCCAATTATTTTAAAAATATCTTAAATCATCAACATTAAGTTGATTCATAATTATATTCTCTTCTATAGCATTCATAGTTAGGTTGAATAAAAGTACAGGTTTTATGGTTTAAACTCATAAAATTTAATGGCTTTGTTTAGCTCATACTATTTTATATTTTTCTCTAACTCTCATCATCTGTTATATTTCAAATCAATCTTGATGTAAAAATGAGAACAATAAACATGATTATAATTAGGGAGAGTTTGTTAAACGTGCTTTAATAGGTCCTATTGTGAGCTGTGTCTGGTGAACAAGCAGAAATCAAGACAAGCATACTGAAGAAGAAAAGATAAACAAGCCCCATGGTTAGTGAGTAGATATAGAGCTTGAAATTGTTTGGTCTACGAAGACATCTAAAATACAATTTGGTACATACAGAAAATGTAATTAAACGATAATTGCACTGAAGCACAATGCGTGTGGGATAAACAGCTTGTGAATCAATAAACCGTGAGGCGGCAGGCTGAGGCATTTATTGATTTATGATTCATTTAGCTCCAAGTTTACTCCATTTCTAATTCAATTGGAACTACTATATTATCCTTCATTGGGAGAGCTGGGTGGAGTGATTGTATCATTTTATATGGTGAAAAGATTGTTTGAATTAATATCATTTTCAGGCTTTATGTGAGTCCACTCCTGTGAGCTTTTCTCATTTACTTAACCAAGTCTATAGGCTATATCACTACACCAAATTTTGTCTATTGACATTAAAATTTACATTAATTTAGAAAGTTTAGGACAGCATACACTTCTAAGGAATGAAAATCCTGTAATTCCATTAACTTAACACATAAATATTATCTTGTAATGTACATCCTGTTGTGGGTTCTATCAAAAAGCATCTGCACTTAACCTAGAAAGATTGCACATTTTTAATAAATCAGACATTCTTAGTGTTGCCAGGGAGAGTCATTATTAGTTTCAACATGGATTTTTTTTACAGTTATGATGCTACCTTGAGCACCTTCATAGATGAAACTAAATATTTGTTCCTCTTTCACTGATTATAAGTAGATCAAAAAACAAAAGTTCAGTTTCCCCCTCCAGCAACATAAGCAAGCAACAGCGTTAACATCTGAGTTAGGGCACTCTGGGCTTACCTCTCTCTGAGAGTATGTGTAGCATGTAGAAGGAATAGCCACTGATTTCTCATCATTTGTCACTTTAAAAGATAGATAAAACTATTACTTTGTTCATCGCAGAAAGCTGTCAGTGTACAAATAATAATTTTGGAGGAATGAAAAAGTCACTATGTTGATCAAGAACTATACAATTTATGGTTGAGTTTGTACCAGGTAAATACTTAAGCCAAGAAACATGAAGCACAAAGGCTTTCTATTCACAAAGAGAATGTTTACATGTTGAATATTTGTCTTTTGACCCAAATTGTAATTCCATTCTTTATCATGTTATCATTTACAACATCTTACTAAAACATTGCTATTGAAATTTTTGATGGTTAAGGTACGAAAGGAAGCATATGTCATGTCTGCAAATCAACTGAAGGAAAATAATCTCTATCTCTGTCTGTGAATTCATGAATTTATTCACTCATTGGCTTTGTGAATAAATAAATCACTGGTATCAGAACATTTTTAACTTCTCCCCTTGGAATATTTCAAACCTTGGCTTAAATCCTTTTTATACACACTCTACTTCAGTATTTTTGTTATCAATCTTAACCTCACTGATCATTGAAGCACACCTCCATGGGTTTGGGTTTCTCCTCAGTAAGTGAAACACATCCATTAGAAAATGTTCTAGGATGATTACAGGTCCTTGATTAAACACTTGGAAACATATGACATGACTCCTGTCCTTACCCAAACATTTGCTTGCTATCTTGCCATCAAGGAGTAAAAAGGTATTAATATTTAATGCTATGACCTCCTAGCAATATATTATGAAGTCCCTTTGCCACTGGGAAGATTTCCTACCAAATGAGGTATTTTTTATTCTACTCTGCTAGAGTTTACTATCCAATAGTTAGAACTGAAAAAAAAAAAGGTGACTTATAGGAATAGAAGACCTTGTTTTAATTCCTTGCTTTCTTAACGGCAGTTACCTATGTAATACTTATGTATAAAATATTGGGTTTTGTTGTTTGGTATTTTTTAAAGTGTGTGTGTGTGTGTTTTGAACTTGTATTTACATAATGTATATGACCAGATACAATTTTGTAGCATTAGCCAATGTGGATATATGTATTTTCTTGGCTGTGTTATCTTTTATTTTCATTTATTCTGTCTTTTTTAAGCATTAAAACTATATCTTGACCTCAATTCTCCAGAGATGTCAGACCACAGTTCAAATGCCAAGCCACAAACAAGAAAACTAATCGTGTAGTGAAATTCAAGCTTCCAAAGTCAAGAGCTCCCTACAAATAGCAGTTTGGATAGACCACTTTCTAACCTCCTGTAACTTGAGGTATCTCATCAAGGGCTTTATAGGACCCTTAGCCTTAGAAGGTAGCTAAACTCTTCTGTTTCTCTGAGAAATACTTACAGATTTATTAAGGAAAAATGAAAAATAAAAATATCCAAGACTGTTATAAGAATTGACTGCAGTATACAGCTATGTGGACCATACAACTGGGAACATGAATATCCCAATGGATGCCATAGGAGAGTTCCAGGATAAACCAGATGGGTAATGTTATTTTAACCAATGGGGAATGACTCCTCACCCTAATGCGCTAACTTCTGAAATTTAGCAACCACCTCAGAAGCAAAAAAAAAAAAGAGGGAAATCCTAACTTTGGAGTGATTATATGAAATTTACAATGATTACATTTTCTGACAAGTTGATTAGACACTTAAAAGAGTTATTAAGTTAAGTCATAGAATAATAAACTTCCTTTATATTTTTCATATCTTAATATAGATATTACAGTATCCATACCAATTATAACAAAGACAAATTCAATACAAGGAAAAAACTGTAGTCTTAAAAAATGTTACATTCACAATTTAAAAAAAAATCTCACATTTACAATCAGATATTACAGTATCCATACCAATTATAACAAAGACAAAATCAATACAAGGAAAAAACCGTAGTCTTAAAAAATGTTACACTCACAATTAAAAAAAAATCTCACATTTACAATCTCTTAAAATAGACAGGATATATCTCTTTCAATTGTAAAGTTATTTAAGAAGCATGATGGCATATTAATACTAAAATTTATATTATGACCATTATGTATAGTTATTAGTATTTCACAATGTTAGTCAGAACACCAGTTTTATATTTTACCCTGTCATTTAGGTTAAGGTAACAATACTTAGATTAATAAGCCTATCGGAAGCTCTCATGTATTTTAGAGATGGGCCTAGCTGCGTATTTCACAATGTTAGTCAGAACACCAGTTTTATATTACCCTGTCAAGGTAACAATACTTAGATTAATAAGCCTATCAGAAGCTTTCACGTATTTCAGAGATGGGCCTAGCATTTGATTGTTATCATAAATCTGGTTTGGATAACACTTAGATACTGAAAATTTCTTAAGCCACTAAGTATCATCAGGTAATTTAAAACAATTATTAAACTAATATTTATTGTGTACATCATATTTTTACATACTAGTATAGCATGTACATGCTAATTATAAAAAATTACCTACAAAATCCAAATATTCAGAATTGATTTTAAAGTATCTATTTGGCTGGGATGTTTAAATTACTTGATTTTAGTTAAATGCAGACTTTAGTTGCAGTAACATAATATAAAAATAAACTAACTTTAGAGGGAATAGTCAATTATTTTTATGATTTTTATTCATAAATATCCAGTGATGTAAAGAAAGACTAATAACCTCTATTGTCTTTATGTACCTCATTGGGGATACTGCAGTATAATTATAAACTCCTATTCCCTGATATCAGTGTCAAGATAGAGTTTCAAGCTTTTATTATTGCTTTTATACAGTTTAAAATACTTAAACCAATGGTCAAAGTCCCTGCACAAATAATAATAATGACCTCTAATAAATCTAGGTAAATAGCCAATAGATAAATAGATAGATAATATTGTGTGTGTGTGTGTGTGTGTGTGTGTGAAAAAAAAACACAGGTAAACTTTATGTTTTACTACATGTTTCTTTTTACCTTAGTTTTTAAATTAAATTCAGTTGGTATACAATATTATATTCTTTTCAGATGCACAACATGACTCAATATTTACATTCCTTATAATCTGATCACTATGATAAGTCTAATACCCATCTGTCACTGTATAAATTTATTATGATTTTATTGACTATGTACTCTGTGCTGTATACCACATCCCTGTGGCTTATTTATTTTATCCCTGGAAGTTTTTACCTAAACCTGAGTTTTATTTTTATTGTTAGGTAATGTAAGAGACACGATGGAATAAATAGGATCGACCTATTGATTGATCTATGACCAAGATGTCATTTATGCAGGAAGTAGTACCTTTAATTTAGTTTGTTATAGTGGGATTTTTTTAAAAAAATATTATTTCTGAAAGAATTACAGGACCCAATACATTTTTCATTTGCTTATTATTTGCTAATGGGCTTTGGAAAAATCAGTTTTGTCAGCTGGCATTATAATCTTAATTGGGGGAAAGTTATTTTTTCCCCCATCAATAGTGAACTGCTTGACACATGATAAAAGAACAATTGTAGAATTAGACTTAAATGAGTTCAATTTCCAGCACCAACAACACTTCCTAGCTATGTGAATTTTGTCAGCCTACTATGAAAAAACGTGTGGTTTCTCATGCATACACTTAACTTAGATGTTTATTGTGAAGCACTACAAAAAACGCATAAAAAGCATTTAGCCTAATGAATCACTCATGATAGACCCTCCATAAGTGGCAGCTATTGTTACAGTGTCAGAGCATAGTAAGTTTGTCAAACACAGTATCTCACACAGATTTTCAACAGATAATTATTAAACAAATTGAGTAAATCTATTAATAGTTGTATTAATAGTTAATACTACTTTAAGAGGCTTTATATCTAATTATTTTATAAAAGGTGGGGCTTAGCCTGCTGTATATTTAACTCCATGTGAATTAGGTAATCAGAGATCTCTATTCCCAACTCAAAGGTAATGCTGAGAGAATTTAAGAGTTATATTATGTCCTTTGAGCTCTTTGGAGACATGGTGCCACAGAAATAAAAAGGTCATTTGCACATGCTTCACTGATGTACTATGGGAACCCAAGAAATTGTATCACATTTGGCCTTCTACCACAGTAGGCTAACTTTTGTAATTGACAGTTCTGGATGAATTCAGGCTTCCAGTGCAACTTGGATTGAAAGGGGGGAAAAGCAAGGCCAAAAAAGATATTCCTGGAGTAATGAAGAGCTTTTCTCATGCTCTGCATCACACAGTCTGTAATGAACAGCTTTCATCATCACATATCCAAACAACCAGATCCCAACAATTGCTCCTTCCTTTTATATAATGGTCAGATTTAATACTTCAAGTCATATTTACCTCAATGATTAAGTATATTGAATGAAGAGTTCTGAGGGCTTTATAAAGGCTATTGCAAAAGTGCCAGCTAATCAAATGACCACTTAAACCAATATGTCATTGTAACATACCGATTTTAAAATTCTTTTTTTTTCTCATTAGCAATTTATGGTTAGTTGGCTTTTCAATTTTTAATATTGACATGAAAACAAAAATTTACAGTTTCACTATGAAAACTTGTTTTAAACCAGCCATTGATAGATTATATTAATTACATCTAAAATTAGCTATTAAGATTTTTGGTAAAAACACAACACATATGTCATATATCTCCCTCACACTTCCTGCTTAAGGCCTTGATTTACAAAGTTTATATTGCCAAGTGTGTGGGAATTCTCTAAATGAAAGGGGAAATCTCTCTACACAGGATTAGCCTCATTATCATTAAGTTAATTATACACAAATGATAAGGAAAGGAAAAGAGTTTCAAAGTTAACTGACGTATAACACAGTTTGTGCTAAAATTGCAATGAATTGCTAACTGTTGTGACAAAATTATATCAATTATACATTATAGGAAATTTACTTTTGAGATCACAAATCAAAACCTGGTTTGATTATAAAGCAATTTTGTAAATCATCTATCCTATATAATAAAGAGGTGATATGCAAATTGACCCTCACACCCTCGTGTCACAAGATGGCCGCCCCCACGTCATCACAAGATGGCCATCCCCACATCATCACAAGATGGCTGGCAGGGGAGGACAGTTGGGGACAACCAGGCCTGCAGGGGAGGCCTGTTGGGGGGGACCAGGCCTTCAGGGGCAGGCAGTTGGGGGAGATTGGGTCAGAAGGGGAGCAGTTAGGTGTCAAGTAGGCCAGCAGGGGAGTGGTTAGGGGCGATCAGACAGGCAGGCAGGTTAGTGGTTAGGAGCCAGCAGTCCCAGATTGTGGGGGGGATGTCTGCCCGGCAGTCAGACATCCCCCAAGGGGTCCCAGATTGGAGATGGTGCAGGCTTGGCTGAGGGACACCACCCCAGTGCATGAATTTTGTGCACCAGGCCTCTATATATATAGAGAGAGAGTCTATATATATAAAAAGCCAGTGACCAGAACGCCACAACAACCGGAAAACTTGTCACTATGACGCCCACTGTGGCCAGGGAACCAGCCCCATCAGGGGGTGGGGCCGGCAGGCCAACCTCTCGTGGCCCCTCCCCCAGCTGCTGACCCCTGATCGCCCCCCGCACCCCATCGGGGGAGGGGCCCACCAGCCAATCGCCTGTGGCCCCTGCCCTCAGCCGGCCCAGCCCTGATCAGGGCCTGATAGGGTAGGCTGGCCTTCCAACCTCCTGCCAGCTCCTCCTCCTGACAGACCCGTTCCTGATCTGCCCTGACTGGGGCCAGGCTGGCTGGACACCACCCTTGCACGAATTTGTGCACTGGGCCTCTAGTATATGTATGTGTGTGTGTGTGTGTGTGTGTGTATAAAGCCTAAGCAACTGTTACGATCAAACAACCAGAATGACCAGTCAACTGGTCACTATGATGTGCACTGACCATCAGGGGGCATATGCTCAACACAGGAGCTACCTCCTGGTGGTCAGTGCGCTCCCACAGCTGGAGCGCCACTCAGCTGACCTACCCATCCTGGTGTCCCACCAGCCCGGTGGCAGCCACTCACTCCCTCAGTAGTCCTGCAGGTCCAGTCTCCAGAGAACAGGCCAGGAACCTACAGACCAGTGCTGCTGGCCTCCTGAAAGTCAGCCTCAGACACCGAGGCTGCTTCCCCTCCCTAGATGCTCCACAAGGAAGAAACAATATAAAATCGGCCGCCAGGTGGCTCCCGACAACCCGTGCGAATGTCAATGGGATGTATCGGATCCCAGGCTGTCAAGGGTGTCCCACTGCCCACACAGAGGGCAGATCATGTCCCGGCTCCCCCCACCCCCCTTGGGACCCCACCCATGCACAAATGTACCGCGCCTCTAGTAAATAATATTTGGCAATGCTAAGATGCACTTTCATAATTATAGTCCTTTAAAATTTGTAATAGTTTGAAGAAATGTTCTTTCCATTGATATCTACATTGAAGATTTTGTCTTATATAAAACTACAAAAATATTATCACCACCAGATAACAACCTCATTTAAAAGGTGTTTCTGCCCTAGCCAGTTTGGCTCAGTGGACAGAGTGTCAGCCTGCGGACCAAAGGGTCCCAGGTTTGATTTTGGTCAAGTGCAGGAGGCAGCCGATCAATGATTCTCTCTCATCATTGATGTTTCTATCTCTCCCTCTCCCTTCCTCTCTGAAATCAATAAAAATATATTTTTTAAAAAAAGATGTTTCTCTTTCGCTCTTGAAATGTAAGGTTTTCCTTCCTTCTGCCTTAAACACATGATTAGTTAGGATTGCCTGAACCCCATACCTGGTCTTTCACCTCCATATATATATATATATGTATCTACTGGCAGAACTGAGAAATTTACCTGCCTAAATCATTGTCGCAGTTCCGGTCTGTGTCTCATCTTTATCCTTATCTACCTATGCCAAATTCCATCCTCCTCTTCATTCCAAAGCTTCTATGGAGGCTTGCTGCTCTCATAAATTGCCCTGCAGAATCTAGAACTGATTTACCCTGAAATGTGCTACATTGTCTTCTATGTACAAAGTCCTAACATTAGCCTCTATATTCACCTTTGCTTTTGCCATCCAATTGTAAGTGGACATGGTTGTAAGAGGAGGTATTTTTATTGTCATAGGATTTCCCCATAAAACATATTAATCACTTGTTCCACCTCTACCACTTCCTCCGACCAAACCTGAGAAAGAAACCTGCTTTTGCATGAATGACTCTTATTGAGGAAAACTTTATAAACTTGTGTTTTCTTCTAAAAAGGGCCAGGGAAAGAAGATATCAACAAACATTGACAGTAAAAATCAATTTTAAAAAACTGAGGGGAAGATAAAGGTAAAATGGGGGAAAGAAAAAGGAAGAAAGTGGATATCTATCAGGGATACCTTGGCATTTAGAATTGTTCTTAAGGGACATATGCACCTAGAATCTCAGGTTGAAAATGTAAAGACAATTAATTTCCTATGAGCTAGTGATAAATCTTGCATCAATTATTATAATTCATATTATTATAAATTACATGTTTAATTGATGCAATCCTATTTTAAGGACCATGGAGCTAAATGGTTTTAAATCATGAATTCATCTGTCCAGAGAGCTTGTTTCTGATTCAATTCCAGCAGATACTAAAATGACTTTGGATAAGAAATTTCAATAATTCTGCCACTTATAAGTATTAAAAGTCCTATTGTACATTGAGAAGAATATACAAAGCAGACACAGTCTGCCTTTATTTAATTCACACTTTGGAGGGGAAAAAACATAGAAAAGAGCTCTTATCAATAAAACATTATATAAGCCAGTCACATGCTGCACACATTACCACATTTAATCATCAAGCAAACCTATAACATACTAATATACTCCCTTTTTATATACATGAAACCTAGGTTTATTAAATCATACACATCACAAATGTAAAGATAAGATTTGTGTTCCTAATCATCACATTTTAAACCATGTACTCTCCACCACAAACCAATTTTCTAAACTTCAGTTTCCTGTTGTGTAAAATGAGGATGATAATATTAACTACTCCATATGATTATTGTGGAAATTAAATGAGATAATGCCTTAAAATGTTCTCACACAATGCTTAGCACATAAAAAGTGTTTGATCAATGTTATATACCATGACAGCTATTTCTATTACTAAAATGTGAGACAACGTAATTACAGACACTGCAATCAGATTCTCTGATTAGGAACCATACATAAAGCTGTCCAGATAATTCCCAGATTTCCTACCACCCACACCCAAATCCTTATCTCAGGTTTGGCTTTTGGAAAACCCATACAAAACACTTCAATTTGTCACTTGATGTCCCTTGTCACGGTATCCTGTTTTGCAAAATTGAGATGATAATATGTGTTCTTTGGTTCTCAAGTGCACTCAGAATGCAAATTAAATAAGGCAGCACCCATTCCCTTTGGAAAACTCCCTCAGGGAATTTCTGTCTGAGCTGTATGTTTGGTATATTACCTCACACCAACATCTTCATTTCAGTCAGGCTTGATTTATACTTAACTTCAAATGGGGATATTAATATATATTAATCTATTAATACTTAGTCAACACATTTAATAGAGTACCTTTTAAATGGCTGACACGATGCTGGAATAGATGGGAACAGATCTCAGTTTATAAATAACTTAGAGTCCACTGGTAAAGACTGACCATGGAATGGAAAATTATGTTACATAAAAATGGTTCAAATTCTGCTCCACCATTCTCTAGAGAACGAAATGCAAAAGATCTGTAACCATATGGAGAAGTAAAAAATACACTTTCTAGGTTAGAAACTTAGGAAAGTATAAGAGCTAGGCAGACATAGAAAGGTATGGAGAGGCACAAAGCATCCAAACATTGGGGTAGCGGGGCAAAGACCTGGGTCCTGAAGCTTCTGAAGAACAGTCAGATAACAAAGTTCAATATGGATGAGCTATAGACTAGCCTCTGGGAAATTAAATAATTCATGGGGAGGCACGTTGAAATTGAAGCATGCTATATAAGTGCAAAGGATTATTATTCCTAATAAATTCTCTCTGGTGGGTAAAAGTTTAAAAAAAAAACAGGATTAAAAGTTTATTTAATTTGAACACATTGTTCTTTTTCCTAGGCCACAGGCAAAGCATCTAGTTAAATTTGCTTTTTATTTCTTCTAAATCCCCCCTTTTATTTTGTACTGTGATATTTTGCTACCATTCTAGAAAATAAAAGATTGCATATAACTACTTTTACCCATAGAAGTTTCCAGAAGTTTAGTTACATTTGTGTTCAACCCAAAGATCTAGTAAAAATAAATGTTATGCGTGATATACACATTTATTCAGGGCGGCAAAGTTGTCATAACTGCATAAATAACAATCAGAAACTCCTACATGATAGCATATTTCACTGATACACAAATTTACAAAAATATCAGAGAAAATCTTGCATCAATTATTATAATTCATATTATTATAAATTACATGTTTAATTGATGCAATCCTATTTTAAGGACCATGGAGCTAAATGGTTTTAAATCATGAGTTCATCTGTCCTGAGAGCTTGTTTCTGATTCAATTCCAGCAGATACTAAAATGATTTGGGTAAGAAATTTCAGTAATTCTTCCACTTATAAGTATTAAAAGTCCTATTGTACATTGAGAAGAATATACAAAGCAGACACAGTCTGCCTTTATTTAATTCACACTTTGGAGGGGAAAAAACATAGAAAAGAGCTCTTATCAATAAAACATTATATAAGCCAGTCACATGCTGCACACATTACCACATTTAATCATCAAGCAAACCTATAACATACTAATATACTCCCTTTTTATATACATGAAACCTAGGTTTATTAAATCATACACATCACAAATGTAAAGATAAGATTTGTGTTCCTAATCATCACATTTTAAACCATATACTCTCCACCACAAACCAATTTTCTAAACTTCAGTTTCCTGTTGTGTAAAATGAGGATGATAATATTAACTACTCCATATGATTATTGTGAAAATTAAATGAGATAATGCATTAAAATGTGCTCACACAATGCCTAGCACATAAAAAGTGTTTGATCAATGTTATATACCATGACAGCTATTTCTATTACTAAAATGTGAGACAACGTAATTACAGACACTGCAATCAGATTCTCTGATTAGGAACCATACATAAAGCTGTCCAGATAATTCCCAGATTTCCTACCACCCACACCCAAATCCTTATCTCAGGTTTGGCTTTTGGAAAACCCATACAAAACACTTCAATTTGTCACTTGATGTCCCTTGTCACGGTATCCTGTTTTGCAAAATTGAGATGATAATATGTGTTCTTTGGTTCTCAAGTGCACTCAGAATGCAAATTAAATAAGGCAGCACCCATTCCCTTTGGAAAACTCCCTCAGGGAATTTCTGTCTGAGCTGTATGTTTGGTATATTACCTCACACCAACATCTTCATTTCAGTCAGGCTTGATTTATACTTAACTTCAAATGGGGATATTAATATATATTAATCTATTAATACTTAGTCAACACATTTAATAGAGTACCTTTTAAATGGCTGACACGATGCTGGAATAGATGGGAACAGATCTCAGTTTATAAATAACTTAGAGTCCACTGGTAAAGACTGACCATGGAATGGAAAATTATGTTACATAAAAATGGTTCAAATTCTGCTCCACCATTCTCTAGAGAACGAAATGCAAAAGATCTGTAACCATATGGAGAAGTAAAAAATATACTTTCTAGGTTAGAAACTTAGGAAAGTATAAGAGCTAGGCAGACATAGAAAGGTATGGAGAGGCACAAAGCATCCAAACATTGGGGTAGGGGGGCAAAGACCTGGGCCCTGCAGCCTCTGAAGAACAGTCACATAACAAAGTTCAATATGGATGCGCTATAGACTGGCCTCTGGGAAATTAAATAATTCATGGGGAGGCACGTTGAAATTGAAGCATGCTATATAAGTGCAAAGGATTATTATTCCTAATAAATTCTCTCTGGTGGGTAAAAGTTTAAAAAAAAACAGGATTAAAAGTCTATTTAATTTGAAACACATTCTTTTTCCTAGGCCACAGGCAAAGCATCTAGTTAAACTTACTTTTTATTTCTTCTAAATCCCCCTTTTTATTTTATACTGTGATATTTTGCTACCACTCTAGAAAATAAAAGATTGTGCATAAATAACAATCAGAAACTCCTACATGATAGCATATTTCACTGATACACAAATTTACAAAAATATCAGAGAGGAGAATGAGGAAATTGACTATATCTTGAGAGGAGAGTCAGTGCATCATAGATTTCCAGCCCCACACTTGGGGAAAGTGCCTTCTAAGACTGAGGCACTACTGAGCTGAATGCTGGGCAGACTCTGAGCACCAGTCCATTAACGGGCTACATGAGCATCCTCTGTGTGGCTCAAAAATGTAAGACCTTTCCCTCTGAGATGCTGATTCCATTTCTGGGTTTAGATTTTCAGTATAAGATCCAGGAATTTGGGATTTAAAAAACTTATTGGAAATATTGAAAGACATTAATAGATGCTGCAACATTTTAAACCCTTCTAAGTATACTGGAGCTTTGAGGGCATACCCCCTGAGCTTCCAGGTCCCTCGTGATCTTGGTGGAAATTAGCCATATTGCAAATGTGGGAATAGAGTTTCTAGATCAAGTGCTGATCCCATATAAATAATGCAGAATCTAAAAAACGTGATGGTAACATTTGGGCCATTCATAAGGACATGTAATGAGAAGGGGTTTGTTTAGGGCAATGCTCTGTAGCTTTCTGGGAGAAGAACCTTCCATTGGTGTCTCTTGTTGAGGCAAAGGGCTTATGAACTGTAGACTGTTCATTGTTTGACATCTAATTTGAGGCTTCAGTTTTGCAAGTGGTTTAGTCACTTTCTGAAATGTGCAGAGATTTTCATCCTTTGAGGAATAATTTATTGGTTAAGATAATAAACACAGCTTAATACATTTTTGAAATGATAGAGTTTGTAATTATGATGGGAGAATGACATACATTAGAAATCCACTAATAATTTCATTAAATATTTCTCAAATATAATTGCTCTTACCAAACAAAAACAACAACAAATAATGAAGATATTCTAATGATTAAGAAGACATGCTTTCATCGTTGAACTTAAAATAAGAATGTGGGAATTCTATCACAGCTTGTTGAAGTATAATCTATAATAACAAATCATAATATGCTAATTAGACCAGACAACCTTCTGGACGAAGCCAGAGCTGCAAGGAAAACCCAGGTCCTAGGTGCCAGAGGGAAGCTGGTGCCAGCAGTCGGGGGAAGAAAGGCCTACTCTTGCACGAATTTCGTGCATGGGGGCTCTAGTATCGTTCAGGTAATATTCATGGCTTTTTTCATTAACCCAAGGCTGTGATTCTAAACAAAGGATAATGTTTATAGCATCAAGGTCTGCAGAGTCTTTCAGTATAATTGCCCTACTCCTAAAATGTGTAATTGGAAATGATATACAATTGCATCAGGTAATAGGAACGGAGGTAGGTAAAGCTTTGAAAATATATGCAATCTGACTAGGAATTGGACTGTGCTTAGAATTTTCTATAAGGTAGACAGTGCCAGAAGCTTCAAATTCCTTGAAGTGTCCTTGTTTGAATCCCTGTTGATGTTGGGCTTCCCTAAGAACTACTTCTCAGATTAAGTCTACATCTTGCAGCCCTGTGTAGTGTAATCAACTGCTATTATGCTGGAGCCCTATTGGTGTTATGGTAAGATGAGGGGAAAGGAAAGCTTTCTATCATTTTATAACAAAATCTCAGTCTTTTAGTGAGTCTGTCTCTGTGGTATGACATTCTCATGGATTTTCTAGTACTTTATCTTTATTTCTCCTCCTCTCTCCCAAAACCACCCAAGCCTACATTCTTAGGTGAGATAAGATGGCCAAAGGGTACTTGAATGAAAGGAGATCTTTTCTCCCAACTCAGCTAAAACCATAGTAAAGCCTATCTCCTTGGAGTAAGCCCTTGTTATAGAGAAGGTGGCACGCTTTTCACGATTATTATGTTCCCCTCCTCCTACCAGAGCAATAAATGAGAAGATCTTTTTCAGATCTTCAATGTGAAAGCCGGTTGGGGTTCCCGGAAGCAATATCTACAAAAATTGGGTTCCCTAAAATGGAAGCTTCTAGTAGTTTCTCACTCTTAATCTAGTCCTCACACAACCTTATCAATCCATCCAAATTACCATTTATATGTTTCTACCAGTTCATGACTCCATCAATTTTTGCTTCACATGAGCAATCTCAGTGTGATTCTTTGGAATTATCCGTCTCTCAATATTTCACAAGGATGGTTTGCACTAGTCTCAGTCCTCCAATATGTCCCAAGAAATGTTGGTGATTTTCTCTTGTTGTAAGGATGAAAGTGACATTTTTCCAACTTGTTTATATGATGGAGCTAAAATAATAAGTCCACATTATGAAGATTCAAAAGACATTTTCCTAATCACTACTGACACTGAACATTTTTTTATGTTTATTGACTACTGTCATATCTTCATTTCTTCAAGTATCTGTTTAATTTCTTACTTATTTGTCTTAGGTTATGTTTGTATCCCTCCAAAATTTATATGTTCAAGTCTCAACACCTTCAGTACCTCAGAATGTAATTTTATTTGGTGACTAGGTCTTAAAAACCTTTAATTAAGGTTAAATAAGGTAATGAGAGTTGGCCCCACACCAATATGACTGATATCCTTGAGAAAAGACGATTAAAACATCAACATAGACATAGGCACGACCATGTAAGGACATAGTGAGAAGGCTTAGCCAACCACTAATCTACTTACTGTCTCCACAGTTTTGCTTATTCTGGACATTTCATATAAATCCTATATAATAAAACCCTAATATGCAAATCAACCGAACGGTGGAAGGACTGGTTGCTATGACGTGCAGTGACCACCAGGGGGCAGGCACTTAATGCAAGTGCTGCATCCTGGTGGTCAGTACACTCCCACAGGGGAGCACTGCTCATCCAGAAATGGGGCTCATGGCTGGCAAGCACAGCGGCAGTGGTGGGAGCCTCTCCTGCCTCCGTGGCAGGGCTAAGAACCCCTAAGGGGAGTGGGCCTAAGCTGGCAGTCAGATATCCCCTGAGAAGTCTTGGACTGGGAGAGGGCACAGGCTGGGTTGAGGGCGCCACCTCAAGTGCACAAATATTGTGCACCAGGCTTCTAGTAGAATCATATCATAGGTGTTTTGTGCAATATTTCAACTTAGCATACTGCTTCAAAGTTCAGTCATGTCATAGGATGTATGAATATTCCATTCCTTTTTATTGCTGTAAAAAATTTTTGTATAAATAGACAACATTTTGGAGACATGTTCTTCAATTGTTGGTCATTTGGGCTGTTTCCACTTTTTGGCTCTTATGAATAATGCTACATAAACACTTATGTATAAACTAGAGGCCCAGTGCACAAAAATTTGTGCACTCAGGGGGGCGTGTCCCTCAGCCTGGCTTGTGCCCTCTCGCAGTCTTCGGGGGATATCCACCTGCTGGCTTAGGCTTGCTCCCCAGTGGATCGGGCCTAAGCTGGCAGTCAGACATCCCTCTGGCAGCCTGGGAGCCCTCAGGGGATGTCCACTTGCCAGCAGAGAGAAGGCCTAAGCTACAGTTGGACATCCTTAGCGCTGCTGAGGAGGCGAGAGAGGCTCCCGCCACCACCACTGTGCTGGCAGCCGTCAGTCTGGCTTGAGGCTGAGCAGAGCTCCCCCTGTGGGAGCGCACTGACCACCAGGGGGCAGCTCCTGCACTGAGCGTCTTCCCCCTGGTGGTCAGTGTGCGTCATAGTGACCAGTCATTCCCAGTGGTTCTGCTGTTAGGGTCAATTTTCATATTACCCTTTTATTATATAGGATAGAGGCCTGGTACCGGGTGGGGGCCAGCTGGTTTGCCCTGAAGGGTGTCCCAGATCAGGGCGGGGGTCCCGCTGTTTGCAGGCTGGTCAAACCCTCCACCGGGGACCCTCACCACATGGGGGTGCCTGGCTAGCCTGGATGAGGGGCTTAGGGCTGTTTGCAGGCTGGTCAAGCCCCCCAGTGGGGAACCTCACCCCATGGGGTTGTGGCCAACCTGGGTGAGGGGCTGAGGGCCATTTTCAGGCTGCCCACAGTCCCTTCAGGATGGGGGGGTGTCCTGTGGGGTGCCTGGCCAGCCTGGGTGAGGGGCTGATGGCCGTTTTCAGGCTGGCCACAGCCCCGGGTGACCAAAGCTCCCAGCCTCTCCTTTTTTTCTTTCTTTTTTTTTTTCATAGCTTTCTTTATCTTCTATAATTGAAACTTTGTAGCCGTGAACGGAGCCCAGGGCTGGCCAGGGCATGTGGGAAGTTTGGCTTTCTCCATTGCTGGGGGCAACCCAAGCCTCCTGCTTGCTCCAGCTCTGTGGCTGCTGCCATCTTAGTTGGGTTAATTTGCATACTCACTCCTGATTGGCTTGTGGGCATGGCTTGTGGGTATGGCTTGGATGCAGCAGAGGGATGGTTAATTTGCATGTTTCTCTTTTATTATATAGGATACTTGTGTAGGCATACATTTTATTTCTGTTAAGTATATAGTTAGGAATGGAATCACTGGCTCAGAATAATTCTATATTTAACCGTTTGAAGAACTGCCAGGCTGTTTTCCAAACAGCTGTGCCATATTCACAGACATAGACACACACACACACACATACACACACACACACACACACACACACACATTATAGTTCTAATTTTTCCATCAATACTTATTATTTTCTGTCTTTTTTATTATAGCCATTCTAGTGTGTGTGAAATTATATCTCATTGTAGAAATGATTTACATTTCACCAATGGCTTTTTTTTCATGACTTATTGGGTATTTGTATATTTTCTTTGAATAAATACCTATTCATATTCTTTGCCCATTTTTAATTGGGCTATTGATCCTTTTATTTTTGAGTTATGTGTCCACTCTATAATCTTAATAAAATTCCCTTATCATAGATATAATTTATTTCCATTTTCTGTGGATTTTCTTTTTACTTTATTTATGATGTACTTAATTCACAAAGGTTTTAACTTTTATGAAATTCAATTTATTAATTTTTTATTTTGTCACTTGTGCTTTTAATGTCATAGCTAATAAAGCATTGGACTAACACATGGTCATGAAGATTTACTATGAACAATTTGCAGTAATTTTTTGGTATGGTAAAGAAGGATTGAAATTCATTCTTTGAGACTAGATTTCTAGTTATCCCTGCGTATTCTGTTGAAATAAATTTCTTTGCCCCATTGAAAAATCTTGGTATTCCTTCAGAAATCAATAGACACTAAACATGAAGGTTTAATTTTAGGTTATCCATTTTATGTCATTTATCTATATGTCTAGCTATGTGCTAGCACCACATTCACATGAATTCTATAAGTTTGCACTAAGTTTTGAGATCAAAAAGTATGAGTCCACCAACTTTGTCCAACCCTCTCATGGTTAAATTATTCTGTGCTCTTTCCATTTCCTTAAAATGTTATAATCAATTTGTCAATTTCTTCCAAAAGGAAGTTATACATTCAATATGGATTGTTTTAAATCTGTAGATCAATATGGGACCACTATCATTTTAATATTGCTAGTTCTTCTGATACAAAAACAGGGATTTCTTCCCATGTTTTCATAAATATTTTGTAGTTTTCAGATTACAAGTTATGTAGATCTTTTGCTAAATTTATTCCCAAACGTTTTTTTAGTTTTAATTCTTGATAGTATTTTGATAGATTCAGATTTTGAGTATTTATATATAATTTATATTCTGGACTTGCAAACATACATTCACAATACACTTTCACTAGGTTACTACCTCATATTTTTTATTATGTTTCTCGTGAAGCTACATGAAAATTTTGAATAAAGAATGAATTGGCTACAAAATGAATTCAAATGAACTCTATTTTGGGAGAGTTTAGGATAGGAGGCTAAACATAGCAGCAGTTGATACTTAGCTTTAACCAATTTAATGATCGAAATTAGTGATTTGTAATTATTCAATTAATGGAATTATCCAATTAGTGCAACGTAAATAAAGCTGTCACTGTTTTCACTAACATTTTGTATGGCAAAGATGAGTTGATCTGAACAAAATATTCAGAAGAAAAATGAGTCAAATGGGAAATAATGTTGTATCCTTTTCTCTGGAAGGCAGAATAAATGCCTCCCCTAAAGTATATTAAATTCTTAATCCCTGAAACAAGTGCATACTGAGTTCTATGGGGGAAAAGTGACTATTAGTTTATATGGCAAAATGTGATTAAGATTCTTGAGAAGAGAAGATTATCCAGCTGGGTCTTAAATCCAATAACAAGTGTCCTTATAAGAGAAAAAGAGGATAAGACACCAAGAGGAGAAGGTGATGTGACAACAGGGGCAGAGACTGAAGCCATATGGCCACAAACCAAGAAAAAGGAATGTCCACCGTCCTCAGAATCTGGCAAAAGCAGGGGAAACTTCTCTCCTAGAGTCACTGAGCAAGGGTGGCCTTCTTACTAACACATTAATTTCAGAATTCTGACCTCCAAAACTGTGAAAATAATTTTTTATTGTTTAAATGCAGCAATGTTGTAGTAAGTTCTCACAGCAATTCTAGAAAATAAATACATTTCCTCTCAGAAATATCTGTTCTGTATTGTTGGCAAAGGAAACATTCAAACCTATACAGAACTTTTAGAAGAGTTTACTTTAGCCAAACTAATGATAATCGCTGGAAAGCGAGAACTAAAAAGCTCTGAAGAATGACAGTTTTTCAGTTTCTTTTACACATTTGGAATTAAGGAGGAAACTAGGAAAGATTACTTGAAGGTGGGAGAAGCTAAGGTGGAATTGGATTATAGGAGAGTTAACAAGATTATATACTCTCTTGAGGGTGGCTACACCTCTGGAAAAAAAAGGCATTTCAAGGTATGTTAACTTAGAAACACAAAAAACAATGGACTGGGCTGTTAAGGCAAAGATGAACTTTTTACTAAAAATGTACTGGGGCCTGACATGTACCATGTACCATGACCTGCCCAGAGAGGGATTTATGATCAGATCATCCTGTGAAGTTACTTTCAGTTAAATTTATTACAGTATCCATTTTTCACCCACAATATACTAACATTATCATTTTAAATTTATTTTAAATTTAAAAACAATATTTATTTGGTCTTAGTCAAAATATTAAATTAATACTTCAGCAAAGAGATTTAATATTTGAAATTGAATCACGAGTATTAATACAAATTTGATTTCTCAAGGATAGGCTTCTACATTTTTTTTAAAATATGGTAAATTAAAAATTGGAAAATATATTCATACATGTACATGCAATCTGTAGTATAGCTGTGTGAAATTCCAAGCATTAAAGAAATAACAATATTAACTAAAATTGTAAAACATTACTAACTAATTCTGCTGGCCACTACATATATTGGCAAGATAATTAGTCTAGAACCATAATATTAATATCTGTAAAAATTTAGTTATCTATCTATACTACAAATAATTGCTACCTTGTTAGTTATTTTATGTCCAAGTTTCAAATTATTCTATTGTTGGCTTCCATAAAAAAATGAGATTTTGAGAATATTATTTTGTGGAGCCCTTAGAATTTTATGCTATTTGTACATGATATGAATGTACTTCTTTAATAAATAAAAATTCTGTATATAAATTTTTAAAATTAGCTTAAAAATAAAATAAAAATAACGAAAAGTACATTATTATGTTTAGAATCTTATGCTGAATAAGTGACAGATAATGAGTTCAAAATTCCCTTAATATTATTCTTTAATTTAGATAATAAAAGCAATGAGTAAATATTTGTCTTGTTTTTTATCCATATTAAAACATCATATAGACATACTTTATGCCTCATTAAAAGACATAATTCAGATTACATGGAAAGTATGGTAATTTTAAAAGTATCTTTCTTGCTATATTTGATTCCTGTCTTCTATAACAAATAATCTAATATAAATATTCAATGTTCCAATAGATATTTCTGCACTAAATTGTTTTAATTATTACATGCATATATCCTTTTTTTAAAGCTTAGTGAAGTGCAATATAAAACTGAGGAATTATGCAAAAAAAATGAATACACTTTTATCTTGAAATCAGAAATGAAATCTGCTCTTTACTGTCTGCAGAGTTTTGAACCCTGGCACAATCATATAACCCTTACAATCTAGTTCCACTATAAAATTATCAGCAATCACTTCAGATGAACCACATACAACACTGTGACACTTTTTCAACAATCTTTCCCATTTTCCCCCAGGGAATGTTTAAAATCTTCACTATTTTCTTCAGCTCCTCCACCTAACTCATTTCTCTCTACTCACTAGAATTTCCTTCTTTTCTGCCCACAAGTCTTTGCACCTGTATTCATTATTTTCCTCCCTGTCCAGTATATGAGAGATACTGTTAAGATTAAACCTTCAAGTTCTAATGCTAATGAAGGTTATATATATTCTTTACATATGAAATGCTCTCTGTGATCTATTTTTCTCCCCAATTTGATTTTCCTGGAGTTTAGAGTACCTTCAAATTTCCATAATAAAACTTCTGCTACATTGTATTGGTTTTTTTGCAATCTTTCCAACTTCAAAATTTGAAATATACTACTTACATGTTCATAATCCTTAACGGAACTTCCAGGACTGACCTCTCTCATGCCTTGCAGGTACATATATCCAATTGCTTGATGAATTTCTTCACTTAAGTGTCCCAAAAAAACTCAGAATGTTAAAATATAGGTCATCATTTGTTGCCTTAAAACTCACCCTTTTTTTTATCTTCTATATCAAGTAACTTCGAAATGTTGGTGACCTATGTTTCTCCTTATCTATAACTCTTCATTAAGACTTTAAACAAGTCTAGTTTCATCTGAATAACACAGTTAAAATTGCTTCTTTGTATTCTTTCTGCATCACAGATTTTTGTGGGGATTAATTGAGATAATTAATGAAAAGTGTTTTAAAATAGAACATGGCTAATGATAAAACATCAAGAAATGTTACCTGCTACCATTATAATATTTAGCATAATCATTAACTTGTAATGCAATGAATGAAGTTATTCAAAAGCAAAATGAGCAAACTTGAACTAGGCAGAGCTAGATTGCAGTAAAAATGAAATGTAGAGTGGAAAAATGGATAGTCCAATATTATTGTATTACTAGAGGCCTGGTGCACAGAATTCATGCACAGCGGGGGGAGGGTTCCCTCAGCCCAGCCTGCACCCTCTCCAATCCAGGACCCCTCAGGAGATGTCCGACTGCCAGTTTAGGTCCGATCCCCAGGTCACATCCCTCTCACAATCCTGGACCACTGGCTCCTAACCACTCACCTGCTAGCCTGATTGCCCCAACTGCCCCCCCCCCACCAGCCTGGTTGCCCCAAGCAGCCTGCTTGCTGCTCAGTCATTTGGTCGCCCCTCACTAACCCCCCCAGCCAGCCTTGTTCGCCCCATGCAGCCTGCTTCTCAGTGGTTTGGTCATCCCTCATTAACCCCCCTCCCAGCCTGGTTACCCCAGGCAGCCTGTTTGGTCATTCATTTGGTTGCAATGGTCTCTTAGGCTTTTATATAGATAGATGTTTATCACAAAGAAGATGGAAACAAGGCTGGGGAGACAGCTTGAGTCCAAGTTTTAAAGTGTCCACAGAAAGCCATAGTAACAATTGAGTACAGCAAAGATAAAAATAAAAATCCAGATGAATAGGGGCAGCATTTGAAATGACCTGGTAAAGACCTCAAAAACATGTTTCTCACAAAAGCAATGAGGACAATGGCAAAAATGATCAAAAGCAATACTTTTCAAACTTTGGAAGTGAACCAAAGGTTTGGAACAATCTGAAAAAAACACTTGGTCAAGATAATTGACTAAATCTTGCTAATAACAGTGATTTTGGGAATTTTCATTTGCCCTATTTCTACCATCCTCTCCCCAGTTTCATGGTAGCTTTGAAATCAGTCCATAGACAATGTCCAGAAGAAGCCCAGATTTTGAACTAACTAGATAAAAACTTTAAAGCCTTTTGCATACATGTATTTAAACAAATAATAAACTACCTCTAAAGAATTAACAGAAAGTATGAGAACATTATCTCACATATAATGACTGTTGATAGAGAGATAAAATTTATCAAAAAAAGAAACAAACTTTTATAGTTGAAAAATACAAAAACTGAAATAATTTGAGCTGGAAAAAAAATAAGTGGCAAACCTGGAGACACTCCAATTGAAAGTATCCACTCCAAAGAACAGAAAGGCAAAACAAGGAAGAAGCTTTGTTGAGGAAGTAGAAAAATTGCAACATTCAAAATTGTTGATTGGATTGTAAAATGATGAACCTACATTGGAATAGGTTGGCAGTTCCTCAAAATGCACAGCATTTTACTCTATCACCCAGTAATTTTACTCCTGGGCAGAAACCCAAGAGCAAATAGTTTGTACCCACACCAAAACTTCTACATGAATGTTCATAACAGTATTAATCATAATACTCTAAAAGAAGATGCAATCCAAATGTCCACCAACTAATGAATGGTATATCTATAAAATAGAATATTATTTGACAATAAAAGTGAAATTCTAATACATGCTGTAACAAAGGATAAGCTCTGAAAACATTATGTTAAATTAAAGAAGCTAATCACAAAAGAATACATACTCTACATTTCCATTTATATGAAATTTCCAAAGTAGGCAAATATATAGGGATAGAAAGTAAATTAGTGGTTGGGAGGAGTTAGGGGAGGAGGAAATGAGAATTAACCATAAATGGATATGGTGTTTCTATTCAGTGTCAATATGTTCTGGAATTAGATAGTGTGATGGCTGCCCAGCTCTATGACTATAGTAAAAAAAACACAAAAAAAAAAAAAACACAAAAAACAAAACAAAACAAAAAAGCAACCACTAAATTACCCACTTTAAAAAAGATAATTTTATGCTTTGTGACTATATCTCTGTAAAATTATAATTTAAAAAATCCTAATGAATGTAGATTGCCTTGGCAGAAACTGAGCAAATTTTCAATTTATTACTTTGTATTGGTTACTTTAAGGCAAAATTTAGTATAAGAATGAATTGAGTAATATTAGTTCCTGGTGGTTCTTTCCTTGCATATAACATCCTTTAAAAAGAAAACAACAACATTTTTCATTCTTTCTTTAGTTATATGCTGGTTGTTGTTGTTGTTGTTGTTGTTTGTGTGTGTGTGTTTGTGTGTGTGTGTGTGTGTGTGTGTGTGTATGTGCTTAAGATGTGTGTGTTTGTGTGTGTGTGTGTGTGTGTGTATGTGCTTAAGGAACTAAAAGAAAGCAAACTTCTAGAAATAATGCCTTGTCTCTCCCCTCCCCCTAAATATATAGTTGTTTTGTGTTTGTGTATGTGAATATGCTAAAAGAGAGAGGAAATGTTCAACAATAAAATGCATGAACAAATGTTATGTATGTAAACAACAGACATTAAATAGCATAACTAATCTATGCTATTTGAAGTCAGTATAATATTAGCATGGTAGGTCACAGGTTGTGCAAACCTGAGCTTCTGTGGTACTCCTAGTCTTATTTAAATTGAGTTTTAGAGAGAGGAACGGAAGAGAGAGAAATATGGATGTGAGAGAGTGACAGAGAAATATCCATCAGTTGCCTCTAACACACTCCCGAGCTGGGATTGAACCTGAAACCTGGGTATGTGCGTGACTGGAGATCAAAACTGCCACTTTTTGGAATAAGGGAAGATATCCATCCATTTGAGCCACACAGGCCAGGGCTAACTAGTAGTATTAATAGGTAGTCTGTTTCTAGATCTGGTCATTGGGTTTCATGGATGTTGTAATTCATGAATATTCTTTAACCGTTCATATATGGTATGTGAACTTTTTTGTATGTATATTATACTTCAAAGACAAGTTTAAAAGAGCTAATATGTTGCCATGCGAATTAATTAGTGTTTATACTATGTAATTAAGAAAAAATAAGAGAATATTAGGTAGAAAATTAAGAGAAATACATCTAATTGAGAATTGCAAACTGTTCAACATCACTTATGTAAACTAGGCAGGCATACAAGTAACTGACTGTATAAGAATATTTAAATAATATGTAATGGTTAACTTAAAATATTAAGGATAATAATGATGACAGTCTGTCTTATCATGTTCAATATTGGTCCATTGTCATTGAATAATATGGAATTGGAAGGGGATAGGGAGGAAAAGCCTTTTGACACTTTCCATATTTTTTTTCTTCAACAGTGACCTTAATACACCTTAATACATATATCTTCATAATAGGCTTATTAGTTATTGCATTAATAATTTAATAACATTTTCAGTTCAGAGGCAAGCATTTGGATGCTTTCTTCAGTGTATAGACATTTTCAATTTTTCTGAATCTGGATGTTTAAGAATATTTGATTTCTCAAAAATTCCAGGGCTCTGAACATTTTCAGATTTATTATAATTTTTCTCTTTTTTGGAAAGACTAGAGCATGTTTGTCTAAGTGATTCTGAAAATAACCAATATGAATACGTGCTTCTGATAGATTGATAACACATAGGAGGATTTAATACATATACTGAATATAAATATTATAAATCTTAAGGCCAATTTGGATTTATTTTCTCCTAGTAGCTCTAAACTCCCAAAATTTCTGTGTCACATTATACTACAGTGAAAATTTGCCACATAGTCAACAGCTTTAGTTCTTCAATATGCATATAAATCAAAAGGAACACTGTTATAATATTGCTCAGATATTTACAAATAACTCTAGTATCCACAGGAGTATTCTATTTATAAAATAAATGTGTTTTACCTCATATTACCCTTTCCACGTAGATTGAAGCATTGGCTAAAACCACTCTGTAAGCACAATACTAAGTTTTCTACTCAGAGTTGTAAATGTTATTCAATTTAGGTTCATAAAAAATAAAAAGTCATATAAAAATGTCAGGCAAGATACACAACATGCCTTTGTAATAAAGGCAATCACAGGTGGCCATTGTAAGATTCTCTCTTAAATGCCGAAATTGAGTCTTTAAAACAGACATGGTAGGAATGGGGAGAAATTATAAAGTTAACTCACTTGAAGTTACTTGAAGTGAGTACAGAAAAGTTTATTAATTCCTGAACCAATTTGAATTTGATCATACTTTTTTTTCCTAGATGTTACCCAGTTACAATTTAATAGATAATGTATTCATTTCTGTCTGTAACTCCACTTCAGCATATAAGAAGCACACGTCAGAAAATGTGCATTGCATTTGTATATTGTAATTCTTATGAAGCACTCTTATAGATTAACTTAATCACAGAAACCAATGATTGACTAGGATAAGTGCTAGTTCATTTCTTTTGTAGGCTAACTACAAGCCTATTTTGTGATGAGTGGAAATGACCCAATTTAGTACCTATAAGGTCAAGCATTTTGTTTTCATCTTTGTTCTGGGTCTACAAACTAGCACCATGCCCACCTCAAGGCAGATACTTGAGTTAATGTTGGATGAATAATTGAATAGTTAACATCCTGTTATTACTGAAACACTTATTTTATTATTAACTAGAGGCCCAATGCATGAAATTCGTGCAAGGGGCTTGGCCCTCCCAGCCCTGGCTTTGTGTGGAAGGTCATCTAGAAGGACGTCTGGTCTAATTAGCATATTACACTTTTATTATTATAGATATTTTGTGCAGCCTTAATGAAATGCAGTGTTTCCCATTTTCATATTTAAAATGAGAAAACCTGTCAAATATGTTTTTAGAGTAATTGTTTTGATAACATTAGAAGTATTTAATTTATGTGTTAATTCCAAGATTCTTGGAAGATGGCGTTTTCTTGATCTCGGCAGAAGGGGTCAAGGATTGGTTTTCACATAATTGTCATGTGGCTGACCTATAGCAATTAACTGGAAGATGTATTCTATTTTCAGAGGTGTGAAAATACAAACTTTAAAATGAATTGGTGAAATGGGATGAATACAAACTAACTGTTCTCTATGAAAAAAATATTAAATGTATGTTGACTTTTGCCCTTTCCTTATCACCTCTTTTATATCCATGTGACTGATGATAAATCTCTGTTACTCATTCAGTGCAAACTAGCTTTAACTGCTTCAATGTATATTTCTATATGTTTCTCCCTCTCAGTTGCCCTTTCTCTATAACACACACACATAATCTTTCAGAAGAAATATTTTTAAAAATGTTTTTATTGATTTTGAGAGAGAGGGGAAGGGAGAGGGAGAGAGAAACATTGATGTGAGAGCAAAACATAGATGTGTTGCTTCCTGCATGCCACCTAGATTGAGCTGCAACCAGGGTAAGTGCCCTGGCTGGAAACTGAACTGGCAACCTTTCACTGCACAGGAAGATGCCCAACCAACTGAGCCACACCAACCAGGGCAGAAATACTACTTTTTCTAGATATCTTATTATATATCATACTTACATATAGTATTTTTCTTCCTGTGTTCATGTAACAACACTTCATTATGGTGTGTTCTCTATGTCATTACTTAGTGATTTATATCACTTTTTAAAATGGTTTTATAATATTTCATAGTACGGTGCTACACTCATTTATTTGGGGACTATTTATAACTTTTCCTTAGGAAAGCTGTGTTGCAAAGGCCATTGCTGATCATACATCTTTGGTAGAGTACTGGTAGTGAAATTATTGGTCAAATAATATGTTTATGACATTTTGTTACTCAGTGTCTATTAGTCTTTATAAATCCTATATATGTATATTTCTATCAAAGGGTATGAGAACATTGATTTCTGATACTCTTACTGACACTAGATATTATTAGGTTTTTTGATATGTCTTAGACACTTAAAAGTAAAATATGTTTTCTCTAACATATATAGTTTATTATTACTAAAGTTCTACTATTACTTTATATACTTATGCTATAATTTATACTCCTTTCTCTGTGAACTGACCCTTAATTTCCATCATATATTTTATTGTTTTTTAATATGTATATATTACTAGTGGCCTGTTGCACAGATTCGTGCACATTGAAAGGAATTAATTACAAGAAATATTTTAATACCATTATTCACCCTTTCTCTATAATAGAAGTGTCAACCAAATTCATGATCAACAATGACAGATTGAAACACATGCATGCGATTGGCACCAGTGAGAGTTTTATATGTATCACCCATGCATAAGTCAACGTTTATTTTTAAATTGCCAGTGCGCATCATATGTACTGGCCAGCCAGTCAGTCAGTTAGACAGACAGATGGTTGGTCACTTAGCCTTTTATATATATATAGATGTGTATCAAGCAATTATTTCCACTTCCCCAAAATAAGATATAATTTAAAGAATTATCACTTAACATCTATCTATTATGGTCCAAGAGCTATGTCTTTAGAGATATTTTTGTTTTTTTGCAATGACTCTATGAGGAAGAGAGTATTAACATTTATTTTACAGGTGAGGATTAATTCTCAAAGGAGCTAAATGAAATATCTAATATCAGAGATAAAATGTGATGGACATCCATGCTACATGTGGAGAAGGGATACAGATAGAGTGACCAATCATTCTGGTTTGCCCAGCCCTTCACAGTTTTAGTACAGCATCTGAGAAGTCCTCAGACAAAACAAGATGGGTTTTCCTAGATGAGGACATGTCTGCTAAATTGAAAAAAAAAAAGAAAGAAAAGAAAGGTGGAAAATCATGAACTGAATTTTTAAAACAATCAGCTAGGAAGTAACAGAATAAGAGGTGGCACAGAGAAAGAGGAGTGTGAGTTGATGAGAGAATATCCCAAATTATAGGATCAGGGAGATCAAAGGCACTGAAGCAAGAAACAGCCTGAGAGAAGCCAGAGTTAAATCCAGAGTTTAGGCGGGAGTCAAATGATGGAGAAACTTGTGAGACACACTAAGGAGTTTAGGTTTATTCTTGAGTTATTTACAGAATCAGTGAAGTTTCAAGTAGGGAATTCAAAAAAATAAGAATTGCATTTGTGAAAAATATTTTAAAAAGCAATATACAGATAAGATTGGGTAAGAAGTCATAGAGAAATGCACATAAAAATATATAGTGGTTTCTTATTTTTATTCCTTAAAAGAGATTGCAATCTAGAATGGGAACTATATATGTAAACAAATAATTATGAGAGCACTAGTAGGTACTGATGGATATTCCAGATAATTAGTATTTTATAAAGAATGTATAAAGATTTTATGTATATGTATGTATATATACACACAAATGCACACACAGACAAAAATTTTCCACCAAGGCATAGCATTTTCAAGAAATAAAATAGAAAACCTGATAATAGGTTTTCTATTAATGAAATATTTTTGTTAATATTTGTACATTCATTTGAGAATGAGATCTTAAATCACAGCCATTTTTCAAAATGGCAGATGGATTTATGATTTAGGTTGTATCAATGTAAGGAAAACACTGGTTAAGATGACCAATATGGTATTTTTCAGAAACATAAATACTTTACAGTCAAACAGATTGATTATATAGTGATTGCTTATTTACAGCATATGAAAATAAAGAAACACAATTATATGTAGATAGAGGCAGAAATTGCAGAACTGCTGGCTTTCATATATTTATATTTATCTAATGAATCAATTTTTGTGACATAAATGGATTTGTCACAGAGGCATAATTTTGAACAAGCCACAAAATCTCGGCTTGAGTTGTGGTAAAATTTGATATTATTTATCTGTGTCCATATAGAAAGTTAATATTACCTAAATGATGAATGAAATTCAACTAATATTTTCCTAGATAGATTCATATCCCTCTAATCTTTTTTCCACTCTGTTCTTACAAATACATGACATTTTAGTTCCAGGAGGAAAAAATAGAGATATTATTCAGAATGTGTCAATTCAAGTCTTCAGACTCTTCTTAAAGTAACACTTTTGATATGTTAACTGAGAATATGTGGTATTTTATTCTGCCCCAGATTTGACAGTGTTTTTGACCATACTCCTTCTATAGCCTATCTTGAATGCTACTTTAATATCACTTATCCACTTATGCAATAAAATGTTATTCAGTTCCTACTATGTTTCAGACATTTTATAGGCACTAAGCATACAGTGACAAAATATATAAAATAGATTAAATATGGAATTTACAGTCTTCCTTTTTTTGAGAGATAAAAAAATTTAATTACTTCAAAGAAGCATAGGAATAATTGGTAACAGGATTTTTAGAGGCTTTTTATATTTTTCCTGCACCTAACATGTTGGTGTTCCCTATCCTTGATTGCCTTTATTTCCTACTTTGTACACTTCTTCCTGGAAAATGTTATTCAGGATCAAGTTTTCAACACCTAAATGTATACTACTTTCTAATAAATCTGCAACAGATCACCATACCACAATAACTGCCTACTGAATATCACTACCCTAACAGAATTCAAACTTTGCCCACTAAAAAATGAAATTAAATCTTTACCCTGCTCCATTTCTATCCCCCCATTTCTTCTCAATTCATCAGCAACAACCAAATCTGGTCCTTCTTCTTTAATTCTTATCATGATGACTGTCATAATTATCCACCAAATGGTCCCAGTTAGAAATCTGGAAGTCATTTGATACACTTCGATCTCCCCTCAACCCTTCATATCCTCCCCCGCTTCCAAAAGCAACCAATTACTTATGCCCTTGCCATTCAAACTTCTCAGTATTCATATTGTTATTTTTTTCACTTCTTTCCCCTAGTTTGGCCCTATTATTTTCTGTCATTATGTACTGCAGAAACTTCAAATCTACCTTTCTTAAGTGGTTCCAAATAATCATTTGTAAAAAAAAAAAAAAAGAAAGAAATAAAGAAAAAGAAAAAAGAAAAGAAAACCTACTTCACCAGCTTGACCTTTGTGCAAAACTTCAATAGGTTTGCATTGCTTATAGAATAGAAACCCGAATTTCCTCACAGACTCAGTGATGTGGTCATGGTTTGTCTGCCACAACCCTGCCCATGCTCATTTTCTGCCACTCCATGGCTTAGAGTGCATGTGTGAGCGTTAGTGAAATCCCCGTGCATGTTATGTGCACTGACTGTGTGTGTGCTATTGTTCCTCCCTGAAAGGACCTGTCCCTCTTCTGACACTAGAGTGTTTCCACTTCTCCTTCAAGAATCACCAGAAATGTCACCAGGGCCTTTAAACTTCCACTCCCTCTGGTGGATTTAGGTGTTCTTTTTTTCTGTTTCCAAAGTACCTTCTACATAGCTGGGATTGTATTCTGCTGTACTATATACGGTAAGAGTGCGCCTTGTCTCTTTCCTATAAATTCTCAAATCCCCACTAAAAAGAGCAGTACTTATTATAAAGCACAAAACTAATTGCTGAAAGAATAAATGAAATCTGTAATGTGGTCTGTTTCATGTATGTATAGACATGATCTCTAGGTTTCTTATCTTTGTATACTTCATATGAGGACCCAGCAGAATAGCACAAGACTATGTCCACTTAGCACATAGTAGGCTTTCATTAAGTATTTGTTGGAGAGCAGTATGTTAGAGTCCAGTCCATGCTGTTCCATCAACTAAGTTTTAGTTAGTCATTTGTTTTTTCTCAAGTCCTTTTTTTTCTTATTTCTAAAATGAAGATGGCTATACATGTCATGTGAACCCCAAATGACTGCTGTATGATTCAAATGAAATAATGAATATACAATATTTAGAAAATAATACAACTCAGTACATGTGTTCTTTAAAACACTCTGCCATTGATGCATTTTTCTTTAAAGAGAACTATATCTGAAACATATAGTGGTTTCTAGCCTGATGTAGTGTCTCCAGACAGATTACAAATTGATGCCTTACAATAGCTACAATAAGAAAAATCCCTCCTGCTAGAACTGCTAGAATTTAAAATCATATGAATTAATATTTCATCTGTAACAGTGGGAAGGGAAGCTCTTACATAAAATAGAGCCCTTTTTGTGCCATAAGTCTATATAACTATACCTTAATAAAGGACAATTAATTGTTTGAATGTTGTTGTTGTTTTTTATTTTCCCTTCCATATAAAAGATGTTACTTCTAAAAAATTCCATTGATCAATGAAAATGGTTCTTAATGGTACTCAATCTTTATTTTAAAATTAGCACACACCACACATGAACACACACACACACACACACACACACACACACACACAGACACACACTTTAGTTTACTAAAGATAATGACTTTTATCATTTATTATGATAATATTTAGCAGAAATTTACTAACAATAAAATAAACCAAAGGGCAACATATTATATTTAGTGCCCAATACAGATTGGACTTCATTTACATAGAGATATATTCTTGATTTATTTAAATCATTCTTCAATTATAACCTTTTTAAATCCTGTATTTTGTTGTATTCAGTTAAATCTTGTATTCAGTTAACAGTTGAAATTTGAATTAAAGACCCCAAATATTTTAACCTACATAAAGTCCCTGAATAACATGTTGTAGCCATGACTTCTGAGTTCTTTCTGAATTCTAATGTCTTCAAATAACATATCTGCATGTCTCCATCTAATTAGAAATGGCAGTTAATAAAAACACTTAATATTATGTCTCCAACTACCAATTTATTCTACTGTTATATTTCAATAACCTGAACCAAGCAAAGATTTGCTTGTATATAAGTAGACTTGCCTATCATGATCAGCAGCTGAAAAATACATATAAGCTGTATGAACCCAGCAGATTCCATCTGGTGAGCCATCTGTGTGAAGAGTCACAAAAATTATACCCCATCTGTTATTTCATTTTTGCTAAGATTGCCAACCTTGTCCTCACTCCATTACCTAACTATTTTCCTTCCCTGTGGACCTCTTTTGTACATTTGCTTTTATTCCCTATTGGCACCATATATCTAATTTCCAAAGCACTCTTCTCATTTTTGAAATGAATTAATTTATGCATTTAATTTATGCAACTAAGAACCCTCTTGGGAAATAAAGGAGCTGAAAAGAATTGCAGAAATATCACAGTGTTGTTAGAAAATAAGTGTTTTATTATAAACACTAATTTCTGCATGGAAAAGCCTAAATATATAATAAGTTCTTGCCAAATAAACTCATTTTTTAATGTTGAAAATATAATGCTTACCCGATCATATCCCCCTTTCTAATCTATTCTCCATTCTACTATATAATATTACTTTATAAAACATTCTTGTCTTACTCTCTTCAAAAAATATTCTTCTATGGCTTTCCATATCTCCCAAAATAAACTTCTTTTATATTTCAGCACAAGTTTTCACATCTTCATCAAAGCTTTCTTACCTGCACCTTGTGATTGTTGTAGGCACAGTCTATACCAGTACTACTCTCTTAGCACTGTTCCATCTTGTTCTAGCTTGTCATCATGGCTTTGCTTTCCCACTCATTTATTCTTTTTTCATGACTTATTTTTTCCTCTATATCTTGTATGCGCAAAGGATATTAAGCCTCTGGAGAACTGGGACAGCACCCATTAGTTTTGTTTCTTTAACACAGAGCTCTAAGAACTGCCCACTTAAAATATTTCTGTTTAACATATGAATAATAAAACATTGTGATTCTATTACAGTGAAGATAAATATTAAAATAAAGGACTGTGCTGTCTTCGAAGGACACCCAAAGGATTGTGCTGTCTATAGACACCCAATAGAAAGGAAGTGCTCTTGGTAAAGCAGACTCCCTGTCTTTTGACCATAGCTTCAGAACAAACACCAGCTGCATTTGCTCTTGAAATGACAGCATAATCTGCATACTTCCTCAGGGTTAGTCTTTGTTCAACTCTGTGGAGCTGAAACTACAGATGTAGGGTTCTCCAAGCTTAAGACATAGTCTTGTGATATCAGACCATATCTGAGGCCAGAGACCTTAAGAGAAAACTACAACAGTTGCTCTCTATCTATGTCTACATCTGTCTCTTTATCGATATCTAAAACAGTACACCTTTGTTTACTTATCCATTTATATATAAATAAATGTATCAATAGAATTATGTCTTGTATATAGATGTGAGCATAGATAGATATATATATAAATAATATTATAAAATGGGACAAGAAACCGATAAATAAGCACAATTATGAAGAATGCAGACCTTTGTTTGTAAGTAGAATAAAACCCTACCCATCTAAAGAACTGAGGGGAATAACTATATGTATGCAAGAAGAAAACTACTCAATAATTTTATGTGTTCAATTGTGAAACAGCACTCAAATAATTTCCAAAATATGCAGTTGATTGAGAATTGGAGAGAGACATATAAAACAGTTACAGCAAAATCACAGTCTTAATAAAGAACAATAACTATTAAATCTCACACATTGATTCCTACCATGACCAGCTGCTCAGAGAGGCCTTCCGTCACCACTGGTACTTTCTGATCCCTTATTCTTATTAGTCTTCATAATATTTATTATTACAAGAACCTTCATAATTATTCCTAAATGCATTTTAGTTTATATATTAAGTTGTTTATCTCTTCATTGTCTCTCTCCTTCACTAGAGTACAAATATCCTGAGAGTAGGGACTTTGTGTTGTCCCCTGGTTTCCCCATGTTTGGCCCAAGCCACCACTCAATAGATCTATTATTATCTGAGGAATGAGCATAATAAACTCTGAAGGTATTGATTTTATTTTTTTTTCTATTTGAGGACAAATCCTAATACTGTAGTCTAAACTCAATCTGTACTCTTACTGAGTCAACAACTCTACACTCAATTTAGAGATTGCCTTAAATTATTTTAAACAATCACATGAATATTGTTCACACACTCCTGGCTTTTAAACAGATGAGTGAGCATAGCATGACAATAATTAAAACCACTCATTGTATTGCTCCACTACATATTACAAACAATAAAATATCTTCAGCTTCCAGTCAGGTAATTTTCTAGACACCCAGAGGTATATTGCAAAGGTGTTTTGTGGGCCAATCCTTTTAGCCTGTCATCTTCTAACTTCAGGTCTCTGTGATACTGGTGTTATTGCTCTCAATCACAAAAGTAGGAATCATGCCTTGATGTTCACCAATGGTGCCACTAACTCTGTTAAAGCCTACTCCAAGGTGGCATGGAGTCTCATATTGAATTTCATTAAAGAATATACTCCCGCTGACTGCCATGGTTCCCAAAACACAATCCCCCAGATTTCTGCTAACAGGTTGTTTCTACTAATTATCATAGTAGAAATTATGCGCTTCTGTTTTCTTTGCAAACAAGGATGAGAAGATGTCTTTACTTGGCTAATAATACATCTTGACACATTCTGAAAGGAAGTGAAAGTTAGTAAATGAAAGATGACTTCCCATGTATAAAACTACATTTAATATTCAAATATAATATTTTACTGGTTAATGTCCAATATTGGCAATGTTCAATATTGAGGGCCCCGATGTTTGTCTTGCGTTATTTCATAAACCAATAGTTTTTCCTTCTGAATGTTTTAAAAACTGCTGGCAATAACATATCAGAAGTGTTTATGCTCAATTTCTCAAGTAGATAATACTGGAAAAAACAAAGGGAACATTTATTTGAAACCCATCTTTCATTTCCCATGGAGTTGCCTAAGGACTGAGGTATATATGCCTGGCAGATGATTTGAGGAATTAAGCAATGGAGATCTATGACCCTTTTGCTCTGATGCTGACCCTTCATCCTTGAAACAAACCTCTGTATCACAATATCCTTAGTACAAGTTCTTTCTTATGAGGCACTTTGTTCCCTCACATAAATCTTAGGGTGAGTATAACTTAGTCTCAATCTGGGATGCCTGCTATAGAAAATACTGTGACTGAGCAGTGCATTGAATCTTCAATGAATTTTAAAAGCTTTCGAATATGATTCAGTATAAAGGGTAAACATGAAAGAACAGTGGTGAGCAGTCTCCTCAGGAGGAACAATATTCAAAGGCTCTTTGATGAAAACCAGGTGATCTTTTTCCCCTTTTCATACCTGGAGTGAGACAGCATAGCAAGCACTTCCACGACATGTCTAAGCCAAGCAAGACCGACATGCAGCAGCAGCCAGCTGTGACCCCAGGACTGTGATACTCTGGCATAGTTGGTGGAATGGACTGTGAGGTATCTCCTTTATTTAAGGAATTGTTATGACAGGTCTAGTTTGTCAGGTTTCAAATTCTCAAAACCCAGCACCTGTAGAAGTGTGATTTGTGTTAGTGGAAGAGATATGCAGTGCATCTAAAAATAATAAAACTATAGTGAACTAGATCGGGTTAGGATTTGGTGTCGTGACACATTCAAGCAACAGCATGGTGCCACCTATTGTTCTGAGATATCTGACAACCCACCAGGGATTTAATAAAGGACTTTGGAGAAAAGTTTGGATGCTTCCCCAAGTACTAGTACCTTGTTGGTAAGGTATAACAAAAATGTTTAGCTTACTGTGGGTTAGTGTGTCTCAGTCATTTGTAAAATAGAATCATCAACAAGGAGAAAACTGGACATTAACCAATAAAATATTATATTTTAATATTAAATGTAATTTGATACATGTGAAGTCATCTTTCACTTACTAACTTTCACTTCCTTTCAGAATGTGTCAAGATATATTATTAGCCAAGTAAAGACATCTTCTCATCCTTGTTTGCAAAGAAAACAGAAGCACATAATTGTAAATTGCATTTTTATTCTACACCTTTTATATACAAAGTGTAAAAGCGTTTCTTCTAGATTTTTAAGGTAGAAAAATTAAGCACTAAAATAAGACAAGAGCTATACCACAGTAAATATGTGACATTTGAAACCTACATCAACAATGCTACAGATTTGAGAGGTCATCTATAGGATATTATTGTCACAATAGAAAGGGGAAAATAGACTATTAAACTGATGTTCTGTAAAAAATAATTCTCAATATATCTAGAATACTATATTTTTAGTTTATTTGGAAGTACTTTTATTAGACTTATTTCTCATGCTTTAATGGGATATAAAAGCTTAAGCCTGTCAGGGAGGTATAAGTCAATGCCACATAACTGTTAGATGATTCAGCATTGTCAATGATTTCATTTGAACTCTATTGATTCACTTTATATTTGGTGAAACTCTGGTACACATAATATATTTACCTATTAAGTTGTAGCTCCCAAATAATCATATATCATAATAAATCTACCTCATGGTTTGAGGGAGAGTAAAAATGTGTTGGAAGAGATAACTGCAATAATTATATGGTCATAAATTCATATCTAGCTATGTCTCTGCATTGTACTCACACCTAGACATTTTCACAAGTAGATTCCTAGATTGTCTTTTCAGGAAATGATATAGATAATCCATCTCCCCAATCTAATTTCCAATTAAGGGTGTTAGAAGTCAAGGACTTAAAGTACAGAATATACTGGTTGATCATTAGTTATGTGTCAAACTACATAGATACAAAATTTGACCAGTACATGAGAAAATTATAGTATGACGAGAAAAAGACATATAAGCACATATTATAAGGTCACATAAAAATGCAGTAAGAGAATTCTGAATAAAATTTTATAAGAAAAAAGTAAAGACTTCTGTGGTGAAGACACAATACAGTGTAGAGATGATATATGGTAGGATTGTGCCCCTGAAGACTCTATTGAGATGCTTGCTAAATAGTAGTCAGTTTGATAGGAGCAGAGTCATTAAAGAAGAGTAGAAGAAAAGGAGAGACCTGAATATATAACACTTCAAAAACATCATGAACTTTTTTTTACTAAGTGTAAAAGTAGAGACCATGGGGAAATTCTTGGTTCAACTTCTGGAAAAATTGAGTTTACATCAACAGTGATTAAAATATTTGTGGGAATGGTTATAGAAAAAGTAAAACAAAATGAAGAATAAAAAATATGGAAAGGAACACATTTTCTGGCGAGGTGAGTGGTCAGCCTCTGAAGAGATTCTGCAGAGAAGTTTTACAAACCTCTGTATGTTGGTATTGGGGGATATTGAGTCATAAAGTGACAAATACTATTGAAGTGGGGGCTGGTGAAAAAGGTGAAGGGACTAGGAAGTACAAATTGGTGATCACAAAATAATCATGGGGATGTAAAGTGCAGCATAGGGAATATAGTCAACAATATTTTAATAACTACATACATTGCCAGGTGGGTACTTGCAATATTGAGGGAACCACTTTATAAAGTATATGATTGTCTAACCACTATGCCATACACCTGAAACTAAAGCAATATAATATTGAATGTAAACTGTAATTGAAAAATAAAATAAAAAATACTGTTTGAAGGCCAACAACAACAAAAAATAATAATTAAAAAAATAAAATATTTGTGGGGAACAAGAGAGTTTTGAGAGTAGAGGAGGGTTTTAGTTCATTCTTGGACATATTGTGTTTCAAATGTCTATTAGACAACTAAGCAGAGATGTCAAAGTAGCCAGATATATGTCTGGATATAAGGAGAGGGGTATACCCTGGATATAAACATTTGAGAACAAGTATACAGTATCAATAGTCATTAGAGTGGATGAAATTAACAAAGAAGCAAATATAAATCAGAATTCAAGTAGAGAAAAGAGAGTCCTGGACTACTCTCACATTAAAGGATCATGGAGGGAAAATGACAAAAGGAGGCTGAGAAGAAACAACCTAGGAAGCTAAACAACCTGAAATCCAAGGGAAGGTAAATAGGGGAAGTGATCAACCAATATAGAATAGGCTATTGTCTTCTATTACAATGAGGGCCAAGAAATGGCTTTATATTTATCAACATGAAGATCACAGGTCAGATTGATAAGACTTGTTTATAAAGGAGACAGATAATTAACTTGAGGAGATTTAAAAGATATTATAAGAATAATTTAGGACAGTAAGTAGGTGCAATTCTTTTAAGAAATATTGTTGCAAACATGAGCACAAACAAGAAGAAATAACTGTAAGAAGAATTAGAATCAAGAAAAATTTTTAAAGAAGGAAAAATAATAGCATGTTTGTCTGCATAGATATGAGGAATGGTTATGAAGGTCACAGAACTCACTTGTGTAGAGGGAAGATAACTGCTTAAGATCTCAGTGGTCAGCATAGGATAAAAATATCGTTTCATATATAAAAGTTAATTGGTTTTGAATGTTAGTTGAGTTACCAGGAAAGCTTAATCTGCCAGTTTATTTTTTTTTTATTTATCTGGAGCTCAGAGTCTGAGACTCCCCCCTGACCGAAAACGACAACCGCGCTCTCAGCCACCAGCCCGCTTTGCGCGCGCACCTCCGCACCTGAGTTTTTTCCACACTGCGCCTCCTCTGAGCCTCGGTGTGCTGTTATTTTTCCTTCTAGTTGAAGAGTCTCTCCTCAGCCAGCCTTCCTGTGGTTCTGGGTGATGTCCGTTCCGTCTTTTAGTTGTATTTTTGAAGTGGTTGTTTGCGGCAACAGTCTGCGGTGTTTACCTATGCCGCCATCTTGGTCTCTTCCTCCTTAATCTGCCAGTTTAAACAATTGTTCTTAGTCCCTCCCACAACCTTGCCCTTACTCCACTGTTTTAAGAGGAAAGCACAGGCATTTCAATAAAGACCATCACCACAATCAATGATTTCCATGAAATGCTTGCTGTCATACCAGCTGCCTGACCCAGTATTACACTATTGACAAGTCCATCTTCAAAGAAAAATGATAACAAAAATATTTGATTGAATTTAAACATCAGTCCTTCCTATATGTCAGTTATAAATTGCAGAAGCTAAATTGAATGACTTTTCCAAAACAGTTTTCAATGAAGCTGTCCACCATAGTATTGATTTTTTTTGGAATAAAACATAATCTTTTACAAGTAATATTTCATCTTGGAAAATAATTCCATAAGATTAAGATAAAAATACCAATTATACCCAACTGATAACTGAATTATTCAGTAAGTATGGAAATGTATTTTTGCAAACTTCCTATTTTTAGCCTCTTTTATGATTCTTCCATTCTTCCAACTATTCTCCTCTCAACATGTGCTCAGGTAATGACGTAAAACTCACTCATATTAAGTTGAAAATAATTGAACAGCTATATTGTTCCTATTAAATTGTTTTAAGCTCAAAGTATTAAGCTAAATAAATGAATATCTAAAGTAGAATTTTAAGGGACAACCAATAGGATTATCATTTACTGTGCTAAGGAACAGGCCAATCTTTGTTGACTGGGTAAAGCTTGTCAATGTTAATCTACTAGAGAGTTTGTCATAAACATATAGAGCAAGCCAGTAATATTTGTTGGTTGCACAAAAGTTTGCTGATATTGGATATATTCAAGTAAAAATAATTGGATAAATAATGAAATGCATAACATATATCATTTCAATCACAAAAATGGCCTTTCATTTAATGTGTTGAATACGTGAAAAAATATGGCTTTTTAGAAACATCACTTGAAAGCCAATTATTACAGTTGGCTAATTTTAGTGACAAATTTTTACTGCCCTTTACCAGTCTCATTTTACAAATGTTCTCAGTGTCTCTATTCTGGCTGCCAACGTGGGTGCTAATTAGCATCAATTTTGCTAGTAATATTTTTCTCCTCTTGGGGACTGAGTACAGCTGTTCACTAGGAAGAGAAATGAGATTCCCCCTCCTGATTTCTGTGGACCAGTGGACTGTGGTAATTGATTTTAGTCATAGCTAATCCAAGCTAGTTTAGAACTCCATAACTGACTGTATATCCTATTAGCGATCCCATTAACCATCAAGCTTGCCTAAGGTGACAAGGAAAACAACTCAATAGCACCAAGCTCAGCCACCATGGAAAATAAACTCATCTACTGTGGAGTGACAGCACTCACTGGGGAGCTGGGCTTCTCTAACTGAGTACATTTTTTGGGAAGCTCTCTTCAAGCACTTAATGAAATGGAGTTTCTTTATTACTTTCATTTAAAAATACATTATGAAAGACACTTGGCTCTTCTTCGCTGCTGCCGAGTTTTGAATACCTGATTGCCAACCCCACAGCAGAGCTATAACTAATTTCACGTATTAGGAAGATGTGTCTTCATTTCAGTTTACGGCAGTGAGTATCCAGGTTTGAAATTTGTTTATTGCAGAAAACAATGTTATCACCTCAGTATACTGTAAACAGAAGCATTTATCAAAACACCAGTGTCTGCTAAAATGGATAGAAGTTTGTTTTTAATATAAAAAATGGGACTTTGATTTCTATGAGGTAAATGGACGAATAATTCTGAGTATGAAAATTTCAGATGCCTGAGTGCATCACCATCAAATCAAATATATCAACACCACCAAAGACTTCCCAAACATCCTCCCATAAATATTCCGCTCATCCACAAGTTAGCCTAGAACCATGGAAACCACTTGATCCATTCTGTGTCTTCCTTCCTCCCCATTTCTTCTTTATCATTGAACACCAACATTTCTCCCTTTGGACTGTCCTATTTGTTTTATTCCTATGACTAAATTCCTTTCTATTTCATCCCTGAATTACAGGAGCTAAGTCACGATTGGATTGCCTGCCTTTAGTCCAGTTGTGCCCCACATTGGTTTAGCCTGAGAAAACTGGAAAACTATGAATACCTGAGTTTCACTCAGAGACATTCTGATGTGATTGGTCTGTGGTGTACCCTGGGCACTGGGCTTTTTAAAAGCTCCCATGTGTGTCTAATGATCAACCTTGGTTGAGAACTGCGCCTTGTCTCTCTTCAATATTGACATCAGAGTTATCACATCACGACCCTCAAGTGCTAAGAAGCTAACAGTGGCCTTTTAGTTGCTATAATATCAGGTTTAAACCCCCCCCCCCCCCGTGTTTTAAAGTCTGTCTTTGTTTTAACCATATGGATAATAATAATAATAATAATAATAACCTAATCTGATTTTTTAATACCTTGCACATTTGCTCTCCTTTAGCTAAATCAGCATACAAGGATGTTTGTAGCAGCTTGGCTTCTAATAGCCCAAAACTGAAATTAGCCCAGATATCTTTAGACAAATGAATGGCTAAGTGAACTGTGGCACACACATACCATGGAGTACTACTCAGTAATGAAAAAACAACAACACACACAACTGTTGATACTTGCAACAACCTGGATTAATCAGTAGGGTTATACTGAAGGGAAAAATGTTTAAAAAATTATAGTGTACAATTCTATTTATATAGCATTTTTGATGTGACAACATTTTAGAAATGGAAGATACATTAGTGGTTTCTAGGGGTTAGAGACAAGGCGGGGATGCTGGAGGAGAAAAGATGGGGAATTTGGTCTGGTTATAAAAAGGTAAAATAGGGACTTGTGTGATGGTCAGATATCTTTAGACAAATGAATGGCTAAGTGAACTGTGGCACACACATACCATGGAGTACTACTCAGTAATGAAAAAACAACAACACACACAACTGTTGATACTTGCAACAACCTGGATTAATCAGTAGGGTTATACTGAAGGGAAAAATGTTTAAAAAATTATAGTGTACAATTCTATTTATATAGCATTTTTGATGTGACAACATTTTAGAAATGGAAGATACATTAGTGGTTTCTAGGGGTCAGAGACAAGACGGGGATGCTGGAAGAGAAAAGATGAGGAGTTAGGTCTGGTTATAAAAAGGTAAAACAGGGACTTTTGTGATGGTCAAGCCGTTCAGTGTCTTGACTGTAGTGGTGTCTACATGAGCCTATATAGGTGATAGATTGCACAGAACTTCACACACACACACACACACACACACACACACACACACACACAACAGCTAAGTAAAACTGAAAAAAAATCAGAATAAAATCAGTGGATTGTATCAATGTCAATATCTTGTAATAACAGCTTTGCACTCTGCTAGTATTTTAATGTGGAGTAATCAATTAATAAAGTGATATCAATTGATTAGTAAATTAAATCTAAAAAAAGAAACATACTGTAGATTTCAGTTAAATGTTTTCCACAGAAAACCCTCCACTTTAATGGGAGAAATGGCACTTTGCTATATTTTCACCTTCTATGTAATATACTTATTTCCTTTCTCTCTCTTATAACATTTTTGATTGAGAAACAATATCATACAGAAAAGAACACATATCCTAAGGATACAACTTAATAGACTATCACAAGCTGAGATCTTACATGTCCATGTAATTGAAAATCCAATAAAGAAACAAATCATAAATATTCCAGAATATCCTCTTTGCTCCCTTCTAGTCAGTACAACCCCAGGGGTAACCAGTATTGTTTTCATGTAAGTGCATTAGCCAATACATCATGCTCTGTGGTTGGCTTATTTTATTTAACAATGTTTGGTCAATTCATGCACATTCTGTGTGTCATGCTCTATTAAATTGCATTGGTGAATTTCATCAACTTATCGATTTTATTGTTGATAGACATTTGAGTATTTTCTAGATGTAGCCAATATGTAGTGTTGCTATGGATATTTTTGTCTGTACTCTAATTAACATTTCCTGAATACCAATTTGCTCTACTCCTTGCCCGCATTTCTTTTTAGATGTTACTTGGAAAATGACAGTTATCACATCAGCAAAAGTGATCTCTTTCTGCAGATAGTAGCTAGTCAAGAGGATCCATAAAGGAAAAATAATTCAGACATTCATTATTTAGTTTCCACATGGATAAACATTATTTAATACCTAATCCCTTAATAACCATTCCTATCTGGGTTGTATGAGAGAGAGTAGAAACATAGACATAGAGGTTTAAATCACAAGAGTGAAAGAGGTGCTTCCTGTTGGGTGACATCAGAGACCCAACAGAGATTCCAAGAGGCTCTTCATTCTTTCTTTTAATATATATTTTTATTGATTTCAGAGAGGAAGGGAGAGGATAGAGAGATAGAAACATCAATGGTGAGAGAGAATCATTGATTGTCTGCCTCCTGTATGAGCAACCGGGGAATCCAACTGTGACACCTTGTTCATAGGTCAATGCTCAACCACTGAGCCATGCTGGTTGGGTTCTCCATTCTTTATGATGCATACCTAGCAAGATAAGTTCCTCATTTGCTCTTAAATTCATAAACAACTAATGCAACTACTAGGAAAAATAATTATAAAAAATACAGTGGATTGTTCTCTTCTAGGGTATGATTTCTGCAATTTAGCACAGCTAATGCTATTAAAGGTCAAGGACAAATGGGACTAATGAAAAAGCATCTGCTTAGCATCTACCTGTTTAATCTGTTCAAAGAATGACAAAAAAATGGAAAGAGGGCATGATTCTTATCGTTTAGGAAGAAAGTAAAAGATAACCTAGTTTGAAAAATGATTAAGTTTTTTTTTCATTTTTTAAAGTAATTTTCTACATTTTATTCAGTATTTTTATTTTCTATTAGATTTTATTGGGGTGACATTAGTCAATATGAACATATAGGTTTCATGTGTGGATTACTAAATTACAAAATCTGTGCCTAGAACCACCACCCAAAGTCCAATCTTCTCCTGTCACCTCATATTAGGACCCCTATCTCCCCTCACCCCACACTGCTCTTTGTGTTCATTCGTTTCAGTTTTATATTCCACATATGAGTTAAGTCATATAGTTCTTAGCTTTCTCTGTTTGACTTATTTCACTTCACATAATGTTCTCAAGGTCCACCCATGTTGTTGTAAATGACACTATTTCATCCTTTCTTTTGGCCGCGCAGTACTCCATTTTGTATATATACCACATCTTCTTCATCCAGTCCTCTATCACAGGGCACTTTGGCTGTTTCCAAGTCTTGGCCACCATGAATAATGCTGCAATGAACATAGGGGTGTATATATCTTTGCATATAAATGATTTTGAGTTTTTTGGGTATGTACCCAGGAGTGGGATTGTTGGGTCATATGGTAGCTCTATTTTTAATTTTTTGAGGAATTGCCAGACTGCTTTCCACAGTGGTTGTACCAGTCTACATTCTCACCAGCAGTGAATGAGGGTTCCCTTTTCTCCCACAACCTCTCCAACACTTGTTTTTACTTGTCTTGTTGATAATGGCCACTCTAACTGGTGTAAGGTGGTATCTCATTGTAGTTTTAATTTACATTTCCCTTATTGCCAGTGAGGTTGGACATCCTAAATAATAAAGAACTAATATGCTAATTAGACTGAACAGCAGAACGACTGTCCGGACCACCGTCCCGATGAACTTCTGGACGAAGCAAGGGCTGTGAGGGCCGGCCTAGGCTGCAAGGGGCTGCAAGGGCTGGTTAAAGCAGCCGGGGCTGTGAGGGCCAAGCCCCCTTGCATGGATTTTGTGCATCGGTCCTCTAGTCTTTTCATATATTGGCTTTTTGTATATCTTCTTGGGACAAGTGTATTTTCAGGTCCCCTGCCCTCTTTTTGATTGGGTTGTTTATTTGTTTGGTGTTGAGTTTTACGAGTTATTTATATTTTTTGGAAATTAAACATTTGGCAGAGCTACTGTTTGCAAACATCATCTCCTATCTGGTTGGCTGCCTGGTTTTTTTTGTTGTTGTTGTCCATTTCTTTTGCTGTACAGAAGCTCTTCAGTTTGATATAGCCCCATTCATTTATTTTTGCCTTTCCCTCCCTTGCCTTTGAAGTCATGTCCATAAAATGTCCTCTACCATCCAGGTTCATTAATTTGATACCTATATTTTTTTCTATGTGACTTATAGTTTTAAGTCTTATATTTAAGTCTTTGATCCATTTTGAATTAATTTTTGTACATGGGGACAAACTGCAATCCAGTTTCATTCATTTGCATGTGGCTTTCCAGTGATCCTAACACCATTTATTGAAGAGACTATCTTTATTCCAATTTAGGTCAATGGTTACCATTATATTTGACTATAATGCACATGTGTGAATGTGTGTGTGTATATACATGCATGCACATATGTTATTATATTTAATATATTGTATTAAACATGAATCTGAGATAAAGTTGGAAAACACTTTATTCCATCATTCTTGCTCTCTATCTAGGCCTATTTTCCAGGAATCTTTATATGTGAGAAATAATATATTGCATTTTTATAAAATTAATCTATATTATAAAAGGCCAGTGGCTGCAATGCCATAACGACCAAATGACTGGTCACCAGGAGGTGCATCGATGGGTCTCCCGGCACAGTGGGTCTGGGGTCCTGCCGGTGGGGTGGGTCTGGGGTCCTGCCAGTGCGGCAGGACTGGGGTCTTGCGCGATTTTGCGTGCTGGGCCTCTAGTCTAATGATAACATTATCGATATACACTTCTATTTGATTAAACACATA
>NW_005369442.1:4650965-4663066 GCF_000412655.1 Myotis brandtii | reverse complement strand
AATATAATAATATAATAATATAAACAAACATTTTTCTTTATGACCTTCAGATCCAGTGTTAATCTGATTTATTTCATACTTATTAAACACCCTGATAAATACAATGTGACTTTAGGATTAGACTAAAATTTTTTCTAAAAAAGATACCTGCTCTTGTAAAGTGTTTTAAATTCTGAAGAGGAATTTTGGTCCATAGATGCAAAGCTTACATTGTCAGTACAGAACAAGCATCACTAACATTGTCATCAAATTTGTAGGTAGTATCAGTACAATATAATTCAGCAGTAGCTTTTTTAAAGCTTCAGTTTTGTATCATATTTCAAATTATGTTAGACTATTTTCATATATAGGTGTAGAAAATACCTGGGGAATTATTTTCCAATTGTTATTTGCCAAGCTGTCATGGATTTTATAACTAAAAAATAAAAACGTGAGTACAGATGCTATTAAATTCCCTGAGAGACTAACCACCATAGAATCCTTAAATATTTGTTTGAGAGTTTTCTTTTACAATTTGAGTGCTTTTTTTCTAAAACTAATAAATTAAAATGTATCATCTTTGATTCTGAAGTGAAGAAAACTACCCATATGACATATTTTCACAGATGAAAGAAAACATATGGAAAAGTGTCTCTTTGAGAATTACAAGCCAGCATAATATCTCCAAGGATAACATTGTTAAAATTCTGATTTTGCTATAAAACATAAAAAGCATATGTACATAACTCATTGCTCAAAATATTATGGAAAAAAACAAATATATGCTATAGAAATCTATTGTAAAAATGATCTCTAATAAGATAACCTGAATAAATAATATAATGGTAATGTCCCTTAATAGAACAGTGCCTTTTTAGGTAAAATTTGAATGTTTCCTGACAACAATACATAAGCTATGTGAGGGCAGAAAGGCTAAAATGCTTACAAAATATAACTTATTATTCAGTTGCTGGTGTGCACAAGAAAACAAATGAATAGTCAGAAAACATTCTTACAACTTCTTCTTGCCACCTGAATTATGGTTTTAGCTATAATTTTAGGCACATACATATTTTAGGAGTTCATTCTTTGACAGCTTATATTATTTGGCTCTGTCTAAAATTTATTTTAGTCTTTTGTTATAATCTAAGAAGATTTTCCATTAATGAAGGAAGCTTCACCCATTTATATTATTATAATAATGAAAAAGTCTTCTTTTTTCTTTTTTAATACAGTATTTTATTTTTATTTCTCCCTATTATTATATATATATCATATTTTCATAACTTTCATTTTATGGGATTTTTTAGAAAGACTATTAGCCTGTATTATGTTTTAAGAATGTTTAACTTTTTCCAAAATTTCAAAATATGAAAGGATATTTTCACTTTGGGTGTTTGTATATATGTGTGTGTGCTAATATGTACATGTTCATGTCCAACCTTGTAACATTTATAGATGCTATGTGGCATGTTTAAACATGCTATGTTATAATTAGGTACAACCTGTCCAGCCTGTGGCTAAAATACATGTATAGATTTAATTCTTACTCCAAATCTCATTTCTAGCAAGGTTTTCAACCCAGGATATTTTCTTTCATTTATTATTTCCTTCTGTTACCATCAACTTAAGAAACATTATAATTTAGGGAAGTATTATAAATGAAAATCTTAACATAAACATCTCTCAGATCTTTACCTCCCTCCTTTTTCTTATGCAGGCCTTGTAGAGAAGTAGTCCTCTCAAAGTAACTATGTCCATAGAATCCTGTCTTTCTCTTTCCATTTGCCTTATGCAATGTGCAGTCTCTGACTAGATGCACAAAAATGAGCTAAATGTGGACTTTGGGCATTACATTTTATCAGTCTCACTACACAGTATCTCAAATATAGAAATAAGTGTGTGTGTTTTTTTCAAATTTTCTCTGTGGTACAAACTCTAATATTTCAGTCTAATCATAGATGATATATAGATTATAATTTTGCCATTGTTAATATAATAATTTATATTTCTGAAACAAAACAAATCTATGCCATGTGCTGGATACAAGGAATTCTTAAATTTAATTGATCTAACATCATATTAGCTAATTTTTCTTAGTTTCTGAGAGGTTGTTTTTTGGTCTTAATTTTTTGTTTGTTATTATTTTACTAGTGGCCCGGTACATGAATTCCTGCACATTGAATGGAAACTAATTAAAAGAAATATCTTAATATCGCTAATCACCCTTTCTCTATAATAGAAGTGTCAGAGATGAAAGAAAATTAGTAAAATGTACATAAAAATAATATATAAATTGATTAATAAAAAACAATAACAACATGATATAACAACAAATATTTTCCATCAAATTTTTACTGTCAGAATCTTCATTTATCATTAATTTTTAAAAATATATCGGGTATTCTGGAAAATTTATATCATTTGGACAAACTTTGCCCTTGCTACAACATTGAGTAAATTTTCCATCAGATGGGTTTTCATCAGGGAAATTTAGGGATAGGCAAAATTGACATGTAACAGTTATTCCACCACAACTATGTTCAATAATTGCATCCTCAATTACCTCATTTTCGCTATGAAGGCGGTTCCTACCAGTATTGATAGTACTTGTCAAAGACTGTTCTTCAGACATATTCTGTCAACAATGTCGCTTTCTTTCAGGCTCAGAGGTACGTTGTGCCAATAGTTGGTCTTCAGATAATTCTGTCAAGGATACCGGCTTCTTTTGGCTTCAGAAGTACGTTGTGGCAACAGTTGGTCTTCAGACATATTCTGTTGACAATTTTGGCTTCAGAATATCAACAAAAGGATGACATCATTCCCCAGTGCCCACAGCCACTGTTTGCGGGCTGGGCTGGGCTATGGGCTGCATTTTGCGCCATGGCAGCATCAGCTGCAATTTGGTGGGCTGTCACTCTGGGGTGGTGGGGGAAGCCAAGTGTTGCTTTGTCAGCACCAGGTCCACAGTGCTGTTTCTCTGTGTGCATCACAGCAGCTCTTGCATTGTGCATCTGCTCCCTGGAGGTAAGTGCATGTCACAGTGACTGGTTAGACAGTGGGAAGGACACTTAGCATATTAGCCTTTTACATATATAGATTGAGTTTTCTGTTGTTGTTTTTATTGTGACAATCCATATTTGGGGGCTACTAAATAGATAGTTTTGAACCAGAAATAGACAAATATATTAAAAATTATTTTTTACATTAGGTTTCCATTTCACTTTTTTAGAACTTCTTTTCCACTACTTAATTACTTTGGAGAAATATATTTTTTTTTGACCATGACTCCATGAAAGCAATTATAAAAAGATGAATTGAGGACCTACTTATGCTTGAGTGATATTAAGCTCTATATTTCAGAATACCTTTAGAGCAAACAGTCCAAACAGACAAATTGCACAAACCAATTAACCAATAAATAATGAAGATATGGAGGAATGATTTAGAGAGACCATTTTATCTTGACTCTAACCAAGGACATAATTCTGAAGGACAATACCAGTCCTAACAGCTCTCAAGTGGTTCAGCCCAATCCATCAGATGAAAAGTTTACATAGGAAATTGCCTGAAGCACTCACTTGCTTCGAGTATGCTGTGTTGGTGATGCCTCTCAAAAATGGCAGGGAGAGTAAACAGATGGGCATGATTTAAAGTGCTCTACTTAGGGTTAATTCTGGCAAAAAGTATGTCAACTTTCATAACTAGATACCCTCCTGAATGTTCTCACCTCGAATGGATTTCTGGTGGCATTGAGTTCTCCTTTATTTTTTTTCATAACCATGTACTCTAAAAAAAGGTAGGGAGATAAATTCTGAATAGAGAGAAAAGTATTTCCTAATTTGTTTAAATTTAAATACCTTATAGATAGCTACGCTTTCTGCCAAGGCCATTTGTTTGGTATGAATAATGCTGTCCAATAAGAAAGGAGGAAAAAATTAATTAATTAATTAATATTTCCTAGGGTGTCCAATAAGAAAGGAGGAAAAAATTAATTAATTAATATTTCCTAGGGCCATGGTCGGCAAACTGCGGCTCGCGAGCCACATGCGGCTCTTTGACCCCTTGAGTGTGGCTCTTCCTAAGCCTTAGGAGTACCCTAATTAAGTTAATAACAATGTACCTACCTATATAGTTTAAGTTTAAAAAATTTGGCCCTCAAAAGAAATTTCAATCGTTGTACTGTTGATATTTGGCTCTGTTGACTAATGAGTTTGCCGACCACTGTTAGGGTTTTTAGCTAAAAAGCTAATGCAAAGGCCAAACACTCATTACCATTCATTATGTGTCTGATTATGGTTGATTATGTGACCTAGAAGAAAAATGTCAAAAGAGAGACATTCCCATGAATTTGCATTGATAATATATAAAAAAATAAGTTTGCATGTCTGAATAAGATCCCCTCCCCCCACCCAAATCCAGCTTCCTCATTAACTGATATATTTGATTAAGCTGAATTGTCACAGCCAGATTTATTATTGTCACTCTATGCTAACATTAAATGTCTATTCTCCACAGATCTGAGAGCAATTCATATGAAATGTAAAACTCAGGAAGATACATGAAAGCATTTGAAGGTTTGCAGTGAATGTATAAATAACAATGGCCTATATTCTAAAACAGCAGTCTCTTAGAAACCTTTAGATATTTCACATCAAAAGGTTATAATAGCATTACTATAATACAGATTATAATGATATCTACTAATGAACAGATATATCTATATGTAGAGCTATAAGTTATTAAAAATATGTTGAACTGTCACTTAAAAAAATCTTCATTAATCAGACAATTGAACAGGGCCTTCTAGGGTTGTGGTTTTTTTGGGTTTGTTTTTGGGGTTTTCTGTGTGTGGTTTTTAAAGTATTTTGGCAAAGTAAATGCACAGAATACATTGATATGCTTATTTTGATTTACAATCTTTAAATATTTGGAAATATAGTATGTGGGTCTCAATTGATAAACTTGCCCCAGACATGTACTTGCAAGGAGCATTTCTGAGTTTAAATTTAGAATTATCTGACTCCTCTTTGTTTTAGCAAAATTATAGTTTCACAGGGAAGGCCGGATCTGAGTGTGCAGACCCTGGTGTCCTTCTTCCCCCTTTGTCTGCCCCCCTCCACCACCTAAGACTCATGTGCTTTTCCCCTTCTTTGTATTTAAAACATTCTTAGAAGTTGTTAGGTCCAAATGGAAATAAGTAAATATATGTATAGAATATTCCCATGATTTAAAGAGATTCTATTACACATCTAAAAGAATGGCTAAAATGCACAACACTGGCAATGCCAAATGCTGGTGAGAATGTGGGAAGGTTTATAATGGTGTATTACAGTGATTTTCAACTTTTATCATCTCATGGCATACACAAACTAATTCCTAAGATTGTATAGTACACCAAAATAACTATTTTTTGCAGATTGGACAAAAAAATAGCTGTAATTTTGATTCATTCACACCAGACAGCCATTGTTGTATTGATTGTTGCTTTTTTTAAAAATAATCTAAAGGAAAAGAGGTCCGTGCCCCTGACTAAATAATCAGATGTTGTATGTTTTAAAAATTCTTCAGGCACATAGGTTGAAAATTGCTATGTACAGAAAAATACTCTTTGGAAGATAGTTTGATGGTTTCTTACAAAGCTAAACATAGTCTTACTATACAAACCAGCACTTGTATTCTTAGGTATTTAGCCAAATGAGTCTAAAATATATTTACACAAAACTCTGGAGATAGCAGGTTTATTAATAATTGGCAAAACTTGGAAGCAGCCAAGATGTACGTCAATAGATGAACAGATAAAAAATTGCATCTATACAATAGAATATTATTTAGTGATAAAAATAAATGAGTTATTAAACCAAAAGAAGACATGGGAGACACTTAATCCAGCGCCTTAGACCGCTCGGCCACGCTACCTCATAATGGGAGACACTTAAATGCATATTTCTAGGTGAAATAAGCCAGTCTGAAAATGTTATACATTGTATAATTTTAACTATATGACAATGTGGGAAAGATAACCAATAAAGACAGAAAAAATCAGTGATTGCCAAAGATTGGGGTCAGGAAGAGGATAGAAATGAACAGGTACAGCAAAGAGGACTTTTAGGCCAGTGAAACTATTTTGTATGATTCTGCAATAGTGGATACATGATGTTATGCATTGGGCTAAATCCATAGAACTATACAGTGCAAAGAGTGAGCCCTAATGTGAAGTTAATTATAATGACTGAATATCAGTCATTCAAATGTAACAAATGTACCACACCCATGCTTGATATTCACAATAGGAGAAAATAAAGGCAGAAAGAGAGATCATATGAGAAGTCCATACTTTCTGCTTATTTTTTTCTATAATCCTAAAACTACTCTAAAAAATAAAGTATGTTAATTTTGAAAATCCCCAAGATTAAGAAGAGTACATAAAGAGTAACAAAATATTTAGAACTACATTATTTACACATATCCAAGGCAATAAAGAAAGATTTTTAAGCAAACAAAAGTTATATAATTTGCATGTTATATTAAGATAGATGATACATGATAGGTGATAGATAATCGGTTAATAAAAATAAATAATCCAATCCTGATCTAATTTAACTCTTAATGATTGACAGTAGGTTGTTTCCATGTAAGTGATACCATAAATTATGCTGGTATGAATTTTTTAATATGTTCCAACTGTAATTTTGTTGAATTTTGTTTTTCATTGTTGTTGTTTGTCTTTTTATGTGGGATTTTTATGGATATACTAGAGCCCCAGTGCATGGATTTGTGCACCAGGGGGGTCCCTTGGCCTGGCCTGTGCCCTCTTGCAATCTGGGACCCCTCAGGTGTGTTGGACTGCCAGTTTCGTCCTGATCCCCGCAGACCAAGCAGAGGGACCAGTCCCCCTGCCCCCGTGCACGAGTCCCCCCCTGGTGGTAAGCGCACATCATAGTGAGCGGTCAAACTCCTGGTCGAACAATTTGCATACTAGGCTTTTATTATATAGGATAACCAGAAGTTGACTATTTATCAATTAGCCACGAAAATGCACAAAGTAATCGCTAGTGGTGATTTATACTGTTGTCAGAAATATGCAAGGAATAAGTATGCCTATAATTTTGTTTCTACAACTTGCAAATATATTTCTATATTTATGGTTCAAGGTTTGCTGATTACTTTCAAGGTAGGTGACAGCAGTCTTAGGAGATATAAATCCCTAGTCTCTCAGGGGCAGAATCAAAACTGCATTACCAGTAATCTCTAATCAGCCCATTTTTTTTTCCAATTTGCAGAAGGAGTTCACAATTTATCTATATTCCAGTATTAATGAGAAACTTGCAAGTATAAAATGATAAACAGTAATGGGGGTATTTTAAGAAAGTGTTAACAAACATTCAGTAAACAATTTGCTTAGACATTCATAGGATGTAATTCTTCTTTAAGAACTTAATTTTAGTACAGTGGAGTAAACATTTCCTGATATATCTTGTAGTGATTGCTTCTGACCTACTATTTGGCTGTTTCATTTACATAACATTTTATTTCTCTAATCTGTTTTTTGCTACATGTATTTCTGGGATAGCTATTAGTTTCTTGTTAGTTTTAGCCTCATTCTCTCTCTCTTAGTAATAATGTAAGTATGGATTCCTATTTCCATATGAATTTCATTCTCCAACATATTTTGGATATGCAGAAAGAGAAAGTACCTGCAGTAGTTTCAAACATGTCACCCTGCGTTATTATCAATATGTTTACAATATACTTGGCTTACTGAATAGCTCTTGTTTTTTAACATCACTCATTCATTAAACAAACAGAACCAGTTCTGAAGCATCCATCTTATATAAAAACTGCTGATTGAAATTTTAACCCTGCTATTTGGCTTCTATAAATGCTTCCTTGAAAATAAGACTACTCCCATTTCAGAGAGGCCATTAAACCTTCCCCAGACGAAGTTATCAGTGCTGGCACCAGGCCAAGCCTTTGGTTGAGGTCTCAAAGCTCCAGCACATAGGGGCTCTTTAAGAACTTGCAAAGGGGACCGGAAAACCCCATATTTGGGAGACAAAGAGGGTAAAATGGTATAAATATATGAAACTTCCTGTGTGACTTGGCCCAGAATTCTAGAGACATTTTTCTCTGGGCTCACGTGTAATAATAATAATAATAATAATAATAATAATAAATGTAACTCCATCTCTCTAAGTGTTGCGTGGTTGTTCTCCAGTTTTCTGTAATAGTTCCAAGGGCATGTTACACAGGTTCCCAGGCATAGAAGGTTTACTGCTTTGTGGTTACCATCTTGAAACTCTTAATAATTTTTGAAGAAGGAGCCCTGCATTTTCATTTTGTACTTGGCCCCCAAAATTAGATAGTCTGTCTAATACTTGTAGATTATACTAAGTAAATGTAGAAGCATAATGGAAGGATACACACAAATGTTAACAATAGTTACCCTTAGATGGTGACATTAAGAATGATTTTAATTTAATTTTCTTTTCATCTTTCTTCATTTTCTAATTTCCCTGATCCTTAGAGATAAGAAAGGATAAAAGATTCCCAGAGATGTCTTGGAATTCAACAAATGGAATCCATGAGATCCTTGTGTTGAACTAAAGGATTTTGATATGTAATAGACAAGATATTTTCATTTATAATGGTATAGATAATTTTATATTCAATAAAATTGAACTTCATAGAAAAAGATATACAGTATGTAATTATCTAAGCAGCATCTATAAATGATAGGCCCAGCCAAAATTTTCCCAAAATTCAGAGTTTTCTCATGGCACCAGCTCACTGTATATAACTTCTATTTATCCCATTTTCCCTAAACATCCTCTATTTTTCTTTATTTGTCCCTATTTCACACATACCAATTCATGGCTTTTATAAAAAACTCAATTCTGAAAACCAAAAGAAAATTAACAAGAGAAAGCACTTACAATTATTTAGAGAATCGTGTAGTATCTTAGTTTAAGTGTGCAGGAAACAGAGTCGGTCTGCAACAGCTGGTAGATTTATTTTTTCATTGTTATTTTACAATAACTGTATTTTGCCCCCAGAGTGATAAAATTCAGAAATTACTTTAAAAAACACACACACAAAAAAACCCCGACAACACAGAAAAGAAGTGGAAGGAAAGAGAAATGTTTTGTTTTGTTTCTTTTTTTGTCTATTCAAATTGTTATAGTTTTTAAGGGTAAATATGCCAGACATTGTTTTTTACTCATTTTCACTTTTCTCTATGACTTGAAAGCAATTTATCTTAAAATCAGGATTTAAAACTAAACAAAGAGTGTGAGAGCAAATTTGCAATACTCTCTCAATCTTCCCCTGGAACATTATGTATAAGACAGATATCTAAGGGGGAAGTTATATAACTTCACATTCAGGTTTTTACAAATAGTCACACATCAGGATACTTAAACAAATTATTTTACCATTCTTAAAGTTACAAGAAAGAAATGAAAGACTCACTATAACTTCATGTTTAAAAGGATAGCCCCTGGTATCAGAGTGTTAAGGTCAAATCCATACTTGTGTGGCTTTTGGCAAATAACCTAACCCTTCTGAGTTTCATTTTCCTCATTTGTAAGATGGGAATGAGAATTAATTGAACTAATGTGTGTAAGAAAATAAAATAACTCTTGGCACATTGTAAAGATCTTCAAAAGTGTAAGCAATTATGTATTTTATTGTCAGTTAAAAATTATTGTATGCATTAAGTTATACAAACTTATCCCCTGAAAAGGAAACTTCGGGATAAAAGATAAAGAATATTATATTGCCTGGCTGGTGTTGCTCAGTGGTTGAGCATCGATATATGAACCAGGAAGTCACGGTTCCATTCCCAGTCAGGGCACATGGCCAGATTGCGGGCTCAGCTCTACTGCGGGTTGTGCAGGAGGTGGTTAGCTGCTTAGTGCTTCTCTCTCATCATTGATGTTTCTTTCTCCCTCTCTCCCTGAAATCAATAACAATATATTTTTTAAAAGAATATTATATGATTAAGTTTAGGGGAATGTGGAAAACTCACATTCAACGTTTTATTCTGAGGCAGCCTCTTAATAAATAAAAATATACACTAATTATGTTTTCATGTTTATCCCTGTGTAGCATTTATTTATCCCTTTATACTTGGAAGTCTTCACTCCCAGGGCATACATGAAGTGTAAATATCTGAACAGTGTAATGGGGAGATATTAATTAACTTCCTCAATATTCCTTCAAACTAAATGATTATTGTCTCAGCTGCTGGGAGTGCTACTGAGAAACTCTCTCAGCTATCTGACCTCTTCTATGACTGTCCAGGCAGAAGAAAGTAGACTTGCCCAAGGCCAGGCCCTTTCTTGGGATAAGCACATCCAGTGACTCATGGACCAGGGTCTGAATAAGTGCAACTTTATATGGTCTTCCAGCTCTAGCCCTCCCAGTAGGTTGTCTGAAGCTTTCATTGGAGACAGCAACTCAGACCAATCCTACTGTTTTCTTTCTTTCCCACAGGAGTTGACCAAAGAGCAGTTTCTAATACATTCCTAAATACTAATCTGACTCATATTCTGCTTCTTATCCAGGGACTGTGACCTCTGCTATACACTATTTTGATTGGTCATTAGGAAGCTGCTCTGTTGGTCAGTAAAGATGTAAACCAACAAATGTGTGTGCCTCGCTCTATTGCAATATTCGCTTTATTGTGGTGGTCTGGAACCAAACCAAAAATATCTTTGAGGTGTGTCTGTATTATTAAAACATGTACCTACTCATTTCAATTCAAATATCTGGAAGTTGCATGAAATTCTGAGCAAAAAAACAAGGCAATCCCCTGTCTAGTGAAATGGAAACAGAATTAGGCTTTAAGTTTGAAAACTCATTTTTAGTGTTACCATCTACTTGTAGTATGTCAACAATTATCATTTAATCTAGCTAAAACCCAGCCAGTTTTCCTTGTGATTTGGCGATAAAAATAATAGCAGGTTACCTGAGATGTTTGTTCCAAAGAATAGTAAGATACTATCTTTAAAAGGCTTTGTGCTGCTTGGAGAACAATGCTATTTGATTGCTTCTCTTCTTTTTTTTGTCCCTGGAATGTTCTCATTCCATGAAATATGTGCAGACTTTGTTAGATAAAATGAATTCAAAACTGAGATTTGTCAACAAAAGGTCTATGATGCCAGTCTAATACAAATGAATTTCACAATCTGGGGGATGCAGTGAAAGGAAGAACTTTATTCAGATAAACAATTTGCAAATCTGAAAGACAGCCTCCTGAAGAAACTGAAAGTGTGCTCCACAGAGACAAAAAGAAGCCCTGCTTTAATAAAGTTCCCACCCTGGTCCCTGATTGGTCTATTTATATGCTTATGGAGAATCTAAATTTGTAAGTCTGATTGGTTCAAAGAGCACTATCCTTATTGGCCATAATTGTATGTTCTGATTGGTCATTAGGAGCTGCTCTGATTGATCAGTAAAGATGCAAATGAGCCTATAGCTGTGTAGTTCTGATTGGATGGGGCACTTCTCAGCCTATTGGTCAAAAGATGATTCCATGAACTTTTATAAGGGTTCTCTCAGCTGACAGGAACACAGTCAGGAGTTTGGCAGCTCAGTCCGTGGCCTTAACCCTGAAATGCAATGTGCAGTGGGACCTTCACTGGCAATGATTACTAGACTCTATTTACAAATTTGAGCCCAATTAACCACAAGTAGTCCTTCTTGGCAAGTATATTTCTTCTTGGGATCAAGAGTTTTTATGGTTGCTTTATCTTGTAAGACATATACATTGAGTATAGACATTTCTCAGGGAGGGATACAAACACTACTTACAATGATTGCTGAAATATGGTGATTTTTAAAAGTTAACAAGAAGCATTTATTTCTTTTTAAAATTGGCAATTTCAACTAATGATATAAAAATATGTTCAACTGAAAATAAATGACTCAATTTTGTATCATATGCTCTCTTCTCAAAAATTCCCTAGAAGCACAGTTTAGGTAAGTAAAAATTAAAAAATAAAATTAAAAAATATTGGAGGAAACTTAAATAAGCATAGAATATTAATATGTTGTATTAGTGCGTTCTTATCAGAAATACTAAAAGTATTGCATTAACCATTGTATTTTACAAAGCA
>NW_005369442.1:4629515-4650577 GCF_000412655.1 Myotis brandtii | reverse complement strand
GCCCCAACCCCCCAATCGGCCCTACCCTGTGCATGACTGAGGGTGGCATCGCAACCTCCCGATCCGCCCTGCTCTGTGCATTACGAGGCGGCACCCCAAATCCCCAATCGGCCCTGCTCTGAGCCTGACCAGGGGTTGCACTTAGGGATTGGGCGTGCCCTCTGCCACCCGGGAGCAGGCCTAAGCCAGCAGGTCGTTATCTCCCGGGGGGTCCCAGACTGCGAGAGGGCACAGGCCGGGCTGGGGCCCCCCCCCCCCCCCCCCGAGTGCACAAATTTTTGTGCACCGGGCCTCTAGTATATATATTCTTCTCTTTTGTCACATGATGCACAAAACATAATTATATGAGTCATTTAAAGATTACATTGCCAAATGCCTTTGTAAACCTGTGTTATACACAGAGAGAAAAAGGACATTGTTCTGCTTCTACCTTACTATTTTACTTTTCAATAATTTAAAGAATTTGCTAAAATCTTATTATGCTGCTACATAATAGACTCAAAAAGAAAAAAAGGAAAAAAAAAAGAACATCCTAGACCCCTCGTTAACTCTTCCTTCCCATTGTATCTCTACTCACTTTTCTTTAAGTGATATTGCCATTTCTGTGGCAAATTTGCTCCACTATAAACAGGCTTTTTGGAATGGGAACCAGGTATCTTCAACAGACCCTGAGCTCCTCACAATAAGATCATATCTTATTCACCACTGCATCACTAGTGTGCATGACAGTGTTTAATATGGTGCAGGTAACTGTTTCCACATTTAATAAATATGTAAGAATTACTGTTGCTATTAAAACCAGAAGAAAGATACCTTTTCATGTGGTTCTCAGCTTTGGTAAACAGACACTAACTGCAAGCCCTTCTTTATATATGGTAGATTGTTTTCCAGATTCTTTATGAAATACTAGAGGCCCAGTGCATGAATTCGTGCACAGGTGGGGTCCGGCCGGCCCGCCCCGATGGGGGGCAATCAGGGGCTGGGGCCAGGGGGATGGGTCACAGGATGTTGGCCAGCAGGCTCCATCCCTGATTGGGAGGGGGGGGGATGAATTGAGGGGGCCAGCCGGGGTGAGGGGCCACAGGCAGTTGGCTGGCTGGCCCTGCCCCATATCAGGGTGTGGGAGGCTGATCAGGGGCCAGGACCACTGGTGGGAAGGGCCATGGGAGGTTGGGGGCTGATCAGGGCTCCTATTGGGCCAGTTGGCTGTCACAGTGCATGTCATAGTGACCAGTGGTTCTGGTTGTTCCAGTGGCTTGGCATATATATATATCAGATACTAAATATCTCTCCCCATACTCCCATGTTTAAAAAATCCAAAATTTAATATTTTACTAGTAATGATGGAAAATGTTAAAATAGGTAAACATGGCAAGCACAGAATTTTATGTATAACAAGAAACTTTTAGATAACTACTCAATGCCAACACTGAAAGCTAAATGGTACTTGACATATATTTTTATCTTTCCTTGTGTTCTTCCATTTACTCATCCTACCATTCTTTTCTTAAATATCAGCTAGTAAAAGCCCTCTGTCACCAGTCTATCACCCTGTATCTTCCCACCTACTCCATCTGCCCCTTGAGACATATGCAAATGCATGCTATACAGTAGATGTATACCAGGTACTATTTGAATAATAGGGAAACAGTATCTAGTATAATATTTTTTTTAAGTTAGACTCCTTGGACATGAAAGAGTTCTGATGTAAAGGAGGGTGGCAAGCAGTGAATGGCTGACACATGACCCATATGAAAGGGGAAGGTAGTCAAGAGAATGTACATCAAGTAAAACTAAAATTTATTGAGCACCAACCATATGCCAGGGTCTTTACAAACATCATACCACTTATTTCACAGGCAATATCCTATATAATAAAGAAGGAATATAAAAATTGACCGTCACTTTGCCACAAAGATAGCGGCACCCACAGTGGAGGCAGGGGTTTCTGTAACACAAGATGGCTGCACCCACAGCAGAGGCTGAGTTCCTGTAATGAGCCTTAACGAGCAATCAGCAGGGACCCGAGGCTGCGCCCTGCCCCCTTGATTCCATGGGGCTTGACGGGGGACCTCAGGCCACACCTCCCACCCCAGCACCAGGCCAGAGGACCTGAGGCTACACCCTCTGCCCAGCGGGGCTTGATGGGTGACATCAAGGTGCATCCCCTGCCCTGGTTCTGGGCCAGGGGACCTCAGGCCATGCCCCCCACCCTGGCACCAGGCCAGGGGACCTGAAGCTGCATCCCCCGCCCCGGCACCGGGCTGGGGGAACTGAGGCCGCGCAACCCACCTGGCGGGGCTTGACAGGGGATCTCAACCCCTGCCCCCTGCCCAGTGGGGCTTGACTGGGGACCTGAGGCTGTTCCCTCCTCCTGGCACCGGCTGGGGAACCTGAAGCTGCACCCCCCGCCCAGTGGGGCTTTCCAAGGGTGGGACCGGCCGGGTCTGGATCTAGCCCAATGTGGGGGGTCTGGCCGTGTCTGGGTCTCACATGATTTTGAAGCACATGTGGGTGGGCAGGGACTTGACTCTGGGTCCCATGGTGCACCCCAGACTCTGATAGGAGGGAGATTTTCATATACATTTTACTAATTTTCTTTCATCTCTGACACTTCTATTATAGATAAAGGGAAAATAGCAATATTAAAATATTTCCTCTAATTAATCCCCTTTTAATGTGCATGAATTTTGTGCACCGGGCCACTAGCATTGTAATACTTCTTAGCACTACTTCACAGATGCACAGATGAAGCAACAGAGTTTTAGAAAGGTTAAAAAAGCTTCATGAAGTCACATTACTCAGACTTTAACCTGAATCCACTTGGATTCAAAGTCTCATCTGTCTACAAGTAAATCACCTTGTCTCCAAGAATTCATTCCTGCAGTTTCAATAATAGTTTCTAAGTCATGTCCTAACCCAATCCTATATTTATTTTGGAGAGAAGTAATTTAATATCCACTGTATACAAAGGTAAAGCAAGCACTTATTCCTTTTGAATAAAGTCAATAAATACTGTTCATTTATATTATAAAACATAAAAAGATAATCTATACTAATAAAAGGGTAATATGCTAATGAGACCGACCATCTTCCAGACGTCCTTTCAGAAAAAGCCACAGTGGCTCAGTGGCTGTGAGGCCCGGAGCTCACAGCTTAGGCAGCCCTGAGCCCCAGTGGCTGCGAGGCCCAGGGCTCAGTGAGCCATGAGCCCCGGTGGCTGTGAGGCCCTGGGCTCAGGCAGCTGTGGGCCCTGGCAGCTGTGAGGCCTGAGGCTCATGGCTCAGGCAGCTGTAAACCCCGGCAGCTGTGAGGCCCAGGGCTTAGGCAGCCATAAGCCCCAGCAGCTACAAGGCCCAAGGCTCAGTGAGCCATGAACCCTGGTGGTTTCAAGGCCCAGGGATCAGTGAGCCATGAGCCCTGGCAGCTGTGACTGGGGCTCCTCACAGCTCAGGCAGCTGTGAACCCTGGCGGCTGCAAGGCCTGGGGCTCAGGCCTCGCAGCTGTGGCAGCTGGCAGTGGCAGCAGGGAGGTGATGGGGGCGGTGCTTTCCCCTGATCAGCAAGGTCGCCTCCCACAGAGGGAGGCCAGACTGTGGCTTAAGCCATTAGTAGGATATCCCCTGAGGGCTCTTGGACTGTGAGAGGGGGAAGGCCGGGCTAAGGGACCCCCGCCCCCCAGTGCACGAATTTTCGTGCACTGGGCCTCTAGTAATATATATACTGATACCAATGGTTATCAAAATAGTAGTTTGAAATTCAATGTATTACAGCTATCATTTATATAATTACTCTCTTCATTGGCTTATTGCTTTTTGATTGGTTTTGTTTTAAGCTACTCTGGTATGTTGCTTTGTCTCCCAGAAGTTTGTAAACTGCAGAGTAGAGGAAATTTGCTTTCTTTATTATTTTACCTCCACCTATTTTTGAATACAATGTCTAGACTATAGCTGATAATAAATCAATGAACAATAAAAATGGAGAACCTAGGGTTTTCTATATTTATATAACATATTCTTTTTTTCTGCTCTAAAAACGATTGACCTTGCTATATTGAAAAACAACTCAGAAGTGTTCTTTGAGAAGTACAGGCTAACCATGGCCTCTTCCTCCCTCACAAAGAACTAGTACATTACCACAGGAGGCTGGGGACAGAGAAAATAAATAGAGTAAAAGAGAAGATGAACAAAGACCAAGGCACATTCTTCTAAAAATATTATTTCCAATCATAATTGAGGATTTTAGTCATGATTTCCATTGAGAAACAAAAGAATCTGTATATCTCTTTATTGAAGAAGAGGACAAAATTCAGAAATATTTGTTCCTTCATATCCTTTTGATAGATAGAATAAATAATGTTTTGCCCTTACACATTAACTTTAGCATCTGAAATTTAAAATAAAGTGTTATATTTACTGACAAGAAATATGAAAGGGGACTATCCTCTGATGTTACCAAAAAGGTAATTTTACACGGGGGCTGGCATCTATTCTGAATAATTAGGTTAAAGTCAAAGAACAAATTTTATACACACCACGTGAAATATAATGATTCTTTACAAATAGATGAGGCTATGCACTCATTGGAAGGATATGAAAAATCTTAAAAAGAATCTCAATGTTACCTCAACTGCCTTGATTCACAATGAAGGGATTTATTTTTGTTCTGAATGAAATTATATAACTTCAATTGAGCACCCAGCAACTAAACTGTTCCAAATGATTCCAGGTGAAGTTCAATTTCAACAGCCTACACTACAATCCAAAAATTTGACTAATAGAATTTGTTTGCTAAAATGCGGTGGGGAGGGGGGGTCATACAAGCTTCTGAGACAGAGAATTATAGTTCAGCAAATATTGGGACAATTTTGATATTACATATGAATCCTGATCCATATTTACATCCCATAAAATCAGGAAAGAATCTGTAATTAGACCACTAGAGTGAAGCCAGCAATAATGAATTATTTAAACTGCATGGGTGTATTTCTCTCATATATCATTATCTATCAACTTTCACGGATAACCTTACTATTAAATATGGAATGTTAAGTGTGGCCCACTTCTTAAAACTGGTCAATAGACGAGATTTGTTAGCCAACAGAGATTGAATATATTTGTACAATTTAAAGTAAAGATTCTCAAAATTGATCATGCATCAGAATAAGCCAAAGGACTTCCTAAGACATAGATAGCTAGACCTGACTCCCTGGAGATTCTGTCAGTCTCATGATAACCAGAATGGTGAGTCAAGGTTTTTTCCCAGAATTGTGTCTCACAAAGTGATCTACAAGGAATAAACCAGTGGTTCCCAGAGGAGTGTGAAACTCTACCTTCCTGGGAAAACAAACAGACTCAGTGTCTGATTCCCTTTGCTTCCCTTCACTTTTTAATAACTAGCTTACTACGATATCAATGCTAGTGTGGAGACCACACTTCAAGACCATTCATTTAGAGAAATATGTCTCAAGGTGCATTCTACCCTCCGATTTCATTATAGTAACAGGGGGTACTTCATAAGATGTTCTCAGATACCACCCCAAATTTTCTAGATCAGAATATCCAGGATGGGGCTCTGATGCCTGCACTTTGAACAAGAATTCCAGGGAGTTCTGACACACACTATAATTTTGGAACCTCTGTTCTTCTGTCCCAATCTGATACTTAGCGTGAGTTCTAACATAGGATGGGCTTTTAGGGCTCTGTGTTTTGCTTAGCATTCTCTGTGGTAAAATCATTTTTCTCTTTCTCTGCTATTTTCACTCTTCAGGACCAGGTCAAATATTGCTTCATTATAAGACTTTCCTTCTCTGTCAGGGTAATTAATTTCTCCATCAATTCTAACAGCAGTCACTGCATTATATGTTCACACGTTTCTTTCCACTGACAAAAGATGCGGTTCTACACTGGGAAAGAGAGCACTGCATTTTTCCCCTGTGGGTTTCATCATTAATTAAGGGGCATATTAAGCCACCAGGAAAATATTATTGACTCTAATAAAAGTGAGGAAATATAAACGTGAAAACTCAGTAAAACTGAACTTCACATTTTATAGTATAGAAAGGTTTGCCCTCCATAATTATGAGTACACTATTTCAAATGAACACTTGAAACTTATGTTTCAGTCAAAGTTATTGACTCAAAGTCTTTTTAATGAATATACATATGCAAACACGTATGATTGCACACTTTCTTTTTATCTCTTCAAAACTTCTCATTGATTTTTTTAAGGAATCAGACCATTTATTTAAAGAGTTTCTGCCCTCTTCATTTGCCAATTTTCCCCATTTGTCTAATTGTAACAGCTGCTGACTTAGGTAACATCTGTTCACTATTAACTTCTCAGAAAGATATTTTTTGAGAGGTCATAAGGATCAGAGCTCTGCTACATCTAGAGCAGTGGTTCTCAACCTTGGCTGCACATTAGAATCACCTGGGAATCTTTTTAAAATCCTGATTTCTGGGCCTCATCCTCCGGAAATTCTATTTCTTTGTTATGGGGTGGGGCCACAACATTAGTAACAGAGAAACAATTTCCAGACGATGAGGCCCAGAAATCAGGATTTTAAAAACATTCCCAGGTGATTCTAATGTGCAGCCAAGGTTGAGAACCACTGATCTAGAGACTTGGCCTAAAGACCTAATCAATGGATTATGCTGTGATTTTGTATCCTAAGATGCTTTAGGTATTATGACATATCTACAGTTAAACAGAAGCCTCTGAGGATTTCATATGTGATATGAATAATGCCAAGCTCTAACTATTTCACTTTAATTACAATGATAATGATAATGACTTGCTCACTGGGTTATTATGGCTGTGGTTTCTTCCTTTCTTTTCCCCTTTTAGAAGAGAGGTACAGCAGCAAAACAAAGTCAAGGATGAAAACATTAGAATAAGAAGGAAAGAAGCTACTCCTTGATAATGAAAAAGAACACGTTGGCGGATCTAGTACATTAAAGATAATCATGGAACTGAACTATAGTGCTTTACGGATTCGTTGTAACATTAATGATTCAGTTATGTTGGTTACATAATTCAGTAAGTACATATTGGCTTCAGAAAATATGACAAATACATTTGATGCTCAAAAGTAAGGTAAACTCTGATCTAAAATATACATCAATATCAAAGCTGGTTTAATATTTGTTTAAAATTTACCTATTATTCATAATAAGCTGATGAAGTAATAAACAATCTACTTTTCAAATAAATTTGCAACACTGAGCACGTTAGTTATATTTTATTAAATTATTTCAAATTAATTTCAACTAGTACATCCCAAGCAGCTAATCTGGTGGGGAGGGACACTATATGTGCTCACAAAATGCATTTGTAAAGGCATCATCCTCTAGATATGTTAAGGCCCTGAAACCTAAATGGGAAACAAGAATTATTGTTCCTGACAAGTCTTGTTAACTTCAGAATAGATACATACAGTGAAATGTCACAGCTCTTTCTAGAGTTCCCCGTGGCATAATAATGCAGAAATCCATCAAGGATATTTGTGAATCAAAGGAAAACTAAAAACCAGGAAGTCTTGTAGAAACAATTCATTTAAACAAGACTTCACTTCCCTATTCAGACATACATGAGTTGGTTTAGCATACTTAAGATATCATATATGAGTTATGAATATAAGCTTATAGGGAACTCATATAACTTAACAAAAGAAAGATGAACAATCTAATCAAAAAATGGGTAAAGGATCTGAACAGACACTTTTTGATAGTAGACATACAGAAAACCAAGAGACACATGAAAACATGCTCAAGGTCACTAATCACCTAAGAGATGCAAAACAAAATGACAATGAGGTACCATCTCACACCTGTCAGAAAGGCTACCATCAACAAATCAACAAATGACAAGTGCTGGCGAGGATGTGGAGAAAAAGGAACCCTTGTGCACTGTTGGTGGGAATGATGACTGGTGCAGCCACTGTGGAGAACAGTATAGAGTTTCCTCAAAAAATTAAAAGTGGGATTCTCATATAACCCAGTAATACCACTTCTAGGAATATATCCCAAGAAACCAGAAACACCAATCAGAAAGGATATATGTACCCCTATATTCATTGCAGCACAATTTACAATAGCTAAGAAAATATTCTAAGTGCCCATCAGCAGATGAGTGGATTAAAAAACAGTGGTACAAAATGGAATATTACACTGCTGTAAAAAAGAAAGAACTCTTACCATTTGCAACAGCATGGATGGACCTGGAGAGCATTATGATAAGCAACATGAGCCACTCAGAGAAAGATAAATATCTCATGAGCTCAGTCATTTGTTGAATATAATGAACAACATAAACTGATGAACAAAAGTAGATCCAGAGACAGAAGCATTGAACAGACCATCAAATCTCAGAGGGAAGGTAAGGGAGGGGAGGTTCTTCGGGGGGGAGAGGGGGGAGGTAAGAGATCAACCAAAGGACTTGTATGCATGCATATAAGCATAACCACTGGACACAGACAGTAGTGGGTGAGGGCATGTTCTGGGGGGTGGGAGCAACCAGGAAGAGGTCCATGGGGAAAAAGGAGACATATGTAATACTTAATCAATAAAGAATTTAAAATAAATGAATAAACAAAAAGAATATGAGCTTATAGAAAACTAGAGGTCTGATGCATGAAATTCTGGCAAGAGTAGGCCTTCCTTCCACAAGCTGTTGGCACCAGCTTCCCTCTGGCACCCAGGGCCCGGGCTTCCCGTCGGCCATAGGCAGGCACCCAGGACCTGGGCTTCCCTCGCAGCCCTGGCTTCGTCTGGATGGACATCCAGTCTAATTAGCATATCACACTTTTATTATAGATAAACTCCCTCCTTATAAATAGAGACCTAATGCAAAGAGGGTGGAATTTCAAACTGGAAAATTATGCACTTAGGTCAGAATTTTTTCACTTAATAGCTATGTTCTATGGGGTCACACACTTATTCTTTCATCATAGGTCAACATTTTATGTGAGACGTAAGTGAAATAATCTTCTCTAGTTATGGCTACATTATACAACATTTATGCAGTCCTCTCTCTTGTTTACAATCTCTAAATTTTCTGGTCAATGGAGTTGTTCAAGTGGCTGTTTATGAAAGTTCTGTCTATCCTTAAACAATTCTCCAATTTAAAGTATTTGCCTAGAAAATCAGAAACTAAATAGTACATAGTACCAAAAGAATAGAGAACAATAGTATTACTAGGCAAAATATTCTCTCTCTATATAAAACCCTAATATGCAAATAGACCAAACTGTGGAACAAACGAACAACCAGTCGCTATGATGTACATTGACCACCAGGAGGCGCATGTAGAACATGGCAGGAGTCAGCAGGAGGCGGCAGAGTGTGAAATATGGTGGGTGTCAGCCACGGCGGGATGGTGGAGCAGGTGAGTGGGGGCGCCAGACCAAGGCAGGGCACAGGTCACTGTCATCAGGGCGAGCCTCTGGTGGTTACTGAAAATTCTTTGCTCCCATGAACCAAGGTCCCGCCTGGCACTTGAACCTGCTGCTGGCACCAGCCCCAATTGCCCTAAGGGCTTCTCCACCTCCCCCTGCTCCTGAGGAGCAATTGGGGCAGCAGCCGCCACTTGCACCTGCTAATGGCACCGGCCCCAATAGCTCCGTGCCATCAGCAGGTGCAAGCAGGGCAGGCTCTGACAGCACAAGGGAGCAGCAGCAGTGGGAGCAAGTCTGCTGGCAGATAGGGGACCGGGGCCGCTGTGGGAGGGGCTGGGCTGTGGTGCGGAGGATGAGCTAAGACCTGCCCCTATGCCCACCACAACCTCCCAGCCCATAGTTCCTTTAAAGGTGCACGAATTCATGCATTGAGCCCCTAGTCTATACTAATGAAAGGGTAATATGCAAATTAGACTGGACATCTTCTGGACTTCCTTCTGGACAAAGCTTCAGCGGCTGTGAGGGCTGAGGGCCAGTGGCGCAGGAGAGGCAGCAGCACCAGTGGGCCCGGGCTGGTCCCACCCTCGCTGCTGTGGCCCCTCCTTCCACAGAGGCAGTGCTGGGAGAGGCGGATATATGTTAATGATATGCTAAGGCTGCTCAACCATTCGCTATGATGTGCACTGACTACCGGGGGCAGACAGTCGGCCAGTCGACCAGTCGCTATGACATACCTGATGATATCAACCTGACTTTCAGGAACTTCAAGTTCAGTTATGCGTCAATGTTCCAACCAATCATGCCTGTGTAATAAAATCCTAATAAAGCAGGAGATCAGAGCTCAGTTGAGCTTCCTGGTTGTTGAACACATTGATGTGCTGGGAGAACGTTGCCTCCTGATTCAATGGGAGAAGACATGGAAACTCTGCATTTGGAACCGGTAAGAACTCCCCCATGGGTCTCTTCTTTGGGCTGGTTCCTGATTTGTATCCTTATAATAAACCTGTAATTTAAGTGCAGTGATTTTTTGAGTTATCTGAGTTGTGCTCGTGCATTATTGAATGTAAGGTGGTAGCCCCAAACTTGTGGCTGGTATAACAAGACTCCTTGTGGGAGTCTGTGCCCTTAACCTATGAATCTATGCTAAATCTACTAGTTAGCACCAGAATTGCATTGCAGATGGGGACAATTTTTCCTAATCCTGCAAGTGTGATAGGTGTTCTTTGTGTCCCTTAATTCCCATTCAAGACCCCTTTCAATACCTCCTCCATTAAAACAAACACATCTTGGTTATCAGAATATAAATATTAGTATACTTTACTGTCACCATGATCTTTAGGTTATTCTCTGTCATTTCCTAGAGATCTTTAGCTCCTGATTAACTGTCACACTCTCTAATACATAATTTTTTTTATTTTAATACTATGAAAATTGTCAATCTTTGCAATGTTCTGATCTCTGAGTTCATTGAATGGCTTTCCTCCATCTATATTGTTACAATACAGTTCCTTATCCTAGACATCCACCAGTATGGTCCTATGCTAAACTTTATCATTACCAGTAACCTTAACTCCTGCATAATCTCAGATTCATGCACGCACTCCATTCTATGGCCTCAATCTCCTATCTTTGCTAGTATAGCTAACTTTTTTTGATGCCCAAACTTAAATATTCCTTTGAAACCACTAAAAAATAAAATAGTGCCCAATTTTTTTGCTGTATTTCTACATTCACACGGTATAACAAGACTCCTTGTGGGAGTCTGTGCCCTTAACCTATGAATCTATGCTAAATCTACTAGTTAGCACCAGAATTGCATTGCAGATGGGGACAATTTTTCCTAATCCTGCAAGTGTGATAGGTGTTCTTTGTGTCCCTTAATTCCCATTCAAGACCCCTTTCAATACCTCCTCCATTAAAACAAACACATCTTGGTTATCAGAATATAAATATTAGTATACTTTACTGTCACCATGATCTTTAGGTTATTCTCTGTCATTTCCTAGAGATCTTTAGCTCCTGATTAACTGTCACACTCTCTAATACATAATTTTTTTTTTATTTTAATACTATGAAAATTGTCAATCTTTGCAATGTTCTGATCTCAGTTCATTGAATGGCTTTCCTCCGTCTATATTGTTACAATACAGTTCCTTACCCTAGACATCCACCAGTATGGTCCTATGCTAAACTTTGTCATTACCAGTAACCTTAACTCCTCCATAATCTCAGATTCATGCACACACTCCATTCTATGGCCTCAATCTCCTATCTTTACTAGTATAGCTAACATTTTTGATGCCCAAACTTAAATATTCCTTTGAAACCACTAAAAAATAAAATAGTGCCCAATTTTTTTGCTGTATTTCTTATTACATTCACACTCCCATTATCCTCACTTCAACGCCTCTTCCCCATTCACCTTTTTATTTGGTAACTATATTTTGTATTTTACCAAGAAAATCTAGGCAAGTATCTCTATTTTATGATTTTAAAAGTGAGTTATAAGAAGGTTAAACAAGTTTCCATGGTAAACAGAATTTAACTTGAGTGCATAACCCTTAATATTTGTGTTAACCAGCTGCTGCCACAATAATATTGCATGGAAAATCACCCCCAAATGGTTTATTTTCTAAAAGTGGTTATTTTTAATGTTCCTGTGCCTAGATTTGCTACAATTAAGCTAATCTAGAATAGGCTTGACTAAACAACTCTGGCTCATAAAAGTTTGGTTCAGTTTTATTCTACGGTGCTAGTTCTAGGTTCTGGGTTTTTCTTTCAGTAATCAGATATTTTGCTCTTTAGAAATAGAGATAAAACCAAATTTTTGATGATAAATCCCAGGAATAATAAATAATCCTCAATTTCTCAATTTTTTTTTCTGAGGTTACAGGGAAAACAAATATGTTCTCAGGTAAGAATTCTCAGAATTCTGATTCTTAGCCTCGCTGTCTTCTGTGGATTAGGTAACATTATTTATCATCCTTGAGCATTATGTTACTGTTGGTTCACATTGGCACTACAGGCTAGCTGAAAAAAACAACCAAAAAACAGTGATATATTTTGTGGTACTTCTGAAACTAACTGTACTGCGTCAACTCCTATCCTCACAAATGTTTGCTCATGAGGCCAAAAAAATAGGTGTTTCCATAAAATGATTATTTCATCTTTCCCCTGTCATGGACAAAGATGGTAAAAGGTGGTGAGAGGATAATCCAATTACCTATTCTTGATGGTGAGGCAGGGGTTAATTTTTTATGACACAACTTGAGTTTTTAACTGAAAGGTCAGTGAGTAATCACTGTGTCCTTCCAGACAACACAACACATAAAACCATGGCCAGAGTCCATTTAAAATATACCCCTTCCTTTCCCTTGGACTTTGTTTTGGGATTAGTGGATAATGAGTACAGCAAAATAGGTCATATAGTCCTAACCTTGTGAGATATAGCTCATAATACTGAAATGTCATGGCTGGGAGGAAAATGGGGATCATCATTTTCTCATCCTGACATATTTCCCACATCATAACTCACAGGTAGTTCATTAAAGATCAAATGTGAAATAGAGTAATAAGACTATATTGACAACCACAGTAAATAAAATCAGATTCTATGTAATATATTAGACATTGGGTCTTGACATTAAAGTGAAGGGAATTTGACATTTGGCTATACAGACATTTATTACGAAGATACTTAAAATGTACACTAACCACAACAAAGAAGGAAAAAAATGATATGAAAATGTTTACAATACAAGCTCTTATTAACTGAAATGATGGTAGTAAGAGACATTTCTATAAGGCAAATTATAGGTTTTAAGTGATATATATGTAAACATAAAGACATATGAGCCAAATAAGGAAAGTCTATAAAATTAAGAAGAGCTGGGTGGCTCAGTTGGTAGAAACATGATACCATACACCAAGAGTTGCCAGTTCAATTCCTGGTCAAGGGATATATGTAGGTTGTGGGTTAGATTCCAGGTGGGAGTGTTTTCAGGACGGGACTGATCAATCTTGCTCTCTCTGTCTGTCTCTCCTGCTCCCTGTCTCTAAAATCAGTAAAAAAAAAAACAAAAAACATATGATCAGGTTAGGAAGAGGAGGAGGTATAGGAGGAAGAGGAGGAAGAGGGGGATAGAGGGAGGAGGAAGAGGAGAGCTGGAACAAAATCAGTCCAACCACTTCATTTGATATTTAGCCTTTAAAAAACATTCCAAAAATACCTTTGATATCAGAGATCTATGAGTTTATTTTGTTGCCATATATAAATGTAGTATTTTAACTTACAGAGAATGTTCTTATATAAAATTTTTATAAATAACCTATGTAAAATGTCAGTGGAGAGGTGTATTTTAAATTTCTGGTAACATCTATATACTTATTCATTCATTCATTTAGACACTCATAAAAATATTAGTCAGTACTATATTACGCAGACATGTCACATAAGTCTAGTGATTTGTAAACTTCTCGGTAAGGCAAAATACAGTATGATTGTGATATTATTATCAATGATGATTCCAATAATCTCTCTTCTAAGTAAAATAATGAAAGATAAAATAAAAACACAGTATTTTTGTTTTGTTTTCTTTCTTCGTGGACTAAAACTACCTTATAGACTTAAATGAAGTGGTTGGACAAACTAGCCAGCAGGGAACTTCAGTAAAATTTATAGCATCTGTTCATATTTTGAGGCTGAATTCCTTTGACTTTTACACTAAAAATAGCGTTGCATTTTTTATAGGGAGAGACTATCAATTTCCATTCAATTTCCTCTCATCAGCAGTGTGTGAGAAAAATTTCTTCTTACCTCTTAATTTTACAGTAGGCACATACGTGCTATAAGCACGCATAAACAATTACTAAGAAATACAGTGAAATTAAATTTCCTGGCCTCTCATTAGAAATATAATAAATACTACTAGTATAAAAACTGACAAAAATAATTCCAAGACAAATTTTCAAAGTTGATTCAAGCAGAGAAAGTATATTTTAGGTTAAATGACAGACACTAACTGGGTTGCTCAGTTGGTTGGAGCGTCATCTGGTACACCAAAAGGTGACAGGTTCCATTCCCAGTCAGGGCACATACCTAGGTTGTGGGTTTGATCCCTGGTGGGGGGTGGGGGATTCAGGAGGCAACTGATTGATGTTTCTCTCTCACATCTATGTTTTCCTCTCTCTCTATCCCTTCCTTCCTCTCTAAAATCAATAAAAACATATCTTTGAGTAAGGATTTTAAAAAATTGTAGAAAATTTTACCAAATAATTTCAGATGAAGAGGGAAGCTTGTAGCTTTGATTTTGATAAAATACCTGTTTTATGGTGCTAGCTTATCACCATTTTGATATAAAGTCTAGGAATGTCACATGTATATTTTTTTTCAGGGAGAAGCTAAATGTTAAAATTTATTATTAACACAAGATTTCATATTACATTACTTAAACTTTACCTCAAAAGTACAGCATTATTACTTTTTTTTTCTAGAACACAGGACTAGCAAAATGAATTTTCTTTCTCTTCTATGCCATCACTCTTTATAAATGTTTTTTATTCTCTATTGCCACTGACACTTACTGGTAGTATACCTTATTTAATTGGTGTTTCTTACATTTCTCAATGAAGAAAGAGTTCAGTAGGCTGGGTAACATGCCCTATCTCCATCCTCAATTCTGTGGCCAGTCACCAAGTATCTCAGTAGCCTCAGAATAATATAAGTAACACGAGACAAAGTCTGGTGATATTTTTGCTCTTACAGCTCATTGCAACATTTCCTTCCACAGAGCTACTTTGCTTGATGGATATGACTTGACACAAGCAAGACGTGGAAAGAGACTTGGGGATTTTCCTAAAGAGATTATTGACTGAAAAAGAAATTCAAGATGTATTTAATGTTGACATGAATGAAGGTTATGAGACAATAACTGCTCTAAAGCTGCTGAGGTGGCTTTTTCTCAGCTGAGATTTTATATTTACTTTAAAAAAATGGGAAAGTTGCATAATTTCTTATCAAGGTGTATAATCAGGTGTATTTTTTATCAAGGTGTATATTCTGAATGTTGTGAATAATTTTGGAATTCTACATAACAAAATAAAGATTAAATCCTTCTAATTTATGAGAAAAAAATGTAGTATTCATTTGACTACATATAATTTTCTGCTTCAAAATATAAATCCATGTTCACATTTATAAAATAGTGATATTCCTGAAAATTTTGCAACATAATCCAAAAAAACCACTTGTACATTGTTTTAGCTACATATTTGCCTGTGCATTTTTCTATACATTTATTTATTTTTAATATATTTTTATTGATTTTTTTACAGAGAGGAAGGGAGAGGGACAGAGAGTTAGAAACATCGATGAGAGAGATACATCGATCAGCTGCCTCCTGCACACTCCCCACCGGGGTTGTGCCCGCAACCAAGGTACATGCCCTTGACTAGAATCGAACCTGGGACCCTTCAGTCCGCAGGCTGAGGCTCTATCCACTGAGCCAAACCGGTTAGGGCTATACATTTATTTTTTAACTAGCATAGATGCTCAGAAGCACAAATACAACTTACTGATCAATAATAAACTGCCCTTTTATCCAACAAAATTACTCAAATAGAGACACAGAGAAACTAGAAAAAAAATACCATCATGATTATTTTTGCCCAAGTGAAGCCATATGGATGATTTACCTCCCAGGAACAAACTGGGAAATAATAATGAGCTAAATTTCCCCCTAACACCCACTAGAAATGCTGACCTAGTTAATGAGGAAAGTGGGGTTAGTATTCAGCATACAAATTGATGAAAAATTAATTAGTGCCCTCTCCTTCTCACCTTTTGCCTTTTTCTCTCTTTAACTTTCCTTTTCTCTCCCCTATTTGACTTTCTATCTCCAGAAATCACCATGTTAATTGAGAAAGTGTATCAAATGTGTATTTGGATGGTCATTTTCTTTTTTTTTCACTTATAAGAAATTAATGCTGGGAAAAGAACTGTAGACCTCTTTATCAATTTTGCATTCATATGTAAATGACATTTGTATGTAATATATAACATTAACAACGTAATCAAACTAGTAATCTAATTTCAGAATAATAAAAATGTTTCTAAAATTAAAGCAACTGTAGATCCTATATAATAAAAGGCTAATATGCAAATTGTTCCCTCGACTGAGAGTTCAACCAGGGGGTGGGGCTGGCCTGCCAACCTCCTGTGTCCCCTTCCTCTGGCCAGCCTGGCCTGATGGGCCCTGATCAGGGCAGGCCAGCCAGACCCCACCTGTGCATGAATTCGTGCACCAGGCCTCTAGTAAGAGTAATAATAGTTAACTTTACTGAGTAATTTGCTAAGTAGTATAGCTGCATTATCTATTTTAATGTACAAAAATTTCTCTTGAAATAACTACTATTCTTTTTGTCACTACAGATTAGCATATAGAAGCTTAGAGAGGTTTTGTCCAATGTCACAAACTAAAAAATATCAGAGCCAGTGTAGAAATCTGAGAGTCTGTTTTAAAGTACTCTCTTAGACATTATACATACTACCATTCAAGGATTACAGAGCATATTTGGTGAGAAGGTTTTAAAAAGTAATGTCCAAGTTATATCTTGCAGTTGTTTATGCTAGTGTTTTCTTAAACACTGAAACTTTCAAAATGATGGTTAGGTTTACACTATTTGATACTTCTTTATAATTAAAATCCTTTTAAAGCAATCAAATAAAAACCTCCCTATTGTAAAAATCCATCATCATAGACATCATCCTGATTTTCTATTGTTAAATTCTATATTTAGGAATCATTGAAAATTATGGCTTTTTTGTTAATCAGAATATATAATTAAAGTAAGTGTTCCCCAAAATATTAAAGACCATAATTATACATGCCAAACAATGCAAGGATTATGAAAATGGCCAAAGGTGTCCCATGATGAATGTCTATCTTTTTGTGCAAGATTCTTCCGTCTCATAATCACTCTTCTTCTCACCAATGAGATCACTTAAGCCTTGTTTGAAAGTCCTGTTCTAACCCTTTTCTAGACCTGTTCCTGAACTTAGATATTATTTCTAAAATGTTAACATGTTGCCACATTGGATACTCTTTATTACTTTTTAAAATATATTTTTATTTATTTCAGAGAGGAAGGGAGAGGGAGATAGAAACATCAATGATGATAGAGAATCACTGGTTGGCTGCCTCCTGTACACCCCACACTGGGGATCAAGCCCACAACCCAGGCATGTGCCCTGACCAGGAATTGTTCATAGGTCAACACTTAACCACTGAGCCAGGCTGGCTGGGTAAGGATACTCTTTATTTTTATGAAATACTTACAAATATCACTAAAGTTCCCTCATTCCACTATCCTATTATTTCCCTCCCAACATATTGGTAAACAACATCTTAAGGTTGGAATAAATTTGTATTTTTAATATTTTATGCATATATGTGTTACTGTATAATAATATATTGGATAGTATAAGTAAACATAAAAGTTATTAGGCCTACATATTCTGTTACAACTTACTTAGTGTAGTCAGTATTACATTTGTGGAACTGATAATGTTCATACATTTAATTTAAATTCATTTATTGTTGTTTCAGATCATTGTGTTGTAATACAATAGGTGGAAGCCACCTAATGGCCATTGATGGATGAACGGATAAAGAAAATGTGGTATGTAGATACAATGCAATATAATTCAGCCTTAAAAAAGGAAATCCTACTAACTATGACAATGTGGATGATACTAGAGGACATTTTGCTAAGTGAAATAAGCCAGACATAGAAGGAAAAATACTATGTGATTTTACTTATATGATGAATCCAAAACAGTCAAACTTGTAGAAGCAGAGTGTAATAGTGGGTGCCATGGACTGGGAACAGGGAGAAACAGAAGGTGTGAGTCAACATTGTGCACAGTTTCGATGATATAACACTAGAGGCCCGGTGCACAAAAATCGTACATGGATGGGGTCCCTAGGCCTGACCGCAATCAGGACTGGTCAGGTTCCCCACCTCCATGCCTTCCTGCCTCCTTCTTCCCTTGCCACTTGCTTCCGCTGCTACCCACTCCTGGTTCCCTGTCCCAGCCTGGGGCCTGGCCTCAATCAGGTGATTGGGACCTGCTGGCCAGGGGGAGGGGTCAACCACCACCATGACGGGTGGGTGGCTGGCCAATTGGGGCCTACTGGTCAGGGGAAGAGATGGGGGGAGGGACCCAGGAGGTTGGCCATCGGCCCCCTTGGGAAAGGGGCTGTGTTTGCCGCCACCCACCCCAGGTTCCCCATCCCAGCCTAGGGAGTTGGCCCCGATCAGGTGATCAGGGCGTGCTGGCTAGGTGGAAGGACTGGGAGGTTGGCCGGCAGGCCCCATCAGTGATCGGGGCCTGCAGGCTGGTGTCAGCTCCTGTGTTGATATCTGCCCCCTGGTGGTTAGTGCACGTCATAGCGACTGGTCGTTCCTGGTGTTCTGTCATAATAGTAGCTTAGGCTTTTATGTATATAGATCAGTAAGTCCTAGGGACCTGTGCCTTTTCTTGTTATATTTTAAAATTTGCTAAGACGTTATATCTTACATTAAGTGTTATAATAATAATAAAGAGGATAGGAGGAAACTTTTAGAGGTAATAGCTAGGTTTATGCCATGGGTATGTATTTGTCTCCAAACTCATCAAGCTGTACATATATTAATTATGTAAAGTTTTTTGCATGTTGATCTATAATAATAAAAGCATAATATGCTAATTAGACCAGACAGCCGAACGACCTTTTGGACGTCATTCGGACAAAGCCACGGGAGCGGGGGCTGAGGCAGAGATGGTTAGGGGTTATCAGGCAGGCAGGTAAGCAGTTAGGGGTGATCAGGAATGCAGGCAGAGTGGTTAGGGGTGATCAGTAGTCAGGCAAGTGGTTAAGGGCAATCAGGCAGGCAGGCAGGTGAGCAGTCAGGAGCCAGCGGTCCTGGATTGCAAGAGGGATGTCCAACTGCCAATTTAGGCCTGACCTCACAGCAGGATCAGGCCTAAGCCAGCAGTCGGACATCCCCCAAGGGGTCCCAGATTGCAATAGGGTGCAGGCCGGGCTGAGGGAACACCCCATGCACGAATTTCATGCACCGGGCCTCTAGTAAATAAATAAGTGCCTATATATCCCCTAATCAGCATTTCTCATAGCTAGAATAGCTATTTATTTCTCCCTCAAGCTGTACCTCCAAAAGCCTTTGTATATTTGTATACAGCACCATCAGCTATTGAATTATTCAGGTGAAATAGTTAGATATCTACCATGATTCCTCCTTTTTCTTCAGCAATAACCAATATAGTAGTAAATTGTTAACTAGCATTCTTCAAACTAAATTCTAAATTTGTCCACTTTATTTAAACACTAGGTGGAAGACATCATCACCCAGCATCTGGACTACTGAAGAATTTCTTGACTGATCTCCTTGCCACCATTCGTCTTCTAAAATGTATTTTCTAACTAATAGCTACAATAATATTTGATAAATAGTAAACCTAATCATATTCCATCACCAATAACTTTCTACCTGTTCAACAAAAAACCCTACCATGGTTAATAAGTTCTAATAACCTGGACCTTGACTATCTCTCAGACTTCACTTGTACTTTCTCCAGTTGGTGCAACATGCTCCAAGGCACTACTCCTACAGGCTAGCCCTGGTCTCAGGCACTGCTTTCCAGCTAGACATAAACAAAGACATTGGCTTTGATGTTTCTTTTTAATAAGTTATGGTGTAGTACATATTTTATGAAGTAATTTAATATTCCAAATATACACAAATCATTTTATTTTGCCTGGAGTCATTTGTACATTCTACACTCTAAAATTTAATCATGTTCAGACTTATGATGCAGTAAACTGATCATTACTACATACCAAATATGACCAGTAATGCTAGCCTGCAGATAAGTAGAGGTTTTCTTTTTGTTTACTTCCCACCCCCATCAGCAGAATAACAGATATGAAATACATCTAGTATCCATAATGGGCATGGACTAAGGACCTAAAAAAATAATGTTTTCTTTGATAGAGGCAGAGATAGAGCAGAAAGAGAAGAAAAGGTAACTATAGATACTCAATATCCCACTTGCTCAGAAGTAATAGAAAATTCACATTTATGATTTTAGGTGCTTTGTCATATTCTGTGTCTCAATATGGAAAATTACATATTTATTCTCCTAAAGAACTTAAAATTAAAACAAACTTTATCCTTTAGGAAAGATTAACACTACAGTTTAAGAACATTAAAATAATTTCATCAGACTAGTAAAAACAACAACAACAGGTATCCCCTGTCCCTTTGGGAATGCTTTATTCTTTTACGTATTATGTCACTTCTTCATTTAATACATACACACAGTGCCACCAGATAAGATTTTATATTATTCAGTGCTTTGGGGTTTAAAAAAAAAAAGCAGTGAAGTATGTATAGTAGATCTATAAACATATCCCTGTAAGTATAAAGGATTTATTGGAAATCTATATATATCTACACTAATAAAAGAGAAACATGCAAATTGGTGTCACACCGCTACCCTTCCCATTGGCTATCCAGGGCGATATGCAAATTAACTGCCAGCCAAGATGGCGGCCGGCAGCCAGGCAGCTTGAAGTGAACATGAGGCTTGCTTGCTTCAGTGA
>NW_005369442.1:4623233-4628272 GCF_000412655.1 Myotis brandtii | reverse complement strand
GCTCCCCCACCCCCTGATCGACCCTGCTCTGTGTGTGACAGGGTACGGAGCCCCCCCCCTCCTGATGGGCCCTGCTCTGTGAGTGACAGGGGGCAGCGCCCCAACCCCCTGATTGGCCCTGCTCTGTGCATGACAGGGGGCGCTGCAACCACCGGGCCTCTAGTATATAGATATATAGATATGGAGGTTCTGTCATTAGAAATCAATAGTGATATGATTTCTCTGAAATATAATCATTTACTGACATAAAAAAAACAGTGAAGAAAAGCTAATATAAAAGCAAAAGAATCACAGAGAACATTTAACATGAAAAATGCATTATTTTAAGGAGAGCATCATTTTATTTATATTTGTCAGAGAAAGTGAAAGGTGAGGTGGTAGATGCATTTCTGAAAAGTACTGAAATTATTAAAGTTTTATTAAGATTTATAAACCAGTATATTTCTGCTAAATCCAAAACCCAGAGCTCAAATATTGAGTACACTCCTCTGATACTGCACCCAGAGTGGCTATAAAGAAGGAAAAGGTTAGTTTCCTTTAGTTCTAATGAATAATATGCCAAAGTCTAGCTATATAATTTATAAATTATTACAGTATATTGGTATATATTTATCTAATCATGTATATATTTGTAAATTTTGAACATTTATTGTAAGAAATATTTATTCACCAAGTACTTTTATTTCCCTATTAAAATGTCTGATACCTGGAAAAAATCAACAGGTATTTGTTGATGAATAAATGCATGAGTTAAAGCTGAATTTTCAAATAATTTATTTTGTTTTTTTCTTCACACATGTCTGTGCGTTAAATAATTTAACTATTTTTTCCCCATAGCTAATTACTTTAGCCACAATCATGTAACGTTGTGTAGAACCAATGATTCAAGATTTATATTTAACTTAAGAATTTAGGATGATTATCACTGCATTATATATGGTCAAAATACTCAAAAGATTTCTGGTTTTTGGCTATCTAGTTGTTATGGTTTCACTTGCCAATAACTATCTACTCGGTAAAAAATATTGAAAGGATTTTAGAGACAGGAGAGGCAGTTTTAGGGAAGGGGATCCATGGGAGAGGAACGCATACCTGAGGGGCAGAGACAGCTCCAAGCCACCAGATTGTTTATTTTACATACACAGAGGATGGAAGAATGTTACAAGATAAGGGGAAGAAGGCGGGGGGCGGAGGGCGCAGGGTGCGCTTTAAAACTTTGAAACTGATACTATCTAGGGAAAAGAGAGAAAGTAGCCAATTAGGAAAGCATGGGGAACTTAAAATAAGGAAGGGTCCAATTAGAAAGAGTCATTTCCAGCACTTACAAACTGGCAGACAAAGAGACTCAGAGGACCAGATTTTTCCCATTTTAGAGAGAGAGCAGGTTTTCTCTGCAGGGGGAGTTTGTATATGTTTACAATAAACTTCCACACTTTTGTTAAAAATATTTTAGTCCACGAATTTTATTCTTCAAACTTTGTAGGACAAGAATCTACAATGAGGAGATTCCAGCATATCAATATAATGCCATGACTTTTATTCCAAAAATGATACCAAAAACTTGTGTGAAAACACCATTTCTTTTAGACATATATGTAATTGCAAGTAGTCTCTACTGTTCCCCAAAATAATAGGGTATGTTAAATGGAACGCAATCTGAGATGACTCTAACAACTGAAATCCAGCCCACTTGAAGGAGTTAGTTCAGGACTGTCAGTATCTCACAATATTGACTTTGCTTCCTTGAGGGTATAGACTCACATGTTTCTAACCATCATGCAGTACTTAGAAGATAACATAACACATTTGATGTTCAGTGAATACTTAACTGAATACATAAATACATGAATGATTTTTTCTTGTTGGGTTCATTCAGATTTTTAACTATGGCCTCTCTGCCTCATAGTGACAAATAAGATAGTTCATATTATATTTTGACTTATATTGCTGATCTACAAATTAAAGAACACTTCAATTTTCAAGTTTTGAACTAAATTTGAATACTCTTTAGATTCCCTATTTTACTCTTACCATTAAGATAGTGTTATTATTTAGGGTTCCTATAACCATGTGATATATGGCCCTATTGAAACTAATATTAATTTATTAAACTGAACCATCAAATTTTTCAACTACTATTAGAATAGTGTCAGAGGAAGATGACATGGTAGCCAATATATCCTTAGCAAAGCTAGATATTTTTAATAAACTTGCATTAAACAGAAATCAATTTCTTCCAAGCTAAGCCATTGAAAGTAGCCATTGTAGATTGGGAATACACCAAGAACTAGCACCAATAAATGGGTTAGTTAGTAATATAAACTAAGTTAGGAAAACAAAAGTGTATTGAGTCTATAATTAATCATTATATTCAGTGATGCTCTATAGTGACCATCAGTGTACCATAAGTAGTGTTAGTGTGTTTAAAAAGAGAAAATACTTTTGCTTTCTAGATTCCAAATACGTGATGAATTAGGGCTATCCACGTGAAGTGAAATACTAATTCTAGCTTTGAGCATCATAAGAATTAAAATTAATAGAGTTATGGAAGCCACAGAAAAAATAAAATGAAAATAAAGTTTTTGATTTTGTAGCTTTTATTTCCCATATCTTCCTTTAGCTAACATTAACAATTGCCTGAACTTTTAGCTACTCATTCTGTGTTTTTGTTTTATTGTTTTATGGGGTTAATTAAAAGTTTTATTTTTAATGGGTCCCTATAGCTTAATCAGTGTGTATTGTCATTAAATTCTCATCCTACATAATAAAAGGCTAATATGCAAATCTACCAAACAGCATAACAACCAGTCACTATGATGCTCACTGATTACCAGGGGTCAGATGCTCAATGCAGGAGCTGCCCCTTGGTGGTCAGTGTGCTCCCACAGGGGGAGCACCCCTCAGCCAGAAGCCGGGCTCACAGTCGGCAGTCAGATATCCCCTGAAGGCTCCCAGACTGCGAGAGGGCACAGGCCGGGCTGAGGGACCCCCCATTCCATTGAGTACACAAATTTTGTGCACCAGGCCTCTAGTATTATATAAATATACATAAATATGATAATTTTATTAAGGAACTAGATATTATTTGTCTTTTTTCCCCAGTTCATGGTCATCTTTCCAGTGACCATATACTTTTGGTTCTAATCAGTTAATTGATGTCCCTCAATCATTATTTCCTCCCTTATGTCATAAAAATGCTTCACGCCTCCATATTTGGATTTATCCATGTTTTCATGGTAAACAAGGTAAAATAAATTCTGGGGTTTGAGCCATTCACTAACTACACTGCTACCTTTAATTTATCAGCTTACTTGGTTCTGTCTGGCATCAAGATATATGGCTGGAGAGATAGCACCATACAGGAAACAATTATTGAGAAGATAAACGGCCTGTGAGAGAACTACAAGTCTCTAAAACATGGGCAGCAGGCAGATAGTTACCTTGGTCAATGATTTTGTTTGCATCCATACATCCAGGCAGTTTTAAAACCCCAGAGATAGTGTCCCTTAACTCATAGCTTTGCCCATCTCCCAACTTCAGTTGTGTTTCCTTAGTCATAACTTCACAGAAAGTGCTCCTGGTATCATACTGGGATTACTTATTTGCTCTACTAGGGAAATTATATTTGGAATTAAAATAAGCAGCATTAATTGAGAACCAGCTTTATCTAGAAACTAAAAAATTGTGGCAGAAAATAGTGGCAGATATGTGAACACTATAAATAGATTAAAGATAAATCTGATAATTTTTCATTTAGGTCTAGAATCTAGATGAATCAATCTTTAATCAAGAAAAAATAGCCAAGACAAAAAGGGGAAATTATATTTGGAATTAAAATAAGCAGCATTAATTGAGAACCAGCTTTATCTAGAAACTAAAAAATTGTGGCAGAAAATAGTGGCAGATATGTGAACACTATAAATAGATTAAAGATAAATCTGATAATTTTTCATTTAGGTCTAGAATCTAGATGAATCAATCTTTAATCAAGAAAAAATAGCTAAGTCAAAAAGGAAGGAAAGAAGGAAAAGAAAAGTGACAGCCTCACATGAATGAGGAAATGTTTTACCTTATAAGTTGCTCCATAAAAGACAAAAACAATGTACAATACCTACTAAATAGCCCTAAAAGAGATGCAAGAGAATATTGCCTCTGTTAAATAAGAGAAAACTGTAAAAAGAATGTTGATAATTATAATAATAATATATCAGAAAACTATTAGAGAAGAATAGGATGAAAAACTACAGACATAAATACATATGTAAAAATATCAAATACATACCAGGTGTACCGGTTAATAGTGCAGATTTTTTCAATAGATGGAGTTACACATATGTTGATATATATGTGATTTGATATGTATGCTATTTTGTTGTATTAACAGCAAGCTTCAAAACTTCATATGTCAAATTTTCTGAAGGTGTTAACATCATAGATATTTTTACGCTTAAAAATGTTGAATTTTGTGCCAAAAAAGAGCATTTGCGGGAAGTTTTAATTCATTATTTTGAAGAAAAGTGCTGCTGAAAGTTATCGTATACTTTGGGAAGCTTATGGTGAACATGCTCCATCTCAAGATACTTGTGAACACTGCTTTAAATGCTTTAAAGGTGATGATTTCGATGTGAAAGACAAAGAACATCCAGGTCAACTGAAAAAGTTTGAAGACCAACAATTACAAGCATTACTAGATGAAGATGCCTGTCAAACTCAAAAACAACTTGCAGAAAGAGTAAACAACTTTGGGAAGCTTATGGTGAACATGCTCCATCTCAAGATACTTGTGAACACTGCTTTAAATGCTTTAAAGGTGATGATTTCGATGTGAAAGACAAAGAACATCCAGGTCAACTGAAAAAGTTTGAAGACCAACAATTACAAGCATTACTAGATGAAGATGCCTGTCAAACTCAAAAACAACTTGCAGAAAGAGTAAACAATGCTCAGCAAACAATTTCCGATCATTTACAAGCAATGGGAAAGATTTTAAAGGAAGGAAAGGTGCCACATCATCAACTAAACGAAAGACAAATGGAAAA
>NW_005369442.1:4619863-4623203 GCF_000412655.1 Myotis brandtii | reverse complement strand
GCACAAAATCATGGGTTGATCCAGGTCAACCATCAACATCAACTGCAAGCTCAAATCGCTTTGGAAAGAAGACAATGCTCTGCTTTGGTGGGATCAGGAAGGTGTGGTGTTTTATGAGCTTCCAAAGCCAGGTGAAACCATTAATACTGATCGTTACTGACAACAAATAATCAATTTGAACCACTCTTTGATCATAAAACAACCAGAATGGACCAGAAGACATGGCAAACTAATTTTGCTGCATGATAATGCACCATCATACACTTCAAAACCAATTAAAGACACGTTAAAAGAACTTGCCTGGAAACTATTAACCCACCCGCTGTATTCACCAGACCTTGCTCCTTCAGATTACCACTTGTTCTGATCAATGGCACACGCACTTTCTGAGCAGCACTTCAAAATATACAAAGAAGTGGAAAATTGGTGAATGGTTTGCCTCAAAACAAGAAAAGTTCTATTGGGACGGTATCCACAAATTACCTGAAAGATGGGGGAAATGTGTAGCTAGCAATGGACATTACTTTGAATAAAGCACTTTTGATGTTTCTCTTGAAATTACTGTGTTTTCTTTGTTTACAAAATCCGCATTATTATCCGGTACACCTGGTAAATGAAACCTATATTAAGTGCACCCTGGAATAAATAAAAATCATATTTGCACTGCAGAAAATAAATTGTAAGTTAGAAGCCATCACTAAAAAATATTCCCCAAACCAGAAGATATAAAGTATGTCAAATAGATATATCAGTAAGTCACACCTGTCACATCTTTCAGAGTATTCAATAAATTATAGTTATTCCAAAGAAGAAAATAAGGAAAGTAATCTGAAAAAAAAAATGAGGCAGTATAAAGATAAGTAAATTTCCTGAGCTGAAAAAGAAAGTGGGCTTGGAAACCATGGGTTTTTGAATCACAGTGAATCAGATGAAACCAGATATAGCCTGCTTAATAAATACAGCCTTGGAGCATTCAACATATCCAAAGATGAAGAACATTTCCACAAGCAGCTAAGCTAAAAATAAAAAAAATAAATAAAATTCCCAACAGTCACATATTTTACCAACATTTACTGAACATATACTATGCCCCAGGCCCTGAAGAGAGAGTAACCAGAAGACAGTCATGATCCCTCCTCTTACAGGCTTTCAATGCTACTGTAGGGAAGGGACAGGTGCTAAGAGGGCAACATAATACTTGCTAAACTGACTGAGCACTTAGGCTGGGCCAGCAATGCTCTGCGTGCTCTAGGCCAGTGGTCGGCAAACTGCGGCTCACAAGCCACATGTGGCTCTTTGGCCCCTGGAGTGTGGCTCTTCCACAAAATACCACGGGCGGGCACGCATGTACAGTGTGATTGAAACTTCGTGGCCCGTTCACAGAAGTCAATATTTTGTGGAAGAGCCACACTCAAGGGGCCAAAGAGCCACATGTGTCTCGCGAGCCGCAGTTTGCTGACCACTGCTCTAGCATTCAGTCATCATTATCTGTTTTACAAATAGAAGGCCTAAGTGCAGAGGTGAAGAGACATTGCCAATGTCACAGAGTTTTTCGATGCGAGGAGCTGGAATTTGAGCTCAGATGTTTAGTTCCACTCTCCTGATTTTTTTTCTGCACACCTTAGGAGGGGGAAGGATTTTTAAACTGAAGCCAGCAAGTAGGTTGTAGGTGGCTGGGCAGCCATAGGGAATGCAGGCAGTAGGTGTTTTCCAAGTAGATAAAATAACCTGTTTAAGAGACCCTGAGATAGGAGGAACTTGGGTTTGGGGAAATTTGAAAGAAGACTCACCTGGTGAGGCTTAAAATTGTAAGTAGCAGAAATCAATAGGGTAAATTTTCCTTTGTCCACTACATTGTAGTGCACTCCATCAGCTGCACACTCTGGGCAAATGCCTTAAACATTGGCATGCCCCAGAATTCATTTCTCATTCCTCTTTCCTTTATACTTGTTTTTCCTTGAGGACTTTAAACACAGTCATGATGTAATTACCATTGATAGTGTTTATTTCAAAAGTCCCCCTGATTATACTAAAAAAGTTAGTCTATATTTTCCTGTCTCTTTCTTTTAAACCTAAGTCTGATTGGTCCAAATGACTCCTGCACATTTTCACTTGGATCTCCCACAGGCACATCATCATATCCCAGACCTAAATTATCCCCACTCCAACTGTTTCACTCTTGGTATTACTTATGTGAGTGAGCAACTCAGACTCTCCAAAGGCCCAAGAAATAAATCAAAACCTCAACCTTGATTATTCTTCATGACTTGCAGTGCTCTTACATCATCAATCATCAAATTCTATAGAGCCTACCTCCTAGACAGCTACCAAATTTATCCGGCATTCCCAAAACCACTGCCGAAGACGCTTATCATTACTCACTTAGATTACTTTCAGGAAAAACTTCACACTACTTAGGTTTCAAATGATCACTTCCTTCCCTTCCTCAAGGGCGGAGCTGAGCTAGAGAGAGCCGAGATGCCAGGTATCAAAATAATCCATTAAAACAACAAACCAAAATGAAAGAAGCAATCAGCTTTTAGTTACTTACTGTGATAGTATAGGAAGAGGCTACACCAGAGAAAGCACTGGATATCCCATTGCACCATTTTTCCCAGCAGGATGGAACCAGTAAAGGGTCAGGTGGGTCAGCACGGATGTGGCCAATTGCCTCACTAAGGAGGGAGCCTGGAGCAAAAGGCTCTTGCAGACCCTCGGGCTGGGTGAGGGAAAGGAGGAGGGACCGGGAGTGGGAAAGCTCTGAGTACTGAATCAGAGTAGAGAAAAGCGCATTCCAGATTTCTCCCCTCTTCTGATAAAAGGCCTGAGGAAGGCCTCTGCCCAGGTCGGGAATGTAGACATGCACAAGGGCCTGGTCCACCAGGGGGGCCTGAATGCCTGACTGCAGCTCCTTTCAGAGGCTGCAATGAGCTGGCTGCGCACAAATCAGGTACAGGGGCGGCAGCTGTTCCATGTGAGCACTGCCAGGTAAATCCTTTTAAAATACCTATGGCTGGGTCTGCAAACTCCCATACAGCTGTATGTGTTTTAGCAAGAAGCCAGACTCCTCACCTTCTAGATTCCCCTCTCACTGCAGTCTACCTTGTACTACAAACACCTGCAGTTGTCTATGCACTTATGCTTCGATGTCTACTTATTCTATTGCTTCTGCCTTGCCCACTCTCTCAACTATTTGACACATTTACCTCTTCCTTACATCATAAATCATAGTTTAGATAGCAGTCTCTCCAGTAATCTTCCCCAGCGTGTTAATTAGATTTCCTCTAGTGCAGTGGTTCTCAACCTTGGCTGCACATTAGAATCACCTGGGAATCTTTTT
>NW_005369442.1:4614648-4618359 GCF_000412655.1 Myotis brandtii | reverse complement strand
TAAATGAAAGGTGGTACAGAATTTCTCCAAATAAAGGAAGAGCTTCTGTAAGAAAGAGATGCCTTTTAGACCTCTAGTTGAAGAGGTCTGTGACATAAGGATTAATTTTGGAGCAATTATTATCATTAGAAAATTGTTCTTATAATAAACAGAAATCTACAATTTCAACTCATAGTTTTATTCAACTTTTTAATCCTCTGTTTTGTATGTTTTCTGTAATGGATATTCAGTTATTTGAAAACAGTTATCAGTATACCTAATAAGTATTCTTTTCTTCTTTAGCTATTCTTCAAATGTGAATGTTTTTTAGATATTTTCCCATCCTGAACATTATCCTTTTGATGGGCTCCTATCTCTGAATATTCCTATAAAATGTAATCCTGTGAATGAACAAAATAAAACTGATGTAATCTTAGTTTAATACACTGGAACTATATTAACTCCCTTGATCTTGTTACTGTAATTCTTATCTGGATTTATTACATAGTCCTATAAATTACATTTCAAATATCTGAAAAATCCATATATAAGTTAATAGCTTTTTCCCTTTAACACTACAGATAAGCGAACTATTAAAATGTGTGCATATTTGAAGATATAAACTAAAAGTTTTCATTTTCATTTTCAGCAAAATACTTAGACATTGAACCTTTTTATATCCTTTACTTACATTTCTCTACTAATATTTACCCTTTATCTCAGATATAACTTTGTGATTATATCAGTAAATCATATCCTGTGGGGAGCATTCATTGGCATATATTGGCACCAGTTAAAGGAAAAGACAGGCATATTCCAGGAGCTCAGAGTCTATGTTACACAAGTCTCAAAGGAAGCCAATACAGCCCCAGTAGTTGTGGTTAGGCCATTAAGCATCTCTAATAACAAATATTTTAGATACATATTTATAAATTGATCTTTTAAACATTTTATTCTAAAATACCATGTCTCTAATTTTATGATGAAATTCATTGGGAAGCTGAATTTGCTTTGCAGAAATTCTTGTTAAATATATTTTGACACAATTCAATAAAAAAGAGAAAGCAATACTATATGTATATAGACATATATATTTTAATGTCATTCCATCTACCTCTAATCTATGAAATAGAGATCATGTGAAAATCAATTTACTCATTTCCAAGTAAGATTTAATAATCTGGTATGTCAACAATGTTTTATTAAATCCAGCCCTAGTTCATCTCTAACAAAATTACACACGACGATTGAAGTCTCTTAGCTTGCAGGAGATTTGCACAATCATTTGCAGAATGATTTAAGGAGGGAAAATGAGTCTCTGTTGATAGTGACATTTAAGAGATATAGATTTACTCTAAAGCAAGGTTAAGTAAATAATTCAATCAATACTTTAAACCATGTTTTGAAGAAATACACCTTTGGATTATTGTTTATGCAAAGAAATAAGTAGAGAAGGTGGAGGAACTTTGTGACCATGATTCTAGTCCCAAGGTTTCTGGACTGCTGGTCAGACTTTTCAACATGATGGTAAGAACCAAAGGTTCTAGAGACAGATGCCTCAGGGCAGAACTTGGCTTCACCTCCTACTAGATAGTTTTGCCTTTCCTCATATTTGCAATGAGAATAACAATTGTATTTATCCAAGAAGTTTGTTCAGAAGATAAAAAGAAATATCACACCTAAAATGCCTACTGCAATGTTTATCACATAGGAATTAATTGAGAAATAAAATCATTATTAGTTCTATAATGTTGCATTAGACATAAAAGCCTCTGTTCCTTTTCTTACTAATTTGAAGTATTAGTATTTTTACTATCATAATTATTCTGAAAATAGTTTTAAACAGTGTAACAATAAGACTTAAAAAACTCTGCCCTTTTGAATTGAACTTCCCGATATAGTGCCTACCATATAGTAGGCATTAAATAAAATTTTAATGAAGGGAGGACATTCTGCACCTCCAAGCACATGATTTACACATACTCTCCACCTGGGGATTTCCTGAGGCATATTCTGAGCTACTGTGCTCTGGAATACTGTTAGAATAGTTGCACCAGATAGTCCTTAAATTTGGATCTCTTGTCTTAGGAGAAATTGTAGCAAGACTGGTAAATGTGCTAGATTGTGGGATCCAATTATTAGGGAGATGCATTACACTTGAAGGTGATAGGAGACAATCCAGTAGACACCTGAAGCAGTTTGGGACCTTTTCCCTACATGAGTATTTCAGGTGCCTTGGTCTTAGCAGGTAAATCATGTTTTTTAGTGAATTCTGGAGCGGGCTTACTTATCTACACAGGAACACTTGCCATGGCATTGCTCAGCCAGCGGCAGAACCACAGACACAAATGTGATCTGGGGAAAAAGAATTGAAAGACCAGGCAGAATAGACATTGAGTCCTAAAGAAAAGGGATCTTGGATGGGTTACTAACACAGGCACAGGGACTCAGATGTAAGGAAGCAGTCAGTAAGCCCCTTACCCTAGCAAATTAGAGATGGTGTTTGAGGAAAAAAGACAGGAACCGTTTTTGAAGAATAGGGCCACATGATGCAGATTGACTTGCAGTCAAGTGCAGTGTGATTAAGAGAGTTAGCATGCTCAACAGCAGCTTTTAAAATCCCTCTGTCGAAGGTGAAGATCCACCTTAAGAAAGAAGCAGAACTGGATCTGTATCTCAGATTTAGTATCCCTTTGAGAAAAGAAGGATGCTAAGGCTCAGGATTGGATTGGGCAACACCCTAAAATTCTCCAACAGCATTTACTAGTATTAGTGTGCCTTAAACCCTAGAGTGCCGGGGAGCTCGATCGCACTCCTCCTGTCTTTTGCCAAAAGTGCTGGGAGCGCTATCAAAGCTTTGAAATGGCGTCCAGTTCTAAGTCTGCTTTTATTAGTGATGATGATATTGCTAAATATGTCAATGTAGTAAAGGTTTCCTTAAGTTTTTGAGTATGTAACTTCATTAACTTGCGATTCATAATTTTTTTCCTAAACTGCTGTAAAATCAGCAAAAATGCCTTGGCAATTTTAGCATAGTTCCTAGGATATTGGTTGGCACTCAAAGGGTTAAAATATGTTTTATTCTTATAATGCCAGCAAGTATTTTGACATCTGTTGAAATATTGCTTTTTACAATAATGTTTTGTTTTCTTTTGTTTTTGTTAATCATTATTCAAGTATATTTTTTCCATTGATTTTTAGACAGAGTGGAAGGGAGGGGGAGAGACAGGAAGAGAAAGAACCATCCATGTGACAGACACATGAATTGATTGCCTCATACGTGTCCTGACCAGGGGCTGGGGATTGAGCCTGTAATCAAGGTACACGCCCTTAACTGGAATCAAACCCAGGATCCTTCAGTCCACAAACCTATGCTCTAACCACTGAGATGAACAGGCTAGTGCTACAATAATGTTTTAACATTGACCTTATGTAACAACTAGAGGTTCGGTGCACAAAAATTTGTGCACTTGAGGGGGGTCCCTCAGCCCGGCCTGTTCCCTCTCACAGTCTGGGACCCCTCGGGGGATGACTACCTGCTGGCTTAGGCACGCACCCCAGGGGATTGGGCCTAAGCTGGCAGTCAGACATCCCTCTGGCAGCTCGGGAGCCCTTGGGGGATGTCCACTTGCCAGTGGGGAGCAGGCCTAAGCTGCAGTCAGACATTCTTAGCACTGCTGAGGAGGCGGGAGAGGCTCCCACCACCACTGCTGTGCTGGCAGCCATCAGCCT
>NW_005369442.1:4591087-4614284 GCF_000412655.1 Myotis brandtii | reverse complement strand
CCCCTGGCAACCGAGGCTCCCAGCTCCTCCTTGAGCGGAGGCCACGCCCGCTGGAAGCAGGTATCTGGGATTTATTTATCTTCTATAATTGAAACTTTGTAGCCTTGAGCGAAGCTCAGGACCGGCTGGGCAGGCAGGAAGCTTGGCTTCCTCCAACGCTGGGGCAACTCAAGCCTCCTGCTCGCTCCAGCTTTGTGGCTGCCACCATCTTTGTGATGGAGTGAGGGAGTGAGGGAGTGAGGGAGTGATGGTTAATTTGCATATTACTCTTTTATTAGATAGGATTTTTTCTCTTTGAGTTTCTTCTTTCATTTAACATTTGCTATGAATATTTATAAATATTCAAACATTTCAAATATCCCTCCCCTGTTGTTGGAACATAATTGGAGACTTTGCACACAAAATCCTGGCAAATGACCACATTGCTGAAAATCCTTTCAGGTACTATTGGATATTTTCCTAAAGAGTCCAATAGTTGGGGAGCTTTGCATCTACTTACAATACTAATACAGGCTTCATTAACTCTCTTAATTCCTGTCACAGGCTTTCCAACCCTGCCACAATTCAGTGGCATTTTCTAACTATACCTCCCATGGCAATCCCTGGCTCTGGACTTCCTGAAAGTCATTCCATTCTCCGATGATATGTAGTCTATACAAGCAATTTCCAAATTATTCAATTTTCATACCTTATCAATAGCCCAGTTTTTGGTGGACCTTTTTTCTAAGCATATCTACTAGTTTTCTCTTCTCCTTTTCCAAGAAATGCTCAAATTTCGTTCAAAATTGTGAGTTTTTAGAGGCTCAATTAAGCATAATTTATAGCCTGAAATGTTCCGAGGAAGTTTCTTAGATTTTCACAAGCAGAAATAATTGTACATGTTTCTGGCCACCTTTCTGAAAACCCGAGTCTGCAACAGTATGAGCCGCCAAATTGATAAGTCTGATCTTAAATGACTTCTATAGTTTCTTTCGGATGCTAAACTGAATAATCCTGTATAATAAAGAGCTAATATACAAATTGACCATCACACCATCACACAAGATGGCCGCCCCCATGTGGTCACAAGATGGCCGCCACAAGATGGCCAGCAGGGGAGGGCAATTGTGGGCGATCAGGCCAACATGGGAGGGCAGTTAAGGGTGACCAGGCCTGCAGGGGAGGGCAGTTAGGGGTGACCAGGCCTGCAGGGGAGGGCAGTTTGGGGGGACCAGGCCTGCAGGGGAGGGGAGTTTGGGGCAATCAGGCCAGCAGGGGAGCAGTTAGGCATTGATCAGGCTGGCAGGGGAGTGGTAAGGGGTGATCAGGCTGGCAAGCAGAATCGGTTAGGGGCAATCAGGCAGCCAGGCAGGCAAGAGGTTGGGAGCCAGCAGTCCCATATTGTGAGAGGAATGTCTGATCCCCTGTGGGATCGGGCCTAAATGGGCTGTCAGACATCCCTTGAAGGGTCCCAGATTGGAGAGGGTGCAGGCTGGGTTGAGGGACACCCCACCTCCCCCTGTACACACATTTTGTGCACCGGGCCTCTAGTTTAGTTATAAGAAAGAAAACAAAACAAAACAAAACAAAAAACTATTGAAGTAATTTAAGGAGACTAAGAATAATCTCATGGACTTTGCCTTAACTAACTCTCTGAAGTCGTAGCTTTCCTGGGAGTATGGATTAGAGATTGTACTTCATGTCACATAACCAGTCTTCCCAATAATTTCTTTCTCCTTTCACTGTCATCTGAATCTCATCACCTCTCCCCCACTCTCTCCCCCTTCCCAGGCCCTCATCTCTTCCTCTCTGGCCACACAGTTAACCCTTTATTATTCAGAGCATCTTAATTTTCTCTTGATTTTTTCAATTAGCTTTCCCCTCCATTTGATTAAAACAATTGTTTTTATTTTTTTTTAATGTCTCAAGGAGAGGTTAATAAAGTTCAAAAACTAATAAAATATTTTGTTAATTATTTGATAGCAAGATTATGATCATATACTTAACATTATAAGTATATGGTAATATAAGATCTCTTTTTCCTTAAAATGTTATTCATCTTTTCTTATACCAAGGAAGGCTCCATTTCCTGATTCTCATTGAGGACAAACTTTAAATAAATTTATGCTTCAACTCAGCTCACCTTTTCTCTGTCAGTGAATGCAGACCTTGGCAAGGATAATTGGATGAAGTGCTAAATTATTGCTGATGCCAAGACTATGTGAGGATTGCATTTGCCTGACAGGTCCTCAGTGAGCATGTGAAAAAAAAATCCCTTGCTGTTTTCTTTTTTTCCCCCTCCAAATGCTTATGTTAAAAACACTGAAGGCTTGGAAAGGTATTCCCAATGTGGTTGTTCTTGTTGGTGTTTAATGTAATCTGCTTCTCAGAAAAAAACACAAGTTATAGTATTGGTTTTTATAATGTCTTGAGCATGTCTATATCATATGCCTGAAATGTTTCAAGAAACACTGCCATTCCAATGCCCTTGTATATTAAAATTTCTTTCAAACACTTCATTACTTCAATACCCTTTTTAATTCTTTGTTTTACATTTTATTATCTTAACTCCAGGATCAACATATACATGATTATTTAGATCATTTGAGATTTTCTTATTGCCTAAATGCAAAGAATTTGGAATTTGGCAAATATGTTTATAACAGAGGTTATGAGGATAGACATATATCATCTACCATCCTTCACATCAGAATCTGAACACATAATCTAAGAATGAGTAGTGGATGTTTAACATGATTGTTGAGGCCATAGATTTTAAAAATCTGATTATACTTCCATTCTTAACATAGAGAAGAAGGTGTTTGAAATCTGATAAATTACAAGTTGAAGCAAAGGTGCTTAATTTATTATTTCCTCCTGTCAGATTTTCAGATCTAAGTCATAGAGATATTCCAAAGCGATAAGTTTTTAAAATTTATGGGCAATGTTTTCCCCAAAATAAGTTACCAGACTTCTATAAGTGTTTAGCAATTATTTGAAAGGTCAGAAAATCTCTTCCATGTACATAAAATATTTAAAAAACAAAAACCTTTATTTATTACATCGATAGATGTAAATAAAATTCAATGCTATAATCCATTCAGGTTCTAACTAAATATTCAGGAGCAATATAGCAAGACCTCCAAATCAACCTATTTTTCCTGTAACAAAATGAGGCCTGTGTAAGTAATTCTGGATGTGGATTCCAAATTCAGCCCTGCACAAACATATTGTATGACAATGAATGAGGCCCTTAGCCCTTCTGCCCCAACTCTTCATCTGCAGTATTAAGCAGTTAGAATGCATGCTCTCTCTGTTCCCTTAAACACTTTAATTCTATATTCAAAGAAGGATCATAAAAGTGGGTAGTTTAAAAAATGGCATTTAGATTTAAATACATGACCCTAAAACTATCACTACTTTGCTATTAATTCAGGTATAATAGAATTTAAAGATGGTGATTCCACTGCCATTATTATAACACCACTTCAAGCTATATCATTGTATGATATATTTCTCTGAATTTCCCATTTGAGTAAACGTCTACACTTCTATGCAGTGTACTTAAGTGGGTTAGTGAAAATTTGTTTTTCTTAGAAACATTTCAATTTTTACAATTATCCAAGTTTTGAAATTATCATAATATTTCTTAAAACTTTAGCATCTTAACCAACTTTTAAAACTATAACTTTACAATTAGAGAAAAGAAGCTTATCTCTAACAACTCTTATCTCATAAGTATATTTTTGTAAAGTTGAATAAGAAAGAAACATAAAGAAGGGAAGGAACTAAAATTATTCTATCTTTTTTTTCAAACAAGAAATAATGATCTGGTTTAAATTAATGATCATTATTCCAAAAAATAAGGAATAATTATAAAATTATAGAGAAATCAGGAAATATGCATAGAAGAGAACACTAGATTTCACTTAATGTGTTCAAAAACTTCACATTTAATATATAAATAAACATATAATTCAAATTATCCTTCTATCAACTCTTTTATTTAATTATGAAAATATTTATTTACCTCAATTTGAACAAAATCTTATCTTTGAAAGGCAAAGAACATGGAAGGAAGAAGGAGAAGCATATGCAGATATTGAATATAAACACCAAAACAGATATGAACAAAGAGAATCTCTTTTTAACAAAACATTTCTACAAGTCGGATGATGACTATTTTCACCCTAATTCTAAGCTTCATCGAAAACATTATAAAGATGACTGGCTCATTCAGGGTGATAGTTTTCTAAATCAAAATTGTGAACCACGGTTATTTATACCTTACTTAAAAACTTTGATTGACAATTGCCCCTATTTAAAAAGGAATCCTATATAATAAAGAGTAATATGCAAATTGACCATCACTCCAACACACAAGATGGCCAGCAGGGGAGGGCAGTTGTGGGCAATCAGGCCTGCAGGGGAGGGCAGTTGGGGGAGACCAGGCCTGCAGGGAGGGCATTTGTGGGGGACCAGGCCTGCAGGAGAGGGCATTTGGGGGGGACTAGACCTGCAGGGGAGGGTAGTTGGGGGCGACCAGGCCTGCAGGGGAGAGCAGTTAGGGGTGACCGGACTGGCAGGGGAGAGCAGTTGGGGGAACCAAGCCGGCAGGGGAGGGCAGTTAGTGGTGACTAGGCTGGCAAGGGAAGGCAGTTAGAGGTGACTGGGCCAGCAGGGGAGGGAATTTGGGGGTGACCAGGCCTGCAGGGGAGGACAGTTAGGGGCAATCTGGATGGCAGGAGAGCAGTTAGGAGTCAATCAGGCTGGCAGTGGAGTGGTTAGGGGGTGACCAGGCTGGCAGGCAGAAGCAGTTAGGGGCAATCAGGCAGGCAGGTGAGCGGTTGGGAGCCAGCAGTCCTGGATTGTGAGAGAGATGTCCGACTGCCTGTTTAGGCCCGATCCTGGCAGTTGGACATCCCTCAAGGAGTTCCAGATTGGAGAGGGTGCAGGCTGGGCTGAGGTACACATTCACACCCTGTGCACAAATTTCGTGCACTGGGACTCTATTATTAAATAAAAAAAGGACTAAGCAGGATCTATGCAAAAATACCAAAAGAGGAAAGAGAGAATGGCCTATATCAAGATAGTGAATAAACAAATTTTTAAAAACCACCCCAAAAAAAGTTAAGTAGGTATTTTCTTATACAATGAAAGAAATCAAATAACTTATAATATTTTGTTTAAAACACTCAAGTAACAGTCATACTAAATGGTGTAAATGATGGTCAACTAGAGGAGAGAGACAGAAGATTGTTGTCTGAGGCTAGATTCCCTGGGAGCAAACAGTGAGAGAGAACTTCTTTGCAAGCAATTTATTAAGAAAAGGATACAGAATAGCCCAAGGGAAGGCCCCTGAAAAGAACAAATGTACACATAGAGACAAAACCATGCAGCAGTAAGAGGAAGTGAGCAGAGAATCAGCAAAAGTAATCCTATAACATCTGAAAGCAAACCACTGAAAATACCTTCTTCTCTGTTCCAATAAAAGTAGACTCTGAGTCAAGGATTCAACTGCAAATAGTGTATGAGTGATGCCAGAACAGACTGGTAAGAAGTCAAACAGGAAAAGGAAATACAGGGAAAGAAAGAAAATAAAGTTTTCCATTCTGGGCAACTGGAGCTGATCCCATGAAGGTAAAAAAAAAAACACGTGAATTTGCATCCTTATTTAGTAGCCGTCTCGATGATCATATTGACTGTCATCACAGTGCTTGTGCTCAGTAACCCTTATTTTACTTAATAATGCCCCAAAGTGGCTGTGATAATTTGGATATGCCAAAGAGAAGCTGTAAAGCATTATGTATGTATAGGAAAAAAAAACATGGTATATATAGGGTTCCATACTATTCATGGTTTCCTGCATCTGCTGGAGACTTGGAATATCTCCCCTGCAGATAAGGGAGGACGACTATAAATGGAATAAAATTTGATAGCATATTGGATGGGAGAGAATACTAGACAACACACAGAGCTAAAGGGAAGAAATGTAGAAAAAGGATAAAAATAAAGAATTGTATAGTCAGAATATTTTGTTGTAAGTAAGAAAAGCCCAAGTGAAGTTGAATTAAATCCAAAAAAGAAACTGTCTGGGGTAAAGGGGGTGTGGGAAGGCGGCAGTTGCTGCCTTATGCAACTGAAAGATCCATTATCTAAATCATGTTGAATTTAAAAACTTAACTGAACTATTAAAAATTTCTTTTCATCCATCTGTCTCTTTGTGTTCATTCTTAGTCATGCTCCCCTCACTTAAGGCAAAGATGTTTAGTTTTAATACCAGTTATGAAAACTAGCCTAACAATATTAATAGAAAGGGAATACATCTTCCTTAGCAGATCTGTTTTTCCAAATTCTTTCCATTGGCTAAATGTGTGTTACAAACTTAACCTGAACTAATCACAGTAATCATGGGGATGGATTTTATTGACTGAACATGTGACCAACAACGAAGACTATCACCTTCACCTGAAACACATGAACTAAGAGTAGAATAAAAAATGCAAAATTGTTATCAGAGAACAAGGGAATTAATCTGGACAGTCACTAACAAGTAAACAAGTAAGAGATGGCTTGTACAATGACAGAGAGACCAGGCTATGGGGTGCTAAAAAAATTGAAAGATGAGAATAATAGAAGAAGGGTAAAGAAAGACAGTAAGTATAAGATTGACATAAAGAAATGATAAAAAAACATCTGGTTATAATTAGGAGATACATAAAAATATGTGTACATATATGATATATATGTTATATATAAGACATATGGAAAAATAGAAGATATATGTATAATAATAGTATGCATATATTTACATTAATGGCATGCATGTGTATGTATATATATGAATATAGATACATAGTAATAGTGATTAGAAATCTGAGGTACAGTGAGGGCCCTTCGAATTCCATTTCCTTACCATGACAGTTGGTTTGCAGTAAATAAACCAGAAAGAAGCCTGGTCTCCCTTGTCAAATATGCACTTGCTTTAACAGACCTGCTAAGAAAGGTATATTCATTAAGTGGGAGGAGATATATATATTTAAAGTATACACATATAATAAACATGTGTTGATATAGCTAACTTCTTGGCTCCAACCTTAGTTAATTCCAAATTTGGAAGCAGCAGTGCTAACAGAAATAACAGATTTGTGCATGGCTGCATATGGGTGCTGTTTTATTATACATAAAACACTGTAAATCGTTTTGGAGTGGATGAGGGCTAAAGGTTGAGTGGTTATAATGAAGCAAAATTGCAGGTTCGCAAGGGCAGGGTGGAAAAGCAAATGAACTGTGTTTTTAGTTCCTTAGAAATTACTTTGGCGATTAAGAGGTGTTCATATATGTGGTTTAACTGCAATCAGGGCACTCAGTGGAATACCCAGACATTTCTTAATGCATGTTGGCCATTAATTCAGCAATTATAAAAAGGATATAAATGCTAACATGCACATTTCCAGTAATATGGCTTTCAGTCCCTATACCATCATTGTAGAAATGTATTATGTGGCTTCTTTAAACCCAGTTAGCTCTGCAAGGTCAATGCAACCAGCAATTTATTTCTTGCAGAGTAACCATTTTATTAGGTAGCATGGAAGTCAGAGCTCCCTATTTCATTAAATGGTAATTAAGTTATTTAAAAATAATACTAAGTCTCTTAATAAGCTTGTTTTGCCATGTGTTGCATAGAGGACTTTGGCATTCTCTAATCCTATTTAATAAAAGGCCAATGGCCATGACAACCAAAGCGACCAAATGAACGGTCACCAGGAAGTCCATGGAGCACCTCTCAGTCCCTCCCCCACAGTCCACAGGCTCCTATCACAGAAAGGTTGGTGGCCGGTAGGTGGGTGGGGTGGCGGGTGTGTGGGCGTGTTGAGGTCATTATGCCTCTTGCCTGGGGGCAGGGCTGTGGCAGAGAGTCCTGGCCTCACTGCTGCCATGGTGGCTGCAGATCAGGCCCAGAGAGAGAAAAAGCTATCATCCAGGCCGTTCTGGATTTCCCAGAGGAGCCAATGGCTGCCTAGGAGACTGAGCTTTTGATGCTGACTGGCATAGAAACCGACCAATCAGAACCAAATCTGGGTGAACTGTGAAGGCAGAACCTAAGGTGGGGGCTGAGGAGGCGATTTAAGGGCAACAGCTGTTTGGCGTAAGGTGTAAAAAAGTGGTTCAATTTTTTAATGACTGCTTTGGCAGTATAGTGCATATGGCTGGCTATCAGTCCAGATATAGGAATCTATCTATACTAATAAAAGGGTAATATGCTAATGAGACCAGGTCAACTGGCCATCTTCTGGACATCCTACTTCCTTCTGGACAAAGCCATGGTGGTGGGGGCTGAGGCAGAGGCAGTTAGGGGCAAGATCAGGCTGGCAGGGGAGAGCAATTGAGAGTGATCAGGCCAGCAGGGGAAGGCAGTTGGGGGTGAACTAGCCTGCAGGGGAAGGCAGTTAGGAACAACCAGGCCTTCAGGGTAGGGCCATTGGGGGCGACCATGCTTGCAGAGTAGGGCTCTTGGGGGTGACCAGGCCTGTAGGGGAGGGCAGTTGGGGGCATTAGGCAGGCAGGCAGGTGAGTGGTTAGGAGCCAATGGTCCTGGATTACAAGAGGGATTTCTGACTGCTTGTATAAACCAGCAGTTGGACATCCCCCAAGAGGTCCCAGATTGGAGAGGGTGCAGGCCAGGCTGAGGGACATCCCCCCACCCCTTGCATGAATTTTGTGTACCGGGCCTCTAGTAATTAATAAGAAAAGTGCTTCATGACTACAACCAATGTTTTTATGCTTTGAATTTTCCTGCCAAATCAAAGGTTTTAAAATATTTCTCTTATGAAAATGCTGTCTTTAAAATGCATTCTCTCTCAATAAGAGAAAAGCCTTTAATAAGTTCATGAGGTAATTGTTCAGTGTTAGATAGAGTGCATTTTATTTTACAGTAGTTTGGCAAAAAGCAGTCACATCTTAGATGAGTAGTTTGAGTGTGAACAAATAAAACTTTACAAATACCTATTAAATCATTTTGTTCTTTTACCTTAAATATATGGAATTTGAAACTGTCCTTGGAGAAAATTGTACCTTAATTAACTGTTTGAGTAGTTTACTGCTGTATAACAAACCACCCTAAAGCTTAGTGTCTGTATCAACAACAGTAATTTATTCTGGTCACAAATATTCAATTTGGTCAGGGCTCAGCAGGGACAATTATCTGCACTACATGGTGTCAGCTGGCACTGCTAAAATAGGGGCTAGCAGATCCACTTCCAAGATGGCTCATTCTCAAGATGGTAAGTTGGTGTTGGTTTTCATCTGGGATCTCAGCTCCTGTGTGGGCCCTGATTCCTCCTTATGGAGTGTTTGTGCTTCCTCGACCATGGTGGCCCGGTTCCAAGAGAAAGCTTCCCATGAGAACCAAGTGGAAGTTGTATTTTATTTTCAGACTTAGATGAGGAGGTGAAGTAGTATCACTTTTGCCAGTTTCACAACCCCTTCCAGACTCAAAGGGAGGAAACCTAGATCCTACCTCTCAATGGGAGAAGTGTCAAAACCACGTTGGAAAAAAAGAGCATGTGGGATCCGAGACATTATGGCAGATAATTTTTGGAAATCACTATCGGTCCCAATAGTCACATAATAAGGATGGAAGTATTTTCAAGACCATTTGATAAAAATGAAATATATTTCTTTTATTTAGAGCAACAAGAAAAGAAAGTATTTTTAGATTTTTAAAAATTGTTGGCCTTTATTCTGATCTACCAGATATTTAGTGTAATATAGTGGAGGGAGGAAGTACATGTGTTCAACACTGTAATTGTATTCTAAAGCCTGTAACTGGCTGAGAGACTCTAGGAAAGCCACGTAAACTGAGTACTTTGCTCTTCATCATTGAAATTAGGTCCTGGAACAACTATTTTGCAGTGATATTTGCAGTGAAGGTTAAATGAGGCAATGGTACAAAGAACTCTGCACGTAGAGTCATTAATTCTTGTCTAAAGCCAATATGTTAACAATGTCACTGTGTTATCAAATAAGATGAAGTCAGTGATAATTTATATCCAACAAAGCAATGCCAAAAATGACCCTAATGTACCTTAACAACCTTGATAATATACTGAGGAGCTATCTACAAGTTGATTCATATGGAATTAGTTTTAAAGAATTTCAATGTACATTACTTTTAGTATCCCATATTCTGATACTACAAGTTTCTGGATTCTCATATTGCTAGAAGGAGAAACTCTGTAAACTAAACCATGTGTTCCCCCAGGACATGGGGTGAAAAAAATCACCTATCACAAAACTGTGTTTAAGTATTTTGCTTTTGTTATTATTGTTAATGCACAATTAAAGTGAAGCTGAACATATCAAATATCATGAATGATAAATTGAAGGGCTCACTGTAATTTATAAGCATATCATTATCTAATTATATATGTTGGTATTCAATAAGTTATATAGAGTATTGTGTTCAACAATCAAAATGCCCAGATCAACTAGTTTTTATTTATCATAACAAACAATCTATCAAATTATTAAAGAAACTCACCTTAATTATAAGTCTACTAGAGGCCCAGTGCACAAATTCATGCACCAATAGGGTCCCTCAAACTGGCCTGTGGGATTGAGCCGAAACTGACTCTCTGACATCCCCCTGGAGTGTGAGAAGGTGCAGGTATACAATTGGGGCTGGGGAGGGGTGCAGGAGGTTGGCCAGCTGAGGAGGGACCGTGGGAGGGCTCCAGAGCATGTCCGGACCATCTTGCTCAGCCCTGATCAGCCAGACCCCAGCAGCAAGCTAACCTACTGGTCAGACCATCTGCCTCCTGGTGGTCAGTGCATGTCATAGCGACTTGTCAACTGTCTGCCCCCTGGTGGTCAGTGCACATTATGCGAGCAGTTGAGCATACCATTAGCATATTACATGAATGGATGACCTGATGATTGGACACTTAGCATATTAGGCTTTTATTATATAGGATATTTCTACATACCCCACTCCCCACTCACATACACAAAGCCACATTAAATATCATAACAGCAGAAAGTAAATATGAAAGTAATGTTTAGTTTTCTAAACTATCTACACATACTAGAAATGCTAGGTTTAGATATATAGTATCTAAATATATATATTAGAGGCCCAGTGCACAAAATTCATGCACGGGGGTGGTGTCCCTCAGCCCAGCCTGCATCCTCTCCAATCTGGGACCCCTCAGGGGATGTCCCTCTCACAATCCAGGACTGCTGGTTCCTAACCGCTCACCTGCCTGCCTGATTGGCACTTAACTGCTCCCCTGCTGGCCCGATTGTCTCCAACTGCCTTCCCCTGCTGGCCTGGTGGCTCCCAACTGCCCTCCCCTGCAGGCCTCGTCCCCCCCAATTGCCCTCCCCTGCAGGCCTGGTTGCCCACAACTGCCCTCCCTTGCCGGCCATGTTGTGGTGGCCATCTTGTGACCACATGGGGGCGGCCATCTTGTGTGAGGGTGTGACGGTCAATTTGCATATCACCTCTATTAATTCCTTTCTTGTTTTGAAATAGTTAAAAAACCTTCCAGTTCATAAAATTAAAATTTCTATAAAATATTAGATGTACAAATATAATAGCAAATTCATATGTTTTCCTGGAGTCCACATGAAGAAACAACACTATTTAAAACTATGTAGTGCATGCATAAAATGTCTTTTCTTCTACTTCTATGTAATCCATACCAGTTAAAAATCTTTTCAGCCTGACCAGTGTAGCTTAGTGGTTTAATACAAACCTATGAACCAGGTGATCACGGTTGGATTCCAGGCCAGGGCACATGCCCAGGTTATAGGCTTGGTCCCTAGTGTCGGGCCTGCAGGAGGCAGCCAGCTGATCAATGATTCTCTCTCTAATCATTGATGTCTCTCTCTCTGTCTCTCTCCCTCCCCTTCCACTTTGAAATCAACCAAAATATTTTCAGGTTGTATACAAAAACAGACACAAATATGTGTTGTCTATAAGAAATTCACTGTAAATATAATGTCTCAGATAAATTAGAAGAGAAGAGATGAACAATGGTAAATCATACAAACACTAATCTAAAGAAAGCTGTAGTAGTTACATTTATTTCAGACAAGGTAGATTTCAGAACAAACAAGACAGTCAGGATTAAAGAGGGTCATTAATGATAAATGGGTAAATTTTCCAAGGAGACATAACAATCCTAAACATGCATGCAATTAACAACAGAGAATCAAAACACATGAGGAAAAACTGATAGAATTAAAAGGAGAAATGGACAAATCAACAATTAAAGTTGGATATTTCAACACCCATCCCTCAGTAATCTATAGCTTGAGCAGGCAGAAAACCAATAATGATACAGATTACTTTAACAGCATTGTCAATCAACTTGACCTATCGGATATTTATAGAACACTCCATTGACTGTATAACAGTCCATTTCTACCCTTTAAAAAATTATTCTAGAGCAGCTTCTTTGCCACATTCTATAGGTATAGATCTAACTGTAGATGTGGATATACGTTTACAAATGTAGATTGATACATAGCCAGATTTTTTTTCCTTTCTATGACTTTTTAATGGGATGGATTTTTTTTATATTCAAGAAGTACCTAAATTTAATTTTTTAAAAGAATTCCTGTTTAGTCAAGGGATAGTAAGCCAAATTTGCCTATTGTCCACTTTTATAGAAACTGTTTTTTAGTTTCACATTTAAATGGAAACTGAATAGGTAGCATTCTAAGTTAGATATATGTATTAAATCTCTTTAAAATACTGTTTACTTCCTTATATCAACTTAAATATAAAGATATGTATATGTGATAGACATACATTTTAATCAGAATTTATATAAAATATCTGTATTTTTAATAGTTTGATCACTGGACTATATCTCTATATTTCTATTTCTATATTTATAACATAGATTACTAATTTTTCACTCTTCCAAACTCTTCTTCATCTAATAAAATATTCACATTATAGCTAGGCACAGGATTATATAGAACAAAGACTATATTTCCAAATCTCCCTTGCAGTCAAGTGTAACCATTTTCTGATGAGTGAGATATAAGTGAAAGTGCTTTGTATAGAAAGTATTATTAAAAGGAGGGACTATACACTTATTTATATATTTACCCTTCCTAATAATTGGAGTGTGGAAGTTATACTTGGAACCTAGCCCCATCGAGGACCATGAGATAGATTCTTATGTTTCAAATACTAGAGAAAGTAGTCTAAATTCTCATTAATCATAGAGCCACCCTATCTGTTCTTGAACTTAGACTGCTTACTTTTAGACTGTGTTAACTGCAGTCCATTATTTTTGGATTTTGGTCCGTGATATTAGATCATGATTATACACAGTATTTCCTAGAAAGGTATCTATAATATAAATAATTGCTAAACACATGCACACACACAAACACACATACACAAACATACTAGCTGAGCCTTAAAACTTCATTAACATTAATTAATTATTAAATCCTGAGTCAATCTTAATATATCCCTAAAACACATCCACCAATATGAGGACAGAAAATCTTATCTTTTTAAGAGAAATGAAGATATAGCTAAAGTGTAAGTGAAAAAAAAATTTCTATAAGGTGAAGAATTGATATAATGCGTATAGTTGCTATTATGTTTTTAACTGATTGTCACCTGACAGTTTACAAGTGTATCTGAGTTGATATAAGCACCAAAATGGAATACTTAATCGTATTTCTCTTCTGACTAAACATTCAGCTTTGTGATAGTGTCAAATTAAACCAAATACAAATTATCTCAATAAAATCAATATGTAGTTAATAAAAGTATATTTCATAGTACAATACAACACAAAATTATCAGTAATTGCATTCAGTATATATTCAATCAAAAACTCCCTACTGAGTATATGTGTGGAATAAAATTTGTAAAGTTATCATTTTGGATCTCAGGAAGTTCACAGTCTAATAAATAGAATGAAAAATCAAAGTATGGATTAATAGATTTCTCTTCCAACTTTTAATTCTACATTAAGAAAATTATTTTATCATTGCTCTCTCTAAAATTTAATATTTTCTGTAATCTTTACTAGGATTTTGGACACCTACAGCCAAAGTTAATATTTGTTAATATGTTGGGTAAACATACAACTGCACTAACCCCAAATTAAAATCAGTACTAAAAGTATCTATCACTGCATCTTTACCTCCTATCTCACTAATTTTTGAAATAATACATGAATCACTATTTTTCCTTTCAGTATAAAAACCTTGAGTTAAAATATGAAAAATTTGCCCTGGCCAGCGAGGTTCAGTTTGTTGAGCATCATCCTGTGCACTGAAAAGTTGCTGGTTTGATTCCCGATTTCCAGTCCGGACACATGCTCAGGTTGAGATATTGATCTCTGGTAAGGGGTGTTCAGGAGGCACCAATCAATATTCTACTCTTACATAGATATTTCTCTTTATCTTCCTCTCTCTCTAAACATCAATACAAAATATTTTTTAAATAAGAAAAATTTGATGATTTAACTAACTGCATCTATTTACCTGAAAAAATAAACATATTTGCATTCATTTCTATATCTATGCTTCTTATGTAACATAGGCCAAAAAGTCACTCTAGACATTGAAAGTCATATCATAGTTTAGTATATATTCCTTCCAATATGTTTTGGAAGGAAACATGAAGAAATTACATAAATAATTGCTAGGACTACAAAGCAAACTCAGATTTAAAAAAGATTGTTCCATTTCTTTCATAATTTTATCTTCATAACAACAGTGGTTGATAATATTAAACAACATTGCAGAGAGAATAGTTCATGTAATACTTCCTAATGTATATATTATATACTATAGACATAGCATATAAAGTTATTTGAAGTTATATAAGTAGCAATAAGCAAATATGTATAAATTATAATATAAATAATCATGATGTTTGATAAAAAGAAAATAAGTTTTTTTTTAAATAATTCTAGTGGATATGCAGCTAAAATATATATTAAAAAGCATACACATTTGTGTATATATATATATATATTGTTATCCTCTGTAAACCATAAGTTCATACTCAACAGACTGGAGAATATAAGAATAAGTACCATTTCATAATTTAAAATGCCCTCTAGCAATCTTAATTATCCTAGTCAATTGGAAGTTGAATCAATGTGAATAACGTCCAGGATACATAAGTCACTTTCATGAGGTCACAGGTGAACCATCCTTTATTTTATGTGCAATCAAATATGTTTTGTACAGCAATGGAAAAAACTTCAGAGCAGTCAATCTAAAGTACTAAATATGATGACCTCTCAACTTTGATTAAATTTTCCCTTTGATAATGGTACTACCTAGCTCCTAGAGATTTTTATTCACTTATTTCATTTATTCACTTTTTCTATGTACATTTTTTTTCTCAAATTGAGCAGTGACAGTCAGTGTCTTACATGCTTTGGATATTTCAGTAATCAAGCTCCCACCATCCACAATACAGGGTAAATGTTCCTCTGGGTATGTGTAATAATTTTCCAAGAGATTCTCAGGCACACACATTCTTAAAGGCTTTGATTCTGAGATATCTACTTCTGGCTTTACTCTTCTCTAAAACTAATTCTCCTGGGAATACTTCTGATTTTGTCTTTTTCCCATTTCACCTTCAAATTCTTCATCTCCTACATTCTAAAAGGAAGGTATATTTCTCACACATTTCCTAATATTAACAGGATGCATTGCCCAAAGTGTAAAAACCTTAGGATGCCAAAAAAAATATATAAATAACAGTTTGAAATATTTATATCAGTATTGAGAAAGTTAATGACTCTAATGAGTGAGTAACAAATCCCTATGTCGAACATTTTTCCAACTTTTTGCTTTCAGAAAAACTGGAGAACATCAAATTGTCAGCTAGTAAATTGTTAAAAATAGTTTTAAAATATAGAACACTGTGATTTTTGTCACATAATTCATTTGGTGACCAAAGTAATTGAGCTACATTGCTAAAACAAAATTTCTTCCAATTCCAACTACTTTTGTCATGTAGATAAACCCTCCCAGGAACTCACATCTATAAAACAAAACATTGTAAAATAATTAATAGTGAAATATTCTAGTATGATCTATAAACTAAATAAAAACAAATCCATCTAATTAAAGCTACATTCCAAATTAGTAATTTACTCATAATAATTGCTGATTTATTTTTAAATGTTTTAAATGTATACTTTTATTGTTTAAAGTATTACAGAAGTCCCCGATTTTCCCCCATTTACCTCCTTCTTCTCAGCCCCTACCCACCCCCGAGTCCTTCACCACACTATCATCTATGTCCATGGGTTATGCATATCCTAAATAATAAAAGTGTAATATGTAAATCAACTGAACAGACCAACCTGATGATCATCCGGGACCATGCTATGATCCCCACTGGCGCTAGGCCAGCCAAGGCGGGTGCAATGCAATTGGTCAGGGGCCAGCCATCGCCCCATGATCACCTGCAGAGGGAGGCCCAGGCCACCAGCCTGCGAGGTGATCAACAAGGGGGCTCCACGATTGCCCCAAAGAGGGATGCCAAGGCCACGGATTGGCAGTCTGAGGAGGGTGGGTGGGTCCTCCCTCTGCGAGGAGGGAAGCCTGGTCTTGGGTGCCAGAGGGAAGCCGGTGCCGGCAGCCAGGGGGAGGAAGCCCTACTCTTGCATGAATTCTGTGCATAGGGCCTCTAGTAAGTATATAATTTCCTTGGTTTATCTCTTCTCATCCCCCCACCAAGAGCGAGAAATGGAGAAGGATTGAGAGACAGAAACATTGATGAGAGAGAAATTTCAATCAGATGCCTCCTGCACACCCCCTACTGGGGATCGAACCTGTAACCCAGGCATGCACCCTGACCAGAAATTGAACTGGTGACCTCTTGGTTCATAGGTTGATGTTCAACCACTTTGCAACACAGCTGGGCTATAATAATTGCTTATTTAAAGTAACTATATTTGTAGTAATGTCAGTTGTATATTGGTAATATTTATAAGATTGTCAATATAAAAAGTAAAGTTTAACATGGAGTGGATTATAACAGTAATGATGCATTTATTGGAAAAAATGTATTACATATATTAGGGTAAAATTCTATGAGTGAAAGAGCATGAAAAAAATAGTTCAAATCGTAGGGATCATATTCCACTGGTGAATGAAATGAATGCCAGGATGGATCATGTGTATATTTCTTGCTGTCCCAAAATATCACTTTGTAATAAGCCAAAACTATTAATTACTAGTCTTAGTTGTTGTTTTTATATAATGAAATAAAATACTTGACTGTTCCTTCAAGATGTGATTACCTCAATATTAAAAACAGTTACTATGTACCCCTTGATGATTTGCTTTTCTAAGTAACAAGATGAGTTTTGTAAACCATTTCAATGATCTGGTTTGAAGGCCACTCATTAACATCATGCCTGCTCCACAACTTCACTCACAGTGTCCCCCCTTTCCCTCTTAACGAGCTGCCTTCTGCTACCAGGGGTGGGCAAACTTTTTGACTCGAGGGCCACAATGGGTTCTTAAACTGGACCGGAGGGCCGGAACAAAAGCATGGATGGAGTGTTTGTGTGAACTAATATAAATTCAAAGTAAACATCATTACATAAAAGAGTATGGTCTTTTTTTTTTTTTAGTTTTTTTCATTTCAAACGGGCCGGATCCGGCCCGCGGGTCGTAGTTTGCCCACGGCTGTTAGGCCTTCACCAGATGGAGACAGAGTGATCCTTCTCACTCTTCCTATAAAGTCACTAATCCCAACATGAAAAACCTACTCTCATCACCTCATTTAACCCTATTTACTTCCCAATGGCCCCATCTCTCACTACCACCATACTGGAGGTTAGGGCTTCAACCTATGAAAGGATATAATTCAATCCATAGCAATTTTGTCTGAGCACTATCAAAAGTAAATAGCAAAGTCAAAAACAAATATGATCTTCTAGATTATAACTTCCAGTAAGCTTGTTAAAAACTTTTTAAAAATGCGTATTATCTATCATGTAGTTTTCTTTCTGGTAGAAATCATTCCCTCTAAGGTTACAATTTATTGCTTTGCAGAACATTAACCAGTTTTGTCACTAAACTAACATTCTTATTTTAATATTCACCTTTTACATTGCTTATAAATGCCCTCCTTTTCAAGTTTTTCTGAATCAGACTGTCTTACTGGTTCCATCATTAATGGGTTGAATGAAATCTTTATCACATGTCCATTTTATATTTTTATGAGAATCATGTTTTTAACTTTTAAAACTTATACTTTGAAAAAATGAAATTTTGATCTAATGTTTAAACTGTGATATTGAGATTGTTCCATTTGTGTTTGCCTCAATATAGTTTTATGTTTCTAGGTCAGATAGAAAACATTGGTTAAAGAATGGCTTTCTGCCATATAATCCAATATCATTCTCCTATACATGTACAAAAGTAAAAGTCTTACTTCAACACATAAATGATTAATAACTACATAAATGAGAACATACTTTTTCAGCAGGCTATGGACAAACTTTTAGAGATGTTTCATATATTTCATCTTAAATAATAATGTAGCCTGTATGAATGTCATCTATCATTACTATTATTTTTATTATATTTACCATAATTGTTATAATTATATTTTTTCTGTATAGTAATTTAACAAAAAAAAGTGTAATAGAAAAAAGAAGTTCAACCAATACTGATTAATTCAGAATATAACTGGAAATTAAAGAGCTTACATAAGAAAAAAGCAAAAGTTTAAAATTTTTAACAAAACCAGCAATGGCTCATTTTTGCAATTTTAGTAATATAAAGCATTTTCCCACATATCATCTTATTTTAACCCTCAAAACTACTCCAGAACTAAGGTTAGAGGAGTGTAATGTGCTTATTTGAGAAATATATAAGCTGAGATTTAGCCAAACTGACATAATAAGTAAGACTTTGTTCCAGATTTTTCTATTCCAGTTCTCAGACTTCCATTTTAAGAGGTATTATTAAGGACTCATTTCTAACATTGAAAGTAAACAGATGACTACCTAAGATTCTTGAACTTTGACAGCCTATAAAATGAATATTTTATTCTACTTTATTGCCTATTTGAAGTCTGATAGTCAAATTGCTCAAGAAAAGTATGGAGACCCAACTAGCCAATAACTAGTGTAGACTCTCAATAAGCCTAATGATCACATCAGATTGGAGTGAAATGTTGCTTAGAATTCTTTAGAAAATACCATAAGCTCAGATATAAATAGAGGACTTCTGTAATTATTTTAATAGGTGTGGATTATGAAATTTAAGTGTTGGAACTAAATAAAGATTAAGTACCTACACAGCCTTCACTATAAAATAAGGCCTGGTTCTGAATAGTATTATACCACCATTGAGATAGACATACAATTACTTCAATCAAATGTGAAGAAATAGTATTAAGCATAATTATCCTTAGCTTACTGTAAGACATACGATGAAAAAGCATATATTGCATTATGTATTTATTTAACCTAATAAGCTGTTTTTTTTTTCCTTGGGGTGTGATTTGTGTACCTTGTTGTTGTTATTGACACTTGTTCTTTGTGCATTATTGAGAGTATGTTATAAAGTTATATTGCTTATCCCCTTGGTTATTTTCCCAGTAGAGTGTTCATTTCTCTTTTAAAAAATAAGACTCTGGACCTTTAAGGGATAATTTTGCTTAAGCTAAATAACACTCTCAGCACCTACACTAACTGTACTCTGAACTAATTCTATAAGCCATTCACAATCATACCTTAACCATTAGTATTGCATATTCTAAAGTGTACAGCTCCTATTCTTAGGGCAATTTAAAGATGTTATGTCCTGAATGTGTCACAGATGTTCTCTTGGTATTAAATTTAACAAAGTGTGGTTCTCTATTTCATTTTAAATGATTTTTATTTCTTTTCTATTTTAATAAAAGGTCACAGCATTTTATAACTTAGACAAATAAGATGATAAAGTAAAGTGAAGGGCAAAATGACATAAACGAGGGATAAAAATCAAACCACAGATGATATTCCAATTTGTCAGAAAATTCAATCCAGGACAGTGATAATCAAATATACCTCTTCTAATTATATTACAAGTGTGCAGAGGTATATCATCAATAATTTAAAATACTCTACTGAAATAAGTGAAGATGGAATACCTTATCACAAAAGGAAATAATGAGACTAGATAAAAAATGCTAGCATATCACTGAAGGTCATAAAATATAAGCACATTCCATTGAGTTCTCTATAAACACCAACTCATTGGTGTGCATAGGTTTATTGTCTTTTTAAAGATAATAGTAGTCTAGTTTCATTAAAATCTTCACTTTATGTTTTTAAACCTAGCTTAATATGCCACACCCATACTTAATAATTTATTATATAATGATCAGTTGAGTTTATAATAAAGTAAGAATGTCAAATTGTGGTTAATGTATTGATGAAGTTCAAAGCCTTGCTGAATTAAGCAACACAAAGATAAGAGGGATTTGTAATTGTTAAGAAACAATCTGATAGAGAAAACAGATCCAGAGACAGAGAAACATTGATCAGACCATCAAACCTCAGAGGGAAGGCAGGGGAGGGTGGGGTAAGGGGGAGAGATCAACCAAAGGACTTATATGCAGCATATAGGCCCTAACCAATGGACACAGACAACAGGGGGGTGAGGGCATCCGTGGGGGGTATGGGGGGTAATGGGGAATAAGGACACATATGTAATAACTTAATCAATAAAAAATTTAAAAAAAAGAGAGAAAACAAGAGGAGTTTTTAAGAGCATGAGTTCCACACATTACTATAATTGAAAAATCTGTTTAACTCTCTTGGCATCACTTTCCTTATCTGTTTGTTTATTCATTCATTTCAACGTCTAATATTTACCAATCTTTTGCACACCTGGAAATATGCTATATTTTCTCTTCAAGAAACTTAGCCAGAGAAATTGACATGAAAACATAATTCTATATAATAAAGAGGTAATATGCAAATTAACCCTCACACCCTCAAAAGATGGCTGCCTACGACCAGGTTAGCAGGGGGGTTAGTGAGAAACAACCAAACTACTGAACAAGCAGTCTGCGTGGGCAACTAGGCTGATGGGGGGCTGTGAGGGCCACCAGGCCGGCAGGGGGTCAGTTGGCGGTGACCAGGCCAGCAAGGGGGGGCAGTTAGGTGCTATAAGGCCAGCAGGGGGGGCAGTTAGGGGCGATCAGGCTGGCATGCAGAGGCTGTGAGGGGTGATCAGACTGGCATGGGGGGGCAGTTAGGGGTGACCAGGCAGGCAGGCAGGTGACTGATTAGGAGACAGCGGTCCAGGATTGTGAGAGGAATGTCTGACTGTCAGTTTAGGCCCGATCCCTGGCAGTCGGACATCCCCCAAGGGGTCCCGGATTGGAGAGGGTACAGGTTGCGCTGAGGGGACCCCCCTCATGCACAAATTTTGTCCACCAGGCCTCTAGTTCTAATATAAGCATCACTGTAAAAATATTCACATATTCCTACATTTTTTCATTCATCCAGAACAGCAGTTTTCAACATTTTTCATTACATAGCACACATAAATTAATTTTGATTCATTCACACTGGACAGCTATTGTTGTTTTGGCTATTGTCATTTTTTTACTTGACAGTCTAAAAAAAAAAAAGGTCAGTACCCCTGACTAAATAGTCAGGTTGCATGTTATAAAACTTCTTGCAGCACACTCGTTGAAAATAATTGATATAAAACATATTTATTGAGCACCTATTATGTTGTACAGACTTTTTCATCTGGGAATCTATAATAATAAAAGCATAATATGCTAATTAAACAAGACAGACAAATGACCTTCCAGACATCATTCCGATGGAGAGGACATCCTTTGGAATGACCTCCCGGACAAAGCTGCGGCAGCGGGAGCCAAGGCAGAGGCAGTTAGGGGCAATCAGGCAGGCAGGCAGAGTGGTTGGGGCAATCAGGCAGGCAGGCAGAGTGGTAAGGGGTGATGAGGCAGTCAGGCAGGCAGCATTAGGAGCCAGTGGTCCCAGATTGCGAGAGGGATGTCCGACTTCCGGTTTAGGCCCAACCCTGAGGGATCCCTGTGGGATCAGCTCTAAACCAGCAGTCAGACATCCCCCGAGGAGTCCTGGATTGCAAGAGGGTTCAGGCCAGGCTGAGGGAACCCCTTTGCCCCCTGTGCATGAATTTCATGCACAGAGCCTCTAGTGTAATAATAATAGAAAATAAATCTGTGCTCATAACTCTTGGCCTAGTGAAGGAGATAGATTAAATAAATATGTTAGATAATGTATCTATTCAAACAAGTTAAGCAAATTATAACCCCTCAATCTAATATTAAACTTCCTAGAGCAGGCTTTAAAGGGTAGCTATAAAAGAGATATTTTTGAAAATAATATTATATGATAAGAGAATATATATTTTATGTGATTTATATGATATGATATGATATGATATGATATGATATGATATGATATGATATGATATGATATGATATGATATGATATGATATGATATGATATGATATGATATGATATGATATGATATGATATGATATGATATGATATGATATGATATGATACTAGAGGCCTGGTGCACAAAATTCGTGCATGGGAGGGGTGTCCATCAGTCCGGCTTTCACCCTCTCCAATCCAGGACCCCTCAGGGGATGTCTGACTGCCTCTCGCAATCTGGACTTCTGGCTCCTAACCGCTCGCTTGCCTGCCTGCCTGATCACCCCTAACCACCTCTGCCTGCCTGATTGGCCCTAATCGCCTCTGCCTCATCCAGCACCCAGGACCCAGGATTCCCTCCTCTGGCTGGCCACAGGCACCTAGGACCTGGGCCAGCTTCACCCAGGCCGGTAAAGCCGCAGGGGATCATGGGTGGGTAGCTTCACCCAGGCTGCAGCTGCAGGCGCTGGCACCAGGGACTGTGGGGCAGGCAGCTTGTCTCTCTCCCAGGCCACAGGCTCAGACACAGCTGCTGGTGCCCAGGACCACAGGGTGTGTGGTTTGTCCCTCTCCAGGGCTGCAGGCGTAGGCACAGCCGCTGGTGCCCGGGACCACGGGGAGGGTGGCTTGGCCCTCTCCTGGGGCACAGCCTGGCTGGTCCCCATTCCTCTCTCACGAGCTTATTTGTGCTTGACTGGTCCCCATTCATCTCTTGCGAGCTCATTTGTGTCTGGCTGGTCCCCATTCCTCTTCCCCAAGGT
>NW_005369442.1:4585344-4588871 GCF_000412655.1 Myotis brandtii | reverse complement strand
CGGGCACCCGCCACTCACATCCACTGATGGCGCCGGGTGATCAGGACCAGTGCCAGGTACTGGCAGCAGGTGCACAAATTTGTGAAAAGAATTTTCAGTAACCACTAGAGGCTCACCTCGATGAGAGCAACCTGCCTTGGTCTGGTGCTCCCGCTCACCTGCTCCACCATCCTGTCGCAGCCAACGCCCGCCATGTTCCACGTGTGCCCCTTGGTGGTCAGCGCATGTCATAGCAATCGGTTGTTCATCCTGCTCCACCATCCTGTCGCAGCAAATGCCCACCATGTTCCACGTGTGCCCCTTGGTGGTCAGTGCACGTCATAGCAATCGGTTGTTCATATTTTTGGTTGTTCCAGTGTTTGGACTATTTGTATATTAAGGTTTTATATAGAGAGATATTATATTATATTATATTATATTATATTATATTATATTCATACATATATGCTATGGAGAATGATAAAACAGGAAAAAATGGCCAAAAAATATAGGAAGTAAAATTTCAGGAAAGGCCGGTATCATAAGATAGCATTTGAGTTATTGCAGGAATGAAGCGAGGTGGAAGCCATGAGCATCTCTAGGGACATACACATAGCATTTGGAATTGAGACAGGCATGTATCCGAGTGTACCAGACACAACAGAGGGCTGGTATGGCTAATGCAGAGTAAGAAAGGGGGGAGTAAGAGGTGACAGTTATCTTAAGGAGTATAATTTATTTACCCACTGTTTTCATTTCTGGCAGAACACAGTAGTTTTCCTACATCCTTGTAGAAGTCATCCCTGCAAATTTTGAGCTATGGAATCACAGAGGTAGCCCTAAAATGCTCCCACTCAGGAACATCCACAAGCTTCTTCTGGTTTGATGTAAAGGAATTTACAACCTGAAAAGCCACATACTTAAAAATGCCAGAGGACAAGATAGAATTGGCTTGGTACTGACCAGCACTTGGATTAGAAGCTCTCATCAGAGATATCCATCTTCAAATTTCAACAAATAAGAAATGACATACTGCGTTAGGTCACTAAAATTAGAGATTTCTCTGTTAGAGAAGCTATTGTTACCATAGCTAATGTAGGAAAGGTCTTTAACAGTCATTACAATTGCTCAGGAAATACAGGCTACTGTAAAGATCTGGCTTTTTAATCTAAATAAGATGGGATATTAACAGAGTTTTGAACATTATTTGTCTTATTTTTAAAAAAATCTATCAGCAGTTACCCTGGCTGGTTGGCTTAGTTGGTTGCATCATCATCTGGTAAACCAAAAGTTTGAGGGTACAATTCCTGGTCAGGGCACATACTTAGATTGTGGATTCCATCCCTGGTTGGTTGGGGTGCATATAGGAGGCAATCAATCAATGTTTCTCTCACACATCAATGTTCATCTCCCCTGTCTCTCTCTTTATCCTCTCCCTTTAAAATCAATAAACATATCCTCAGGAGAGGATTTTTTAAAAAGATATCAACTAGCTTTTATCTATTAGCAAATATTTCCCAGTTTGAATGAGTTGTACCCTTATAAAAAATTAACCCTGTACAACCTACCCTTATTTCTGGTTCCCTTTATTCTGCTTTAAACATATTTTTCCACAGTGCCTTGTCATATTCCAATATGTTTTTTTGTTTACTGTGTATATTGTCTGTCTCCATTGACCTGAGTGTTGGCTCCACAAAAGTAGGGATCTTTGTCTATGTCCCTCAAAGATGCATCTCAGCCACCTAAATCAGTTTCTTATTCATAGAACCGCCTCATAAACATTGCAGAAAAATTGGTAAAATGTAACATTTAAAAAAAATTGTAACAACTTTACTAAAATAAACTATTTATATACCAAACCAAACCAAACCAAGTCCAAACCCAAACCTAAACCAAACCAATGAACAACAAATGCTGCCTGGTGGCAATTGCTTTAATTCCTTACCTTATTTAAGTATATTAAAAACTTGATGAAAGTGGTAGAAAAACCTACAAAATATATTCATTGATTATTTTATTAGTTGGTTTCAACCCCCCTCCTCCACCCCCAATGATTTGGTAAAGAGAACAAGGGACAGAGAGAAACATCAATGTCAGAGGAAAAGATTCATAAGTTGCCTCTTGTATGAGCCCAGACCAGGGATCAAACTCAAATCCTGGGTATGTGCCCTGACCTGGAATTGAACCTGGTTTATGGAACGATGCTCCAACCAACTGAGCCATACTAGCCAGTTGACCTAATTCCTAACCACAGAAATTTTCCACATCACAATACATGAGAAATTAGGCCATGAAAATTTACCTCTTAAGAGGAAAAGAAAAAGTTCTTGCATTGTTAAATAGCTCCACTATTTCTTCTTTTTTTAAATTTTATTGAAAAATAACTGACATACATCACTCTAGAGCATTAAGGTTTACAGCATGATGGTTTGATTTAGATGTATTGTGAAACGTTTACCAAAGTATATTCAGCTAACATCCATCCTTTCATAGATGCAATAAAAGAGAAGAAAAGAATCAAGGGGGAAAAGTTTTTTTCTTATGATAAGAACCATTACGGTTTACTCTAACAGCTTTCCCATATATCATATAACAATGTTAGCTATAATCATATCATGTTGTACATTACATCCCTAGTACTTACTGATAATGTAACTTGAAGCTTGTAACTTTTGACCACGTTCCTCCAATTCTTCTTTTCCCTACCCCCTGACACCACTTCTTTTTCTGAAAATAATCTGTTAATGCCTATGTTCAAAGGAAAGAATCATATCAAAGTATTACTGCAATTTGTGACATTTATTCCTGATTCCCTAGAACCTATAAGTTTCTGAAATGACATATCAAAAGCACTTAAAATGTGTATGCTACATTTTTGAATATAAATTTTGAGTAAGAACCTGAAGTAAAAATGTGTAGCTTCCAAAAGATTTCCTTTATTTGAAGAGGGAAATACTCTGAAGGAAGAGGAGGAGAAAGATGAGGAGGATTTACTACCTGTAGGGGTAGTACAATTCCTAAAGACTTATCTAAGCATTTGGAGCCTCTCAGAAGCAGAGGCTCCCAAATAATACCTCCCTGCACTCCCCACACTGGGGATCAACTTTTTGCTTCCAACATTTTAAAAATGCCAGGATGTCTATATCTTTGTCATTTATCTATATAATTTCATTCTCACCACCCCTGACATAGGTAGGACAGGTTGTGATTTCCATTGAGAAAACCAACAAAGGGAAACAGAGACCTAAAATAATATAATCTAAATTTTACAGGACATGTAAGGCAAGACTGGAACCTATATCTTTTGGCTCTCAATCTGGTGTTCTTCATATTTCTCCATGCGCATAACTCTGTGCTGGGAAAAGCTAAGAAATTGGATGTGAAGGTGTAAACAACTATATTATCATGCATGCAATAGATATTTGTGGTAGTGATTATTTGAAATATATATATACATACATATATACATATATGTATGTATATATTAGAGGCCCGGGGCACAAAATTCATGCACTGGGCGGGGGGGGGGGTGTCCCTCAGCCTAGCCT
>NW_005369442.1:4566366-4584565 GCF_000412655.1 Myotis brandtii | reverse complement strand
CCCCCTTATTGGCTGTGGGCACCGCCATCTTTGTGATGGTGTGAGGGTCAATTAGCATATTCCCTCTTTATTGGCTGTGGACACCGCCATCTTTGAGGGTGGGACAGCCAATTAGCATATTCCCCCCTTATTGGCTGTGGGCACCGCCATCTTTGTGATGGTGTGAGGGTCAATTAGCATATTCCCTCTTTATTAGATAGGAGATATATATATGAAAATCACTGAAAATGAAAAAAAAAATGAAATAAGCACTGCTAAGGCCAAGAGAATAATATATAATCTATTTAGTATTAAATGACAGAATCATTTTTATTGATTTCAGAGAAGAAGGGAGAGGGATAAAAAGATAGAAAATATCAATGATGAGAGAGAATCATCGATTGGGATTGGCTGCCTCCTGTACTCCCCACACTGGGGATCAAGCCCACAACCTGGGCATGTGCCCTAACTGTGCCCTGACCTGGAATTCAACTGTAACCTCCTGGTTCATAGGTAGATGCTCAACCACTGAGCCACACTGGCTTGGCCTGACAGAATCACTGATACAAGGAATGTGCCAGGAATAAGAAAAGATAAGTGCCCATAGTTCCTGATTTTGTAATAGCAAGTATAACCTTTTTAGCTTTAATATCTAATTATAATCTCTGGAAGTAAAATTTAACACATATAAATCCAGAATGTAATAATTAGTCATAATTTTAAAATAAAAATTTTAAGTAGAAAAAAAATGAATGGTCTGAATAACTTTCATAATATTCCATTTTAAATTAGGTAAAGAATTTTCTGTCATGTAGGAAAAATATGAATTTATTCCTGTATATGTCATAAGGAAGCCTAGAAACCTCAGATAGATATAAGTAAAAAGAAAAATTTTACTGTGTTTTATTCATCTCAAATTGTTGATTTTGAAAAGTCAAAAATGTATATTTTAGTAATATTTAGAAACCATACTAGTAAATATTTTTCCATAATATTTTTCTAAGGATTTATTTAGCAGAAGTCTTAATTGATTTTTAAAAGAGAAGACAAGCGGATTTTCACTTATTCAGCTCTAGAAGTGTTTAAGTCAACATGAATTTGGGGTTTAGGAACCCCAGAATGTGGTCCAACCAACAGAATGGAATTAAACTTCTGACTCTATCATAGGCTGACCAACCAATCAGTCACTTAACTGTTATAGACAAGTTTCTCCATTAAGTAAAGCAAGTAAGTGGTATAATTACTTTCTATGGTTGTAAAGATTAACTAACATAATGGGTAGAAAAGGCTTGAGATATAATAAATTTTAAATAAATGTCTACCATTATAATTAAAATAAATCTGACATCTTGAGCCTAATTAGTTGGTCACAATTTAATGCTTTTCACAAAAATAGGGAAGAAGCAATGAAATTTTAGATGACATTACTTAAAGGGTTTGAATTTGAAGTGCTAGTGAGTTGTTGGACATTCTTGGGTGTAATTGAGGAAAAAAATGATTTCGACTTAGGAGACCATTAAAAAGATTACGTTGTAATCTCATCAGTATTCCATGAACAAAATGGTTATTAAAACTGATGTGTAAGAAAAAAAATGCACCATTATGAAATCAAAACCAATTTACAATTCATTTTCTACTGTTATTTGCTTATTTAAAATTCAAAAATTATAATTACTACAAAATTACTATGACTTACGGATTTCAATCTATACATCTAGAAAATTATTGGCAATGTGCTTAAAATGGTACCTGACACACAATATGAGAGAGAGAGAAAGGAGATACTTTTATATATTCATCTAGACATACATTGCATCCATTGGTTATCTAGCTGCATAGATAGATGAGTAGATAGGTAATGACATGCATACTTTTTTAGTTCCTTAATGGGGATCTTTACAAAAATAGAAGAGCCTGAATTGAGAGTTTTATGCTATAGTGTCCATGGGATATACTAATCTTTTCTAAGGTATTTTTCCTGATTCTTTTTTCCCCCCTAGAAAAGGCAAATAAACAGTTCCTTTTCAAGATAACAAGTTTCCATTTTTTAAATTTGTAAATGGGTGCACAGACAAATCACATGATTGAAAAGCAATGTTTTCGATGGTGAGATAAATTCATGTGCTAGAAAAGGTAACGAAAATGTGCCAGTTTCCTGATTTCTCCATGGAGTAATGCTTAAAAAATCAGTGATCTAGACAAGCCTCTATATGAACCAAGTTTTAATGGAAGCAGTGCAATTAGGCAGGGAAGCTTTCCACTGCTCTTTTGTTCTCCTATGAAGTAATATTTTCTTCAATATATATTGCCTTTTAAAGCATTGTGTACAAAAGAGGTTAAATATTTAATTTACTTTTCCAACTTAAATAGCATTATGGCAATTTTTTTAATGCTCAAGAAAGAAAAAAAAAGAATTCTGTTGACATCTATGAGTATCAACTTTGTTAATTTTTCCCCAATTAATGACATTAGAACAGATCTTTTATTATCATCATTTTATAAAACAAGACATTTTAGGCCAAGTAGTAGAAAAAGCATAATCCATAAATAAACTGAAAATTTTGTTTTACAAAAAAATCATTAGGGGTATTTTCATTTTTCTCATTCTGTAGGATGCTGTCAATTGGCATTTGAGAATGAATGGTTTAAAGCAAGTTCTCCTCTTTTTATTTTTTTAAATATATTTCTGTATTTCTATTGATTTCAGAGAGGACAGGAGAGGGGGAGAGAGATAAAAACATAAATGATAAGAAAGAATCATTGATGGGCTGCCTCCTGCAGGCCCCAAACTAGGGACCTAGCCTGCAACCTGCATGTGCCCTAACAGGGACTCAAACAGAGACCTCCTGGTTCATAGGTCAATGCTCAACCACTGAGCCACAGCAGCCAGGCAAGTTTTCCTCTTTTTAAATGCATAGCATAAAAGAATGTCTATTCTAAAAATCACAGAATCTCAATGAGTGCATAATTAAAGGAATGTATACCGGTATGAGTCATAGAATCTCTATAAAGAAATATTATTGAGAATCTAATGGTCCTCTTGATGAACCTTCAAGAATTCTTTCATCATTTTATTTTTCTACAATAAAATTTCATATCCACACTTATCCTTCCTACATGTCTTCCTGTTTCAGTGAGAGATATGACCCTGACACTCTCTCTAAGGCCAACAACTCTACTAATCCTATGAAATTACTTCTGTCTCCTTCTGAAGTACAACTGGCCATTTCTCTCCTATAATATCATTTTCTATCATATCATTCCTATTATTAAATGAAATGGTCTAGAGTTTTCTATCTTAAAAAAGAAAAAGGAAAACACCAAAATAATCTCACCTTACTTTACTTCACAATCCTTCAAGACACAGGTCCTCTCCCAGCAAGACTTCCCCACAAGCTCTCTCCAGTTTCTGCCAGTTTCCACATGTAAACTTTCCAATGACCTCCTGTTTGAATTATAATAAACCGCCCATTATTTACAGGGCCTTCAAGAGCCCATATGAAGTGTCCTTATGGCTGGTTTAAACTCGTCTTGATCATGTACATCACTTATTTACTATGGACAGGCATACTAACCATCTTTCATGTCCTTAAGCAGGCTGGCAGTTTTTCTGCTTTAAGGGCCATTTTGACATGCTTTCCCCTCTTTCTAGAATGCTCAACCCTCAGATATTAACAGACCTATCATTCAGTTCTACACTCAAATACCACCATCCCCGGAGTCCTGCAATATCAGTCAACCTTCCATAACGTCCCCTACCACAGTCTCTCTCATTACCTCTTTTATGTTTCTCATATGACTCTCTGCAATTGACTTTTGCTTTTTTGAGAACTGTCTCATTAACACTCGAGGATATAAACATCCTGAAAGCAAAGACATTTTCTATTTTTATTTACTGCTACATCTGGCACACATAAAACAGTTTCTGGTACATAGTGGTAGACAATAATATTTGCTATTAATATATATATAAATGTTTAATTATGTATCAATAAATATCACTCAAATTCACACACACATATTTAAAAAGTAATATTATTATAATGTTAAGGAATTTGACTCCAATGTAACTGATTCGATATGGAATGATAAATAACTGTATATATATATTTCTTTGACATTTTCAAATGTTTAGAACATTATATAGTGTTTTTATTGTACACTGCACTAAAATTTCAAAAATGAGAAAAAAATATTTAATTTTTATTATAATTGATAAGCATCAGGTTGTACATATACGTATGGATAAGCATTTGCACATTTAAAAGTTCAAAAGTAAATTTGGATTTTGTTATATTGGTGTGATATCATGGTTCATAAAAATATATATTTGTTCTTCCTCTTGTTATTGTCACAAAGCTTATAAAACTCTTTCATTTTCCTGTGTTGAGAGTGATAAAGGTTTCTTTTGTTATGTTAATGAGATGACTATTGGACCCTACCTAAGGATGGGGCTGCTTGCCAGGAGAACCAACCCTGTGATTGGAGTCACTTCCAGAGGACCTGGTCTAATTAATCACCAGTGGTCTATGGTTTAATCAGTCATGTAGTGAACCCTCCATAAATGTTCTGAAAGCTTGTGGTCAGGTAAATCATAAAGGTGCTGAGATAATGGAGCACTCAGAGTGTGGGAGCCCTAAGCCCTTTTCCCATGTCTGCCCTACACATCTCTCAATCTGGCTTTTTCTGAGTTATACTATCTTATATAATAAAAGCCTAATACGCTAAGTATCCGATGATTGGTTCAACCGTTTGACCAGTTGCTATGATGCATACTGACCAGCACGGGGCAGACACTCCAACTAGTAGGTTAGCTTGCTGCTGAGGTTTGGCTGATTGGGATTGGGTGAGATGGGCTGGACAGGCCCTGGAGCCCTCCTGCGGTCCCTCCCAGGCCCCAATAGTGCACCAGTGGGGTCTCTCAGCCTAGCCTGTGCCCTCTTGCAATCCGGGACCCCTTGGGGGATGTCAGAGAGACAGTTTCATCCTGATCCACGCAGGTCAGGCGGAGGGACCCCACCGGTGCACGAGTCCATGCACTGGGCCTCTAGTGTTATAATAAAACAGTAATTGTGTGAGTAAAATGTTTCTCTGAGTTCTGAGATTTTCTCTGGCAAATTTAGTAAACTCAAGGAGGAGGTCCTGAGAACCTGATTTATACATAGTTGATTAAAAGTACTGGCTTGCCATTACTTTCTGAAATGAGTGGAACAGGGCAGTCTTGTAGTACTGAAGCCTTAACCAGAGGAACCCAGTGCTATCTCAGTGCAGTTAGTGTCAGAATTTAGTTGAATTATAGGACACCCAGCTGGTGTCCCAAGACTTGCTTGGATAGGTGAGGTACCACCATCCTACACACACATTGAAAAACCCAAAGGAATTGGTAAGTGGTAACTCATAATATTTCTACTTTTTGAGATTAAAGTTATAGCACTAGTTATTGATGGTCTCTTGAGAGTTCTTTCATCACAGATACATACTGAAATTCTGTGGTGGGCAGACTCTAAGGTGATGTGCAATACTTCTTGCCTGTCGGTATTGAGAGTGGGATAGACCTATTGCTTCTATCTAATAGAATACAGCAAAGATAAAGAGTCATTACTTTCATGATTAGGGTACAAAAGATTGTGACTTCTAGAATGCTAGCAGACCTCATTAGTCTCACGGTTGGCATGCTTTAGTAAGTCAAGCTGCTATGTTGGAGAGATTTCATGGAAAGGCACTGAAGTTGACCTCTTTCCAAAAGCAAGTTAGTAATTGAATCCTGCCTCATGAGCTTGAGAGCAGATCTCTTTCCAATTGAGCCCTGAGAGGACTATAGCCCAGTCTACCCCAAGGACAGCCTGGGAGACCTCTTGAGGTGGAAACCCACCTGATCTCTGGCACACAAAAAAACTGTGAAACAATAAATACATGTTGTTTTGAGCTGCTAAGTTTTGGGGTAGCTTATTACACAGTAATAGATAACTAAGTTTCCTTTACATCCAGATTCCATCTTAAAATATACTTAGATTTTCCACCTTTATATTTTGGACCTCACTCTAGTATAAGTTATTTAAATGTTTTCCTCAGACTTTTTTTATTCTAAACCAATGTTTTCATCTTTTGTCCAGTGAAATTATAGCCACTCTATATTTAATAACATAATTATCTTATCAACCTTCAAGTTATTGCAATGAGAATTAAATGTTATTTACAAACAAACCCTATATTCATACATCTTGCTATGTTTTTGTAATCATAGAAACAGGTGCTTATGCAATAGGTTGGGGAGCTGAAAGGAATGGCACACATTTTGGTGGCATATGGATTCAGGAGGAAGCAGAGCTCAGTATAAATAAATTGGAACTTCTCAAGAGTTGGAAGAACTTGTCAAAAATTGTTTTTCCTAATCACTTATTTTATTATGTTTCTATCAGACCATGCACACCAATATTTTGAAATTGATGCTGCAATTTGAAATAATCACACATGCTTTCAAAGATTTAGTAAGATGTAGATGAAAACCAGTATATGGCCACAAATTCCCACCAATCAGTTATTCTAAAAATATATGGTGTTTATTCTTTAGTACAAGTTGAAGCTTAAGTTTATTCAACCTTTTGATGTGTTCCTGGCACAAAAATTGTTGGTACCTGACTTTTTAGAAAGTGTTGTTGCACTTCTACTGAAATCTAGTTGAGTAACATGCAGTGTGACTTTGTTACTCTTAATTCAATAAAATTGTATTAAATATATTTATTAGCATATGTATTTGATTTGTATCTATCTTCTTTACTAGGTACATAATGATAAAGAAAATTCATTTTCTTGAACACCATATACATTAAAAAATAAGGTACACACATAAAATGCATTTAATATATACTTTAATTAAGAAAACACATTCACATTTTCTAACATTTATGCTAATATCATATATGATTATCTCTTATCACATAATAAGCTGTTACTATTTCAAAACCATAAAAATGTCTCATTTTACTTTGCCATCTTTGTATTTAGCACAGCACTAAGTAGGAACTTAATTCATATCTGAGTAAGTAAATTAAATTCATTAATCATTAAGAACCAATTTCTAGTTGCTGAATTTGTGTCAGACAATCATTATAAATAACAACAAAATAAAGTGTTCAACTCTTGTTCATTTGCCATACAGTTAGTTATATAGACTAAAGGCAGCAGAAAAGCTACAATGTTTTGGTACAGTGGCTTATAGATAATTCTATTCCCAAAGCTTACTTGTATATTTTATTGACTTTCCATCACATAAAAGAAATATAGGTCGCTCTACTCTGATGATAAGTTTTGTGGTCTTGTCATGGCCTCTAATTTTACCTTCAATTAAATAGTGAAAAGAGCAATTAGATTTAAGGGATTTCTATCCTGATTAGAGCACTTGGCTCCATCTATCCTTTCACTGGGAGCATTGATATAGTCTTAGATTACTTGAAAAAGCTGATAAAGAATTATGCTCCTTGAGGCTGTGGTTAATTAAATTGGCTACCCTTTTGTCTTCTGCATGGGCAGCTGGGGCACAGGACTATGGAGGACTAATGAATCCTACTTAAGGTAAGTCCTCAAGGGATTTGAATTCCTGCTGTCAGGCAGGAATATGATTCAGATCACAAAGTTCTCCAATCTACTAAGTAGGTCAAACTCTCTAAGGGAGAATATAAAGCAATTTGGGGTCTGTTAAAATAAGAAACTATACATTTAACTAGTTATTATATCCAACAACGTTTTCTAAAATAATGCATTATGAAATAAACTCTTAGAAAATCCTTTATATTTAATAGGGAAGCATTTGGATCCAAGAATAGTTCTGTTAGAAGCCATATGTCTCAGAACTCAAGGGCTTTCAGGAAATAACATAAGCCTAAATGGAACATAAGTTTTATATTAAAAATTTGAAAGAACTATTCAGGCGCCCTGACCGGGTAGCTCAGTTGGTTAGAGCATCGTCCCAATACAATAAGGAATCCTTTATATTTAATAGGGAAGCATTTGGATCCAAGAATAGTTCTGTTAGAAGCCATATGTCTCAGAACTCAAGGGCTTTCAGGAAATAACATAAGCCTAAATGGAACATAAGTTTTATATTAAAAATTTGAAAGAACTATTCAGGCGCCCTGACCGGGTAGCTCAGTTGGTTAGAGCATCATCCCAATACAATAAGTTTTCAGATCAATCTCCTATCAGGGGACCAGTGCACATAAAAGAATAAATCAATGCATGCATAAATAAGTGGAACAACAAATCTCTTTTTGTTTAAAATACAATATAATAAAGAGTTAATATACTAATTACACTGGATGGTGGAATGACCTTCCAGAATGGTCTTCTGGAATGACCAGTGGGCGGGGGGTGGGGGTGGGCAGCCAGGGCCTCAATGCTGCTGGGGCTGAGAAATTCACCCCCTTGCATGAATTTCTTGCATAGGGCCTCTAGTTAATATACAAAAACTAATTTGAAAAAACTAGTCAGGTGATTAAAAATGCCATACCTGGTAGAAAATTACATTGTATTATGCATTTTTAAATGTTATACGTATTTCTTATGTTCACCAACTTTGTTAGAAAGATAAACACATATGTTGTGGCTTTCTCTATTTTCATTTATATTTTGTTTATAAATTTGTTATTATATGTAAATCATAAGAACGCATGTAAATATTTCCATGTGCTATTCATTGCCATGAGAAATTAATTAACCTGCTCTAATATAGGTCAAACTAGAAATGCAAAGTTCACAGTAATACAAGGTGTTCCAAAAATGTATATAAACAATGTAGATTCTATTACATTTTGAAAATGAAATATATTTTAATAAATACTGCCTTTATAATTATTTAATGTATGTATACATTTTGGGACACCCTGTAGTTTAATAATAAAAAAGTTATTAAGCACATAGAATGGAAGACTAATAATCATATTCATTATTAGTTTAAGTATCCTACAAATTATATATAGTAGTTATAATTTTTGTTATCATTTTTAAAATAAAGAAACTGAGGCACAGAGGGAATAAGAAATTGGCTCAAGGTTTTGTAGCTTATCCACAATGAAGTAAGATTTTAAATTCATCCTGACATCAGAGCCACAGTATTATAGAAAAAGAAGCATTGTCTTTTTTTGGCTATACATTAAAAAGTTCCATAGAATGCTATATCTCAGATATGGTGGCACGTTGAATGTAGTACTTCATTATTCAGCATGTCCTCTGGACCAGCAGCATCTGTGTCATCTGAGAGATTGTTAGGATTCCTGATTATCAACTGCAACCAGACAGACTGAACCAGAATATACATTTTATCAAGATCCCTAGAGGCTCTGAACACACACTGAATATGAGAAGCACTGATCTAGCACAGTGTACTGGACTTAAATGCAGGTTTAGAATCCCTGGAAAACTACACACACACACAGTATCGAAATCACAATCTTTTGGGAGGTTGCTGAAGTATCAGTATTTTTAGGTCTTTAAAATGATTCTAATCACCAGATCTTTGTCAGGGTTGAAAAACATGATTGCTGGAACCACTTCCAGCAATATAGGTCTAAAATGTGGCCCAAGGAAGTGTATATCTAACATGTCCTTAGGTATTGCTGATTTGGGTACCAGAGAACCACAAAGCTTCTGACTTTATAGAAGATGTAATTAAGACTGACTAGGGATGGGATGAGGAAGGGGTAGAAAGATTCTGAATCAGGTACACCTGGGTACAGACAGGTACAGATAGTGGTAAGTTTAAAATAAAAGTGTATATAAATACCTGCAATGGTATCTGATTTATATGCTCACTTAATCCATATTGTAGCTAATTATTAACAAGAATGGAGCTGGAACTCAGGCCTCCTCATTGTCCTTCTACAGCAATTGCATCAGCTAGTGTTAGTACTTCTAATTAGAGTACTGTCAGTTCATAGAGGTGGCCAAACATACGGCGAGAAAAATGGAAAGTTCGAATATTTCTTACAGGTTAATTATCCAAAAGCTAATCACAATAGGAAACCTCAAGCACAGACATATCTTTGCATTTAATTGACAAGTTTTCTCTCTCTGGCTTTTTAAATATATCAGGGGTCCACAGTCCTTTAACCAAAAATAGATAAATCTATGAAGGACCCCATAGGTAGTGTGTTTACATTTGTTCTTTTTAGCTTTTATTGTAAAATTTAAACTCCATGCCTTATGTTCTGAAGCTTATTATAAGCTGATCCCTGCCTACCTCTCAACTCAAGTCTCCTTCCAGTCCTCCATATGCAATTGCACTCCAGCTTAAATAAAGCACTTGCAAATTCCTGATAGCAAACCTTGTTTCATACATCTAACATTCTACACATGGATTTGCTACTGCATTTACTAGTAATCTTTTTGGTGATTCTATAAAGCTTGCAGTACCCTGTGTGTTTATCTGGGATGGAGTTAGCGTTGCATTGTATTGAAATATTTGATGCACTTTCTAGCTTCACTATAAGCCTTGAGAAAGTAGATCTTCATTGTTTATTTTATATCCCAAAGCTTCTCCCAAAATTTGCTTTATTGCAGATACTCAACAAACATTTGCTAATTGACAATGTAACCATTTTACCCAAGCTCCATACTGATATTGCAAATATGACTGACTTCAGGTTTAATGAATTCTGATTGCCTAGCATTGTCAAACAATAGAAGAGCAAACATTCAAATTTACATTAAAAATATTTAGGTGAATAGCAATGTTCTCCGCACTTAGATAAATGAATTATTTCAATACAATATGGAAACCAATAAAAATATCTCTGTAGACATTCTCCAAAGCCAAAACTTGAAGGAGTAATAATTTCCATGAAAATCATTGGGAATGGATAAGAATGGAAACTGGAGAAAATGTGCGTTACACTCACAAATATGCTTTTTTGTATACGTGGTTAAAAATGTGACATTAACCAAAAAACTTTAAAAGTACTTTAAAAACTGTCCAAATCCATTTTATTTTAAAAGAACATTGCATTTAGGGCAGCCAACAAGGTCATGAAGCAAGAAACATTTCACGAAATTGCAGAAGAAGCTGTGAATCTTGTTGTGCCAAAATAAATAAACCACAGGACAAAAATAACTCAGAAGTAGAACAAGCAAGAGCAATGATATCATTAACAACTAACTTTGACAACTGCAAAGACATCATAGGACATAAAGTAAACAATGGAGAATGCTAGTAATAAGCAAAATTAACATACGGGGTGGGCAAAAGTAAATTTACAATTGTTTGTATTAAAATAATACAATAATTAACAAATAATAAAAGAATAAACTCTGTGTTTTTCATACTCACAACTGTAAACCTACTTTTGACCACTCCTTATAGGTAGGTCTATTTTTGATCATCAAAAGAAGTCACTTTGATATTAGAGAAAAATCACTAAACTTGGAATCAGAAGACCAAAGTGGAAATACATCTTTGAACTTACTGGTTTTGTGACCTTGAGTGTAATATTTAACATCTAAGCTTCAGTCATTCATCCTCTGTGTGTGTGTGTGTGTGTGTGTGTGTGTGTGTGTGTGTGTGTTACAAGAAATTAATAAATATAAAACCCCAAACCCATTGTGTATATATGGTGTACACTTAGTATACTCCTGTACTTGGCATGTAAGTACATAACCCTTAAACTTTCCAAATCTGTTAGTATTTATTGGAGAAATAAGGAATCTATAAAATAGTCCTTTCACATTTAAAAAATCTACGAATATTAATAGTAGAGGCCTGAAATTTTATGTAGTGAATATACCTTTAAATAGTATCCTTTTTACTTGACTTTTTTTGCAAAATATCCAGAAAAAGGGTAACCTTATACCACTGAGTTAAAAAAGTTGGCTTCTATTCTTTTGCAGCCCCTGTGTCTGGCCTCTTACCTAATCTCAGATAATTCTTTTCAGGGGCAGTAATTTCCTGAGCTCCAGAGAAATACAGTAGCAGTAAAGATAATCTAGGTATAATCACCCTCTTGGGGGAGATAAAAGCCTCCTCTACTGAGATTTTTCCCCAGTGCTTTCTATGAATTTTTGGTATGTGAGATGGACATATGAAAGGTAAATCCTATCCTAATAAATATTATTCAGAACCATTTCTCAAGTGCCCTTACTTATATACTCAGTATTTTTAACCAAACAATCAAATTAAATAGGGGTTTAGAAGGGAGTTCATAAGCCAAACATCCATCGACAATAATAATTATGATTTAGAAAATTTTAGTAACACTAAAATATTTTAGAAACACAGGAAATTATAATGATATGAATTACTAAAGTAACCATGCAATCAAATACACATATTTCTGAAAGTACTAAAATCATGACAGGTGTAAATTTCAAAATTCTAAATATTTAGTGTTTGATCTTTTAAAAAAAGATAAAATGATCTTGAAAATTAAAGATAATAGTCTGTCTAGGAATCATTAGACATAACCTTGCTAGGGGTAGAAAGACAAACTAAATTAATCATGAAAATATGATTTATGAACTTCCTGCCAAAGTGACTTGCTAGAGAAGTTTTAAACATTCCTTTTTTCAGTTTAAGAAAATTTCAATTAGTCAAATAGCATCAGACTTTGGTCCTGGAATTCCTTCACTAGTTTACCAGATGGATACCTTTTATTTTTCCTTTTCTGAATATTTTTTTGTTAATGTACTACTTTATAAGGAAAGAGTTCTTTTTCTCTGAGTACTTGTGCTGAAGAATATTGTAACTCCTATATTACATTTAAAAAACTGAAAGAAGAATAATAATACTGCCTTTAGAATGCAGCCTTAGAATAATCTTAATTCATTATTTTACAAACATTTGATAAACACCTACTATTAGCCAAGAGCTCTTTGGAGTATTAGGGATATAATCATAAACAAAACAAAATCATTGTGAAGGCATGCACAGGAGATAAGGGAAGAAATAATAGAAAAGCAAACAAGTAAATATGTCTTATGTTAGAAGATGATAAATGCAATAGAAGGAAATTATGCCAGAGGAGGAATCTAAGGAGTGTCTAGTAGCAGAGCTGGATGCTTTTGTCTTATGTTAGAAGATGATAAATGCAATAGAAGGAAATAATGCCAGAGGAGGAATCTAAGGAGTGTCTAGTCTAGTAGCAGAGCTGGATGCTTTTTATATAAGCTCATCACGATGACATTTGAGCAGAGAACTTCAGAGAGAAACCAGGTCGGTATATAGGGAAGAGTGTTTTAGGCAAAGGGACCAGCAACTGCAGACATCCTGGAGTAACAGTCTGTAGGGCGGGAGATCAGTGTGCCTGGGGCAAATGGAGAAGAAGGACAGTGCGGGGGGGCGAAGGGGGATGAGCAAAGAGTGGTTACAAAGGAGCTGAATAGGGACTACTCTAAAGAACCTTGGCTTTTCACCAAGGTGAGAAGCCACTGGAGGGTTTACCACAGAGGAGTGACACAATCTGACACACATTTTGAAAGAATAGCACTGGTTGTTGCACTGAGAACAGCTATAACCAGATAGGAGGTTGTAACAATACTGCTGCTTGGGCTGGGATGATACGGGTGGAAGGGATGAGAACTGGCCAGATTAGTTCGCTGTTGGTTTGACTGTTGCACGTGCGGAAAGGAGGAATCGATGGGGACTCAGTGTCATGTTGATGTATGCTTTTCTCTATCCACTTCAGCAAGGTGAACTACAACTCCCCCACAGCAGAGGACCATTTCCCTGAACCCACTGTCTTTTTGCCTGCACAGTACTGGGTAAACACGCTCAAACATTCACGCTCTGCTTTTCCAATTCATGCAGTTCCTGCCCTCCTCCTCTGATCAGGAACTCATTATGCCTTTAGAAAGAAAATTTCTGAGCACACACAATGTGCAATGAACTATAACAAACATGCTATATGTATTACCTCATTAAATTCCATCAAATCCCCATGTGATAATTATTCTGGGTAGATCTATATGGAATTTATACCTACACTTTATAAATTAAGAATACGAACTCTGTGAGGGACTGCATGATTTATTCCAGGTCTCCAAGATGCATGTGTCAGAGGCAAGATTTGAGTTCAGATCTGCATGCTTTTGAAAAAAGCCAATTAATCTCACTAACATATTGTAGAGCTCCTACATAATCGCCTATAGTCTTGAAAATACACTAACCTGGAACTGCTTATACTGAGCTTGTTGAGATCAGAGTAGGTCCCGGGCTCTGAAATGAGAGTAAAACCACATGTGTAGGTGAAGTGGTACCAACTACCATTGATGGAGGACTCAGGACAAAGGGCAGAGGCAGGTGTGTGTGTATGTGTGTGTGTGTGTGTGTGTGTGTGTGTGTGTGTGTGTTGTGTGCACACACATGTGAGATCCTGATTGAATGGATAGATGTGATGAATATGTTTCAATGGTTAATGTGGCTTAGTTTACAGTAGGTCAAAGGTCCTAAACTTATCCTGTGATTTTCTAGTCATGCTCCCACATATATGCACTGCATACCTGTCCCATTTGTCTACATATTTATTTCAGTTCTTCACAATTTAAAGCAGTATTGGTGCATCTTTGTCTTTCAAAACAAGTACATAATCAATATGTTCGAATCTAGAATAACTGTTCTACTACATAGCACTCACATGAATTAAACGGGCCCTTAAAAGTGGGGAACAACTTAACAGAGAATCAGAATCCACTCCTAATGGAGGTATGTTTACTACCTTCACCTTAATTGTTAACCAACTTATAAGCATTCAATTCCACTGCTTAAATTTGCACTGGGATAATATATCACTCTCTAGTTTTGTATTTTTATATGGTAATGTACAATACTTTATTTGTATTTATAATCATGGTTAGGATCAGCTCAAAATTCATTATGCATACAAAATTTAAATAAATAGTTAGAAAATTACCTGAACAAATCAGCAGAACAACCAGGCACTTTGTATTTTGCAATTAGTGGTAGATTAAGTTCTTAAAATCTAGTTTATTTTCTACAAGAAAAAAAGTATGCAATTATGAGAGCCCTTTCTAAATTTCCAAAATTATCCATGATTGTCAGCTTAGTCTTTTGTATATAATTCTATGTGGTTGATTTTGCATATTCAGTCAATTAAATATGCAAGGAATTCCTCTTGAAATGAATGGGGTTATCAGATAAAACCCAGCCTAAAATCTCGGGAAAAGAACACCCCAGGGTATGTACCCCAGTGTTTTGGACTCTCAGCCCTCCTGGAATGAAATAGTTTACACTTCAAGTAAGGACTTGAATAGATTGCCACTCTGTGTTTAGTAGAGTGTGCATATGCTGGCTTACAAAGAAAAATACCATGAAGGGCAGCAAGAACAGTTTTGTTTATGGCTGACCAGAGTGTCTGTTAAACCTGCCTTATTTGTCCACCCTATATAATCCACAGAAATCTACCCTGGGGGCTGCTACATGACAGGAATCCCCTAGGAGTCAGTGTGTGACAGAAAGAGATTAGAAGGTAAAAGGATTAAAATTATTTTCATTTGTCCCATTTTATTTAACAATAATTTTTTTTTAGAGACAACCCTAATAATCTAATGCCACCTCCATTTCAACAGCCCTTTCAGGAAGCCTAGGCTAGGTTTAAATAGACCAGCAGTTTTTGATGCATGTGAGTCTCAGGGACCTAACCAAGCTACTTGCTGAATGCATTCTGATTTTATTTAGTATCTACATACCCTATACATATAGAGACATATATATGTGTATAAATATATAAGCAAATCACATTTATGTAAAATTTGGTAAATATGGGAAGAGTTATAGCTATAGAGATAAATCACTTTAATTTTTAATCACAGTAATATATTTAGGCATAAATCAATTATTATCTAGCAAAGAGAAAGATCCTGAAAAATATAGAGTGGGGAGAGCAGAAAAGACACATTTTGAAGAGCAATAATATTCCAGTAATGAAACAGACCTTTTTGAATCCCCAAAGGTCTGAACAAACTAGTGGGTTCTGGTTATAGATTTGGGACAATAAAGAGTATAAGATATATTTTGATAAGAAGACAAGATAGATGCTGCATATTTTACAGTGTATTAGTTATTTTGTGTTTAAAGTCATATAAGCTCAAGGTTCAGAAAATAGCATTATAATGTTGACAGTCTTGCCCCTGCCATCAATCAGACTATTAAGATTATAGTACAATTCACACAGCAAACACAGAGCCACCACCTGCCCTACATATTAAAGTAGGATAGATTCATCAATCACATCAATGCTATCAAATGAGCTTCTGAATTTGTAACTTGGGATATAGATACTTTAAATTCATAATGTTTATAAAGGTAAAATATAAAAATGTTGATATATGAAAACATTAGAAACAGAATTTAGAAAATCTTAGACATGATTTTTACTAACTTGTCTCTTAAATGCAGATAGCATTAAGCATTTAAAATAATTTTAAATAGAGATGTAATTCAAGCAATGATATCAAAAGTATATTTTTATTGAAGAATTATAGATACATTAAGATCTAAAGTTTCCAATATAAAGTGTTCATATTATTAGTCAAGTTTACCTAAAATTTTATATTATTTTATGAAAGTGTGAAGTGATTTAAAAAGTACTTTCATGCATATTGTTACTGAGTCACAAATTTGTGGCTTCAGATATGCAGTGTATACTTTGTAATAACATATAAACTTATAAAATTTCACATAAAATTCTTAATTTCCAGTTTCTATAAAAAATATAGTTATTATGAACACATATCTCCACATGTCAACAATTAAGTGTAGTCAAGGCTGCCTACTCTATTTAAGATATGAGTGTTTTCAATAATTTGCAAATTACAATTTTGATGCAAATTGATGTTTTAAATAAATTATTATAGTTGTATATCTAATACTTTTACTTTTTATGTTCTTTTTTATTTTCACAACTTTTAAACTTCTAGGAAAGTTGTAACAATAATAAAAAGAACTTTCATATGCCCACATACATACCTATATATTTTTCTTAAGCATTTAAAAATTACAGAGATCATATTGCACATGTCCTTCAGTGTGCTATCCTAAGAACAAGGTCATTATCTTACATACCACAATAAAATTACTAAATCAGTAAAAGAACATTGATAATGATATTATTTAACCACCAGCCTGTTATCTTTTGTATAGTTATTTTCTTATATGAAATGTACCATTTATATCTGGATGCTTTCAAAAATTTCCTTTTTTTACATTTTTATTAAATGTATTGAGTTATCATTAGTTAATAAAATTATATAGATTTCTGGTGTACAATTCTATAATACATTATCTGTATTTATTTTTCTATTTTATTTTTAGCAATTTAAATACAGTGTGCCTAGGCACTGTTTTCTCTGGGTTTCACATGCTTAATTGTTGCTGAGATCCCTGAATTATCAATATATTGATATTTTCCTTTAATTTTTAAAATCTTCAGCCACTGTATTCTAAAATGTTTTCACCTAATGCCCTATGATCTCTTTCAGGGATCTAATTGAACATATATAAGAGTGAAAATATATTCACAGAGGTCATTTAACTCTGTTCATTTTAGTTTTTGATATTTATTCCTTTGGTTCTTTAGATTAATTAATTTCAATTGATTCACCTATACAATAACTGTCTCCCTTTTTTTTTCTACCTCCAATTCTATATAATAATGAGCTAATATGCAAATGGTCATCACACCCTCATGCCCTTATGTTGTAATGGCTCAGACACTCAATACTGGCGAGAGAGGAATGGGGACCAGTAGGCTGTGGCCCAGGAGAGGGCCAAGCCGCCTGCCCCGTGGTCCTGGGTGCCAGCAGTTGCACCTGCACCTGTGGCCCAGGAGAGGGACAAACTGCCCGCCCTGTGGTCCCAGGTGCCAGTGTCTTGGCCTGGGAGAGGGGCAAGATGCATTATAGCATTAATGCAGTCACAGGCAATGTGTAAATAAATATTCCAAAATTGTATTTATGGACACGAAATTCATTTTTTTAGACTTTTCATTTGTTACAAACTACTATTACTCAGTTGATTTTCACAACCATTTTAAAATGTAAAATCCAGCCTTGTAGGTCAGACAAAAACAAGCAGCAAGCAGAATATGGCCCACAAGCCAAAGTTGGCCATTCCCTTCCTGAAAAATTAAATAACTACCTAAGGACATACAACTAGTTTGATCCAGGCTGAACAACACAAACTGATGAACAAAAACAGATCCAGAGGCAGAGAAGCATC
>NW_005369442.1:4562922-4566264 GCF_000412655.1 Myotis brandtii | reverse complement strand
CACATATGTAATACCTTAATCAATAAAGAAAAAAATAAATAAAAATACATAAATCCTTCACATTATAAGGCAATTCCCTTCCACTGTAATTTCTATAGGATCTTACCAAAATCAAAATCTAGCACTTCTCACCTATCTTTGTAAAGCTCGATTTAGTTCATTTTTTTCAAGAAGATAGAAATGCCAGTATAGAAGGAGACAGAAAACATTTAAAATTAATTTTGTTCTTCTTTTGTTCTTTTTCAAATGCAGTGTCAAGTGGTATCTATATGTTGCTCGCATTTTTCTGCCCTCTGTCTGAAGGTGCAATTCTTCAAGTGTCTGACTGTCTATAATCCAACAATGGACTCAGTTCACTTGTGTGGGGTTATAGGGTGATTTTCTAAGGAAAGAAGTAAATGAACCACTTTTATTATTTCACTCAAGGCAGAAGATGCAGGCCTATAAAACTATTCAAATACATTTTTTTGATATTTGAGACATAGATAATAAATAGATTTTTTATAAAAACACAAACAATAAGCATAATTTTTCACATAAGGAACTACTGCATTAACATAAGATCATATAAATTTATCCTTAATTACCATTAAGTGTTTCCACTGATTTTGTGTTACTTTTGCAAATCTTAGTAGCAATCTATGATAGACAATTTTATAAAACAAAAAAATATAATATTTGGTTTTCCTTCAAAAAGATACATATTATCCCAGGCATTAGACAGATGTAGAAGAAAGCTAACTCTGTGTATATATGGCTGTAAATGATAATGCCAGTCAAGAAAGAGTTGAGTAGGTACTGATATTGAGGTCTAATGGACACTAAAAAGCTGTTTTCCTTGCAATAATCATTATTCATGATCCACAAATATTAGGCTTTCAGGCCAGTGTTACAATTTGTCAGTTTTGATGAGCAGCACCACAGAGCAATGAATCCCTGCAGGTCTTGTCAGACATCACTATTAGCTGTTCTCTACAACTAAAATCAAAGGTAGGAAGGAATTATCAACTTGAAAACAAGCATTTATTATTGACTTCTCACCATCACATCAAAGGCATGTTTTTCTTAGATTTTTAATAATTCTTTTAAGAAAAACAAGCTTTTTTCATGTACTTTAAGAGTACAAATATTATTGTAATATTTCAATATTTCTACTGTAATTTACTCAAATAAATGTGTGATTATTTGCTTATGAAAGCACTGCCCACTGGCACAAACATCAAATTAATTTTCAAGATTAGAATTATCCAGCTGATAAATTAAGGATTTAGAAACTCAAGTGTTTATTAGGAATCACATTCATGCAACCACTATACTTATATTAGAATTTATTTTTCATTTGAGCTTCCAATTTGTGAATAAGTAGTTTAATATAACATAAGAGGGATTTAGTTGATAAAAAGTAAAGTATGTAGAAAAAATTGAACAAATATTGCTCATACTTCCTGGCCTGAAGCTAAAACTCTAATACTTGAGGACCATTTTAAACCTTTTTTCTCCTTAAGTCAATTGCTTATATTATATATAGATCTAAAGAAAAACATCACTGCTGCTTAGATAACAAAATCCCATTTTTTATGCCTCATTGATGATAGTTCATTCGTGCAATGTTCAATGGAACACAAAATATCACATACTTGTCATGTCTTAAAAAGTATAACGTTTAAAAATTAACTTTTGCCCTAACCGGTTTGGCTCAGGGGATAGAGCCTCGACCTGCGGACTGAAAGGTCCCAGGTTCGATTTCGGGCAAGGGCATGTACCTTGGTTGCGGGCACATCCCCAGTAGGAGGTGTGCAAGCAGCTGATCGTCGATGTTTCTCTGTCATCGATGTTTCTAACTCTCTATCCCTCTCTCTTCCTCTCTGATCAAAAAAATATATTTTTTAAAAATAAAAATTAACTTTTACATAAATCAGATCAGCAGAGAGTTTGAGAGAAAGAGAGAGAGAGTATGTAACTTTGCTGGGGTTATTAACATTAACGGATGCTCAGAAGGAGAGGGATGTGAAAGGACACAGAAGTTTGAGAGAGCATTCGTTCAGGGACAAACATTTGGCAAGGTTGGAACGCAAGTCTGCTTGGGCATGGAGGGAACAGAGGTTGGAAGGCTTGTCTCATGAACGACCTTCTCTCTAACTATATTTAGCCCATTAAGTGATGCTCATAAGTCACATTATATCACACTGCCTTGCTAACGATTCCAGAATGCTAGCTGTGAATAGCAGGTAGAATTGTAACTGGGACAAAATGGCTTGTTATTGGAAGGGGTTCAGATCTTGTTTGGAAAGAATATATAGGAGGGTAAAATGAAGCAAGGACTATAGAATATAGGCTCCCCTGTGAGAAGAGGAAATTTAGAAAACAGGTCAAACTTCATTCTAGTGACAACTAGCAGGGTTATGCCCTCTTTGCTTTTGTACTAGGATACCCAATCAAGTTTGGGGCTGCCTTTTTATTTTTAACTTTAGGAAGATATGAAGAAGGACTGGGAAAGGAAAGCGTTTACTGTCCTGAATAACTATTGACAATGATTTTCATTCTAAATGATTTTTAAAAGCAGTGTTATCCTTGGCTATTATCTAGGATCCTAAAATACTTTCAGGGCAGTACACTGTTCATTATAATGATCTTCCTTTTGTCATGGATGTAGAACTTATTTGAGCAGAAATAGGATAAAGTTGGATTAGATAAACACAAATTTTGCTGAGGTTATGAAATAAAGATCCATTATCCTAGAAGTTTTCAGGAGATACAAAGTATTACCAAAGGGACAATATAATAATTTATGTAGATTGCTCCTTGCAAATGTCTTTACTATGAGAATTCAATTTAAAGAGTTTATATAGCCATAAGAAATATTCATGGTAAGGTAGTGTTCATAGGAAACACTATTATTCTAATAATTATAGAAGAATGTAGATTTAAAAACCAACTCATAAATGAGGATATTTAAATACAGACCAAGAAATTGTAAAATATTTTACTTTTATCACACATTATTGATAAATCATTAAAAAAGGGAAGAGACACATATGTTTGAAGCTCTCAGTGTAGAATTTCATTTTATATTTTATATTGCTGTGATGTCATTTATTTTTAATCTAGTGATGTTTTGACTTTTTTTAAAAGAGCAATTCTTACTCTTTTGTTTGTCTAAACTATTTATTCTATAAAGAAAATATGGGCCTGTATGGGTAGCTCAGTTGGTTGAAGCATCATCCCAGTACACCAAAATTTTGGATTTGATCTCAGGTCAGAGCACATATAAGAAGCAACTGATGAATGAATAAATAAGTGGAACAACAAATCTCTCTCTCTCTCTCTCTCTCTCTCTCTCTC